>NC_137773.1:23644920-24103898 GCF_963455305.1 Plecotus auritus
GGAGAGGGTCAATGGGGGGGAAAAGGGACATATGTTCTTTATTTTTCCATGTATAAGATGCCCCCATGTATAAGACGCCCCCCCCACCTTTCCAACCCAAGATTAAGAAATCAATATTTTAAACATAAAGCAGAACACATTTTTATTTAGTAATTACCAGTGCTATGATATTATGCAGCATATCACTTTATTCAGCCTCTGTTGCATCACTGCTCTCTTCTTCATCACTATTAGTTCCTGACATATCAATTTCTTCAACTTCTATTTTATCACTGCTGTCTTCTGAGTCACTGTCTGTATCTGTGAGATCATCCTCATAAACTGGTGGCATTTTCTGAGCTAACTTTGTTCGTGTTCTCATGGCCAACCCTTCTCTCCTCATGAAATGGAAGCATATTCTTACTTTCCTGTAAAATCAACAATGTTCATTTTGCTTGCAAACATAGCCTGACATTGAATAAGCTTGATTGACACACATAAGCCACTCTGGCGCTGCTCCATAATCCAAGTCTTAAACCTCTGTTCCAAGTTTGCCCATTTTGCTGGTTTTCCTCTTTAGGCCTTCTTTTTTGGCATCTTAAGGAATTGTACTTCCTATTTTCTCCACTGGCTGATCATACACTCAGTGGGAGGAGGTCCAAATTGTCTCTCTGCAGTTCTATTTCCATGCTCTTTTGCCTAGCTGATCACATTCAGTTTGAATTTTGCAGAGGGAGACAATCGCTTACCAGTATTTATATTTTTATTTTTTAACATCTTTATGGGTCAGAACACTCCACTTCCAAGTATGGCATCAGCTGACATCAGTAACAATAAGGCTCATGATTGGAGGAAGTGTCTTTGGCAATATGGGCAGCTATGCACCCGCAAGGCTCCTTCCTCAGCTGACTTCCATGTATAAGATGCTCCTCGATTTTCAGTCTAACGATTTTAGAAAAAAAACAAAAAAACAAAAAAAAAACAAAAAAACAAACAAAACAGCATCTTATACATGGAAAAATATTGTAATACTTCCAACAATAAAGTTGTTTTTTTTTTTTTTAAAGAGGGCTCTATTGCAACACCTCCCTTACTAGGGTGCTGTTCTCAGAATGTCCACAAGAGGCACTGTTTCCACACCTCCCTTCAGGTTGAGAGCCCTCTAGGTTTCTCTATAGTCTTTTAACTCTCTGCAAGGGCTAGAGTCCTCTAGGACTGTCAATTGGGTTTTGTTTTCAGACTGCTATAATTACTAGGATGCTGTTCTCACAATATACAACAGAGAGTGATATTGTAATACCTGTCTGTAAGGGCTAGAGCCATTTAGGACTGTCAATTGGGTTTTCTTTTCAAACTATAAGAGTGGATTCTCACATCTCATTTTATCCCGTCAGCAGCATTTCATATGGTTTATTACTCCTTTTTTCTTGATGTACTTTTTAAAACTTGGCTCCAATGATATCACACTCTTTTGTAGGTGTTTTTTTTTGTTTTGTTTTGTTTTTTTCATTTACCATCTCTTGTTCCTTGTTGGTTTCTTTTACTGATTTCATTTGTTATTTCGGTGCTGGTACTCAATGTACAGTCCTCTTCTCTTTTCTAATCCCCTTAGTGATCTTATCCAGTCTCATGAATTTTAATTCCATTTCCCATCAGTGACTCCAAATTTGTATCTCCAATCCTTATTTCTGAATTCCAGATTCTTGATATATCTCCACTCCCAGGTAGTACTTTCATGCCCTTCTCAAAACATTTTGGGCTCTACCTCTCAGTTCATGGGGTTCAACTTCCAACTGCCACTATCTGCATCTCTTTGCTAAGGGACTTTCTCTGATTACTGTGCCCATATACACAGAGCCCAGAAGCACCAGAAAGTCAACAGATCTTATGGTCATCTCTCAATCAATGACTGATGAGGGTTGATATATAAATATGCCAGCTCCCTTGCATTTAGAGTAGGATAAATCTGACCTTTATGCTGCACACTACCTTCAGAGTCTCACCAAGGAGTGAACTCCACTTACACACAGTGGTAATTAACCAGCTAGAAAACACACTGTTCATTTATTCCCTTCATTTTCCTGCCTCATGATCCCAATATCCTAGTGATGTGCCCTGTATTTGTCTCCCAAGTAAATTATTTTACTCACAAATCTTTATTACAGAATCTACTTCTGCAGGAATGCAGACAAAGATAAATATTTGAGGTATTTGAAGATATTGAGATGATACTGAAGTATCTCAAATTTAACATGTAAAGACCAAATTTTTTATTCTTCCAGATTCTAGACAGTAGGATGGAGGAAGGGTAAAGAAGTACACCCTTCTCCATTTCAGATCTTCCTTAAAGGTGGACATATTATTTTAGACGGAGGAAACTCAGCCCTTAAACATCACAAAAGGCCCTTACTCCCTCACAGGAGATGCCCTCTGTAGCATGCATGTGAGTGATAGACTGAGCCCAGCTTTTGGCAAATGGCTTGTGATATTTACTCAAATTATAAAGTCTTTTTTTCTTTAAAGTAAATGACATGGTACCTCTCGGTGATGACAAGAATAATTTCGGTGTCTGAGCCAACCCCTCAAGCAGTTATAAACAGATCTCTTTATAATTTTTATCCCTTATTATGATAAGCAGACATTTGGTCCTGTCTAAAATGTCCAAGGAAACATTTGGTTCAGTCCAAGAGTCTTTGAAATTTGATCCTGTCAAAAACATAAACACTTTCCCTGACTAGTGTGGCTCTGTTGGTTGAACATCATTCCATTCCATTCCATTGGGAAAGGTCACTGGATCAATTCCCAATCAGGGCATATACCCAGGTTACGTGTTTATATTTCTATCACTCTCTAAAAATCAATAAAAACACATTATAAAAACAACAACATACAACCTAAGAAATTATCCTTGCATTCAAATAGCTGATAATGTTTATTTGTACTCTGGGTTACCGATTTAGGCATAAAGATGCTATCATATTTTATGGTACAATGATTGTGTTGTGGCTGTATTGCCAATAAATAACTTCTTTATCTTGGGAGCTTGGCAGGCAATGACACATGGAGCGGGTAGATAGGTCAGGGCTCACATCTTGCAGAAGATTAGGATTTATATTAACTATGGACCAAATGCCTCCATGGATATTTTGGACAGAACAAAATACCAAGAACCTTTTGGCATGGATCAAATGTCTCAGTGGTCATTTTGGACAGAACCAAATGTCTTGCAAGAATAATACCCATGTCTGTCAATGCTGGACACTATGAATATTTGAGGAGATATTTCAGATAGAAGGAATAATCTAAAATTGTGGCAAATATACCCTGAGGCCTAGATATAGCATTACTTTGTGCTTATTCAATTTGTTCCTAGTATTATTAATCTCCCCTAAAACAAATAATCTAGAATGCTTCATAAAAGACCTGTGTTGTTGAAAAATGCAACCATGTTAGTATGACCATATTTCACCTATGGGTACAAAACAATGAACTCTGAAGGCACAACCCTTTAATCTTACCTTCCTTTTAGACCTTGGAAATCAGCATTTTACCAATTTACTTAAGAATCACAAGCAGTCTCACTAGCAATTCTGACTCCTATACTTCTCCAGTTTAGCTTCTGATTCAGTAGAGTTAAGAAGAGGACCAAGAAATTGTACCACATATCTGTTCCTTCCCTTGCCTCTGTCTTATTTTCTCTGAATGCAAGTGGTATTTAGCAGACAGTTAGAGCTGATCACTAATTTTTCTCATGGTAACAACGAGTCAACATCTGAGATAGGTGACATTTGTCTAAGTCAAATAGGCTAATCTCATCACACCTCAGTTCTCTCACTGCACAAATTCTTTCACGAATTCCCAGTATTTCTTAATACTGATATAGAACTCAACTAAAAGGAAGTATTCTAATACACTCAGTACTATCCTCATAGATTGTCTTGCTGTCCAACTCACAGTAAGTTTTTTAAATTACTTAAAAAAATCACTCTTTATTAGAAAACAATATTATTATTTTTTTAAAATTTGGTATTACACTCTTGAAATAGTTTAATGTGGTGGATAAACATCCCAGAAAGTTTTTAGAGGCACTCACTTTTATAAATCAGCCCAATCCTATCTAATAAAGAGGGAATATGCTAATTAACCCTCATGCTGTCACAAAGATGGTAGCGCCCATAGCCAATAAGGAAGGAATATGCTAATTGACTGCCCTGCCCTCAAATATGGTGGCACCCACAGCCAATAAGGAAGGAATATGCTAATTGACCGCCATGCCCTCAAAGATGGCAGCACCCACATCCACAAGATGGTGGCGCCCAGTCCCCTCAGCCCTGATGGGGTGGCATGTGCGTGGCAAGGCTGGGCCTGCCTCCAGGCGGGCCCGGCCCTCTATGCACCTGCCCCCAGAGTCCCCCAGTCCTCTCAGCCCCCCAGCTGCCCAGGGATGGCCCAAGGCACAGGCAAGCCTCGGATGGTGGCTCTCCAGCCACCCAGGGCCAGTCCGAGGAGCAGGCAAGCCTCAGATGTTGGCTGCCCAGCAGCCCAGGGCCGACCCGAGGTGCAGGCAAGCCTTGGATGGTGACTGCCCAGCCACCCAGGGCTGCCTGAGGCTCAGGTAACCAGGGCCACCTGAGGCTTGCGCTTCTGGCAGTGGCAGCAGCAGAGGTATGATGGGGCGTCACCTTCTCCTGATCGCCGGCTTGCCTCCCACCCCTGAGGGCTCCCAGACTGTGAGAGGGGGCAGGCCAGGCTGAGGGACCCCCTTCCTCCAGTGCATGAATTTTCATGTACCGGGCCTCTAGTTAGCCATAAACAGCTTGAAGATATCATCACTAGTTTAAACCTATAGAATTGTTCTGTTGGTTATGTGAGGCTGCATCAAGTTTAAAATCTTCTACACAGCAAAAGAAACAACCAACAAATGAAAAGACAACCTACAAAATGGGAGCAATTTTTGTAAATCATATATCTCTCATAACATCTGAAACATATACAGAACTCATAAGACTCAATAACATTAAAAAATACAATTAAATATTGGCAGGGGAGCCTAGCTTTGTGTCTCAGTGACTGGGAATTGACCCATGAGCAAGGAGGTGGAGATTTGATTCCCAATCTGGGCACATGCCTGGGTTGTGGACTAGATCTCCAGTAGGGGACATGCAGGAGGCAGCTTATCAATGACTGTCTCTCATCATTGATGTTTTCATCTTTCACTCTCTCTCTCTCCCTCTCCCTTCCTCTCTCTGAAATAAATTTTAAAAAATGGGGAAGGGATCTGTACAATTTATGAAGAGCACATGCAAATGGCCAACAGGTACATAAAAATATACTGGAAAATCTTCAGGTTAATGTCAATCAAAGTCACAAAGAGATATCACTACACACCTGTTAGAATGACTATCCTCAAGAAGACAAACAAGTGTTGACAAGGATGTGAAGAAAAGAAAATCCTTCTATACCATGGATGGGAATATAAGTTAGTATAGCCATGATGGAGAACAGAATGGAGATTCTTCAAAAAATTAAAAATAGAACTGTCATCTAACTCAGAAAAATCCCACTTCTTGGTATATATTCAAAGGAAATGAAAACAGAATATTGAAAAGATATTTATTGCAGCATTATTCATAACAGCCAAATCAGGAAAATAATTTAAGTGTTCTTCAACACATGAATAGATAAAGATTTTATATGCACAATGGTATGTTATTCTACCACAAGAAAGAAGAAAATCCTTTCATTTGTGAAAACATACATGGTCCTTGAGAACATTATGTCAAGTGAGAGATGTGAGACAAAGACAAAGACAAATATTGTATAATAATATCCCATACATGGAATCCTAAAAAGCTTAATTGATAGAAACAGAGAGTAGCATGTTGGTTAGGAGAGCCTGGGGACTCTGGGGAAATAAGGATATGTTGATCAAAGGGTACAAACTTGGAGTTAAAAGGTGAATGAGTTCTGCAGATCCTCAGAGCATTGTGATTATAGTCAACAATACCACAACATTGCTAAGAGACTAGATCTTAAATGTTATCACCCCAAAAAAGAAATGATTATTTGATATGGTAGGGGTTTATCTAGTGCTATGGTGTTATTCTTATTGTAGTATATAAATGTATACAACTAACATGTTGTACATCTTAAAATCACACAATGTTTATATCAAATATATTTCACTAGAAATAACCCCCTCCAATGGCCGAAGTTGTTTAGGAAACATAAATTAAAACCACAATGATATACTATGCTATACTTAAAAGAATGGCTAACATTATAAAAAGACTAATCATACCAAGTGTTGGTGAGGGTGTGGAGCAATTGGAACTCTCAGGCAATGCTCATTGGAATGTAAAGCAGGATAATACTTTGGCAAAGAATTTGGCAGACTCTTTAAAAATTAAGAAACTTTTAACCTTATGAACTACCCTGTGTTACAGCCCTTCCACTGCTAGGCATTCACCCAAGTGAAAGGTATGCATATGCTTAAGAAAGACATGTATATGAATATTTGTGGCAGCTTTATTTTTTTTTCTTTTTTTTTTTTCAAATTTTTATTAAGGTATTATATGTGTACATATCTTACCATTGCCCCCCCCCCCCACCCCACTCCCATAAATGCCCTCACCCCCTAATGTTTTGCATCCGTTGGTTACTCTTATATGCATGTATACAAGTCCTTCAGTTGATCTCTTATTTCCCCCACCTCTCCCTAACCTACCGCTGTAATTAGACACTCTGTTTGATGCTTTACTGCCTCTGTAGCTATCTTTTGGTTCATCAGTTTATAATGTTTTTCATTATCCCTAAATGAGTGAGATCATGTGGTATTTTTCTTTCATTGACTGGCTTATTTCACTTAGCATAATGTTCTCTAATTCCATCCAGGTGTCTACAAATGGTAGTAATTCCTTCTTTTTTATGGCAGCATAGTTTTCCATTGTGTAGATGTACCATAGTTTTCTGATCCAGTCATCTGCTGACGGGCACCTAGGCTGTTTCCAAATCTTAGCTATTGTAAATTGTGCTGCTATGAACATAGGGGTGCATATATCCTTTCTGATTGGTGTTTCTGGTTTCTTAGGATATATTCCTAGGAGTGGGATTACTGGGTCAAATGGGAGTTCCATTTTCAGTTTTTTGAGGAAACTCCATACTGTTCTCCACAGTGGCTGCACCAGTCTGCATTCCCACCAGCAGTGCACGAGGGTTCCTTTTTCTCCGCATCCTCGCCAACACTTGTCGTTTGTCGATTTGTTGATGATAGCCATTCTGACAGGTGTGAGATGGTATCGCATTGTCGTTTTGATTTGCATCTCTCGGATAATAAGTGACTTTGAGCATGTTTTCATGTGTCTCTTGGCCTTCCTTCTGTCTTCTTTTGAAAAGATTCTATTTAGGTCCGTTGCCCATTTTTTTATTGGATCATTTATCTTCCTTTTATTAAGTTGTATAAGCTGCCTGTAGATGTTGGAAATTAAACCTTTATCAGTGATACCATTTGCAAATATGTTCTCCCATACAGCGGGGTTTCTTGTTGTTTTGTTGATGGTTTCTTTTGCTGTGCAAAAGCTTTTTATTTTGATGTAGTCCCATTTGTTTATTTTCTCTTTGGCTTCCATTGCCCTAGGGGCAGTATCACTGAAAAAGTTCTTTTGGCATATGTCTGAGATTTTGCTGCCTGTGGATTCCTCTAGTATTTTTATGGTTTCCCGTCTTATATTTAAGTCCTGTATCCATTTTGAGTTTATTTTTGTGTATGGTGTAAGTTGGTGATCTAGTTTCATTTTTTTGCATGTATCTGTCCAATTTTCCCAACACCATTTATTGAAGAGACTGTCTTGACTCCATTGTATGCTCATGCCTCCTTTGTCAAATATTAATTGCGCATATTGGTTTGGGTCGATATCTGGATTCTCTATTCTATTCCATTGATCTATATGTCTGTTTTTGTGCCAGTACCAGGCTGTTTTGAGGACAGTGGCTTTGTAATACAGCTTGAAATCTGGTATTGAGATCCCTCCTACTTTATTCTTCTTTCTCAGGATTGCTGTGGCTATTCGGGGTCTTTTTTTATTCCAGATGAATTTTTGGAGAGTTCTTTCTAGGTCTGTGAAATATGCTGTTGGTATTTTAATGGGGAGTGCATTGAATCTATAGATTGCTTTGGGTACTATGGACATTTTGATGATGTTGATTCTACCAATCCATGAACATGGTATGTTCTTCCATCTGTTTACATCTTCCTCTATCTCTTTTTTCAGTGTCCTGTAGTTTTCCGCATATAGGTCTTTTACCTCCTTGGTTAGGTTTATTCCTAAGTATCTTAATTTTTTTGGTGCGATGGAAAATGGGATTGCTTTTTTAGTCTCTCTTTCTGTAAGTTCACTGTTGGTGTATAGAAATGCCATAGATTTCTTGGCGTTAATTTTGTATCCTGCTACCTTGCCAAATTCATTTATTAAGTCTGTTAGTTTTTTGATAGAGTCTTTCGGGTTTTTTATGTACAATATCATGTCATCTGCAAATAAGGACAGCTTTACTTCTTCTTTTCCAATTTGGATGCCTTTTATTTCTTCTTCTTGTCTAATTGCAGTGGCTAATACTTCCAGTACTATGTCAAACAGGAGTGGTGAGAGTGGGCATCCTTGTCTTTTTCCTGTTCTTAGGGGAAATGGTTTTAGTTTTTGCCCATTGAGTATGATGTTAGCTGTGGGTTTATCATATATAGCTTTTATTATGTTGAGGTATGATCCTTCTATTCCCACCTTGTTGAGAGTTTTTATCAAGAAAGGGTGTTGGATTTTGTCAAATGCTTTTTCTGCATCAATTGATATGACTATGTGATTTTTATCTTTCAATTTGTTTATGTGATGTATCACATTTATTGATTTTCGGATATTGAACCATCCTTGCATTCCTGGGATAAACCCTACTTGGTCATGGTGTATGATCTTTCTGATGTACTGCTGGATCCAATTTGCTAGAATTTTGTTGAGGATTTTGGCATCTACATTCATGAGGGATATTGGCCTGTAATTCTCTTTCATTGTGTTGTCTTTATCTGGTTTTGGTATTAGGGTGATGCTGGCTTCATAGAAGGAGCTTGGAAGTGTTCCTTCCTCTTGAATTTTTTGGAATAGTCTGAGGAGGATAGGTTTTAGTTCTTCCTTGAATGTTTGGTAAAACTCTCCTGTGAAGCCGTCTGGCCCCGGGCTTTTGTTTGCCGGAAGCTCTTTGATGACTGCTTCAATTTCTTCCATAGTTACTGGCATATTGAGCTGTTCAGATTCTTCCTGATTGAGTTTTGGAAGGTTATATTTTTCTAGGAATATGTCCATTTCCTCCAGGTTGTCCAGTTTGTTGGAATAGAGTTGTTCGTAGTATTTTTTAACAATCCTTTGTATTTCGGCGGGATCTGTTTTTATTTCACCTCTTTCATTTCTGATTTTGTTTATTTGGGTCCTCTCTCTTTGCTTCTTGGTGAGCCTGGCTAGAGGTTCATCAATCTTGTTTATCCTTTCAAAGAACCAGCTCTTGGTTTTGTTGATCTTTTGTATTGTTTCTTTGGTCTCTATGTCGTTTATCTGTGCTCTGATCTTTATTATTTCCTTCCTTCTGCTTACACTGGGCTTTTCTTGCTGCTCTTTTTCTAACTCTTTGAGTTGTTGGGTTAGGTAATTTATTACCCCTGTTTCTTGTTTTTTGCAGTAGGCTTGTAGAGCTCTGAACTTCCCTCTCAAGACTGCTTTCGCTGTGTCCCATAGATTTTGGATTGTAGTGTTTTCATTGTCATTTGTTGTCATGATGTTTTTTATTTCTTCTTTGATCTCTCTGGTAACCCAGTCATGGTTTAATAGCATGCTGTTTAGTCTCCATGTGTTTGATTTCTTTGGGTTGTTTTTATTGTAGTTGATTTCCAGTTTTATGCCACTGTGGTCTGAGAAGATGCTTGATATGATTTCTATCTTCTTGAATTTGAAGAGACTTTGCCTATGTCCCAACATATGGTCTATCTTTGAAAATGACCCATGTGCACTTGAGAAGAATGTATATTCTGTGGCTTTGGGGTGAAATGTTCTGAAGATGTCAATTAATTCCATCTGGTCTAGTGAGTCATTTAGGATTGATGTTTCTTTGCTGATGTTTTGTTTAGAGGATTTGTCCAATGGTGATAGTGGGGTATTAAAGTCTCCTACTATGATTGTATTGCTGTCAATCTCTCCCTTGATATCCTCCAGGAGTTTTTTTATGTATTTGGGTGCTCCTGTATTGGGTGCATATATGTTTACCAGAGTTATTTCTTCTTGTTGGATTGCTCCCTTTAGTATTATGAAGTGGCCTTCCTTATCTCTTGTTATGTCCTTCAGTTTGAGATCTAATTTGTCAGATATAAGTATTGCTACCCCAGCTTTTTTTTCAGTTCCATTTGCCTGGAAAACCTTTTTCCATCCCTTCACCCTCAGTCTGTGTGCGTCTTTTTTTCTGAGGTGGGTTTCTTGTAGACAGCAGATATATGGGTCATGTTTTCTTATCCAATCCATTACCCTATGTCTTTTGATTGGGGCATTTAATCCATTTACATTTAAAGTTATTATTGATAGGTACTTATTTGTCGCCATTCCTATTCTTTACACCTGTGTTCCTTCTTCGCTTCCTATTTCTTTTTTTTTTACAGCAGACCCTTTAGCATTTCTTGCATTGCTGGTTTGGTGGTAATAAATTCCCTTAGTCCTTTTTGGTCTGTGAAGCTCCTGATTTCACCTTCAATTTTGATTGACAGTCTTGCTGGGTACAGTATTCTTGGATTCAGACCCTTCCTTTGCATGACTTTGTATATTTCATTCCATTCCCTTCTGGCCTGATGAGTTTCTGTTGAGAAATCAGTTGCTAGTCTGATGGGGGTTCCTTTGTATGTAACTTTCTGTCTCTCTCTGGCTGCTTTTAAGATTCTTACTTTGTCGTTGGTGTTTGCCAATTTAATTATAATGTGCCTTGGCGTCGGTCTTTTGGGGTTCATTTTTCTTGGGACTCTGTGAGCTTCTTGGATTTGTGTGGGTTTTTTCTTCTCTATATCGGGGAAATTTTCTGTGATTATTTCTTCAAATAGGTTTTCTATTCCTTGCTCAGCTTCCTTTCCTTCTGGAACCCCTATTATGCGGATGTTGTTTTGTTTCGTGTTGTCCCAAAGTTCCCTTAGGCTCTCCTCCTGCCTTTTAATTTTTTTTTCTAGAAGTTGCTCTACTTGGGTATTTTTTCCCATCTTGTCTTCTAGCTCACTGATGCGGTCCTCTGCTTCTTCTAGTCTACTCTTGATGCTTTCTATTGAGTTCTTTACAGCAGCGATGTCATTTTTCATTTCTTCTTGGTTCTTCTTCATTTCCTCTTGGTTCTTGCTCATATTGTCAAATTTGTCTTCCATTCTTTTCAGCCACCTTATGACCATCTCTCTGAATTCTTTTTCTGGAAGGTTGCTTGCTTCCATTTCGTTTACTTCCTTTTCTGGTGATGCCTGCTTTTCTTTCATATGCGGGCTGTGTCTTTGTCTCCCCATGGTCTCTCTTCTCTGGGTGTCTGGTTATGTAGTTCTCTCTCTCCTGCGTCGATTTAAAGGCACAAAATACAGTACTACCAGGTACAACACACAAGGCACTGAACAGAAATGTATTCACGATATTAATAACCTCCAATAAAGGTGACCACCAGAGAAAGGCAAATTAGGGGATAGTAGAGAAAGAAGAAGAGGAAAAAGAAAGAAAGAAGAAGAAAAAAAAAGGGGGTGTCAAAATGAAATTGAGAAAAGGGAAAAAAAGAAGAAAAAAAGTAAGAGAGACAAGAAAGAGACTAAGAGAGAAAGAGAAACAGACTATATATATTGGGGATAAAACTCCAATAGAACAATCACTTATCCCAGCAAATGCCAGCAACAAGTACCTGGGGATTAATACAAACTACAACACCAACTAATATTGAGTGAGGCAAGGGAAAACAGAAGCACTAAACAAACAAAAAATAAACAAACAAAAGAAGAATAAGCAAAACAATCTCACAAAAAAGCATAAAAATTCGATATAATCTACATTCAAGCGAACAACAACAAAAGGACAGAGAGAAAAACAATTTTTTGGATAGTTAAGACAGCGAAGAGAGAGGTGTGTATGGACTTGGAGCAGGGGATTGGAGATTAGATATATAAGTAGGGTGAAATTTTAAAAGGGGGTAAACAGAAAGAATAGGGAAAATCTAAAGCAGGAAAGGGGTAAGATAAACAGGACACTGAAAAGGGAAAAGTGAGGAAGAGAGTGATGGCATAAAGGTAGATTTGAGATAGACTAAAATGATGCTAAAGGAAAGATAAAAATAGAATGTAGAACATTAATCCCAAAACAAAATGAAGAGAAAATAAAATGACACTTAAAAAAAAAAAAGATAAAATAGCAGTAGTAATAATATGGATTGAAAATAAAAATGTAATAATTAAAAAGGTAAAACCAAGTGAGGAAAAAAATTAGTTTCTTGAGTAAAAGATGCAAAAAATGAAAATAAAAAAATAAAAATAAAATGTGGAGTAGTGAAGGTCATTCACTTCCTCTGTTGTTCTGTTTGGCACGTCTGTTTCTCAGTCCGGACAGTATTGCAGTTCCCTGCGTTCCACTGCTCTTCAGTGATGTAAGCCAGTCCTGATTTTAAGCAGGCGGTGTGTCTTAATTCGTATTCCTTTATTTTTGATTACACAAGAGTCAATTTGTGATTCAGCCCCTGGGTGGCAGTGTTTCTGGATTGACTTCCGGGTTTATCTATGGCCTCTCTAGGGAGTGTTAGAGCCTTCTTTCCCTGTGGCACTCACTACCGGTTTGTGGGAGTAGGCTGCCTCAGAGCTGGCTCTCCGATGGTCACTCCCCGCTCCGATCCCCAGGTTCCAGAAAAACAACTTTCCCCTGCAGTCTCCCAGGGTGTCCCCAACTGGGTGAACCTATGAATTGGGCTTAGTAATCAGAAGCAAGAATTTCAAGAGGAAAAAGCCCAAGTGTGCGCACTCCGGGGCTGCACGTAAGTCTAGCACACCCCTGAAATTCTTAGGGTGTCCCTGCAATTCAGATCAAAATGGGTTGCTTTTTAGAGAGCCCTTCTGTTAGCAGCTCTGAGGACCCCCTTCCACATTCACAGATCACGCCAGCCCCAGCAGCCACCGATTTTTCTAGGCACAGACTTCCCTGTTCCTCCAGCTCCCGCAAAACGTGCGTTCCTCTCTCGCGCTGGGACCAGAGACCTCACCTTATCCTAGGCGAAATCTGACCTTTCCGTGGTGGAGTGTAGAGCTCCTCTGAACCCGTGTGTTTGTGCCAATTGGGGAGCGTTGTTCTGGGGCTCGCAGCTGTTCTGTGGGTGCCGCAGTTGTGGATTCTCAGGCTTCCGATAAGCTCCACTTTCCGGTTCCAGATGGCGGCGACTCCGCGTCCAAGCCCGCAGCTCCGGGAGGGGACCCAGCCGCAGTGGGAGCTGCCAGGTCAGGGGAACCCCGTCTAGCAGTCTCCCACCTTCTTCTGGAGTTCAGCTGTCCCCCAACTTGCCAACAAACACTCCTAGTGCGACCCTCAGCTGTTCTTTCTTTCTGCTCCGGGACAAGGCTGGGAACACGTCTGTCTATTCTGCCGCCATTTTTCCTCCTCCCTGTGGCAGCTTTATTTTTGAACTAGAGGCCCAGTGCACAGATTCATGCACAGTGGGGTCCCTCAGTCTGGCCTGTGCCCTCTTGCAATCCGGAACCCCTTGACAGATGTCGGACTGCCAGTTTTAGCCTGATCCCCACAGGCCAGGCTGAAGGACCACACCAGTGCACAAATACGAGCACTGGGCCTCTAGTATGCATATAAGATCTTTGGTTAATCTCTTCCCACCCTCCATCTCCCCTCTTCCCTCAGATTCATTAGTCTGTTCTATGTTTCCATGCCTGTGCGTTAGCATCTGCCTCCTGGTGGTTAGTGCACATCATGGCTACCAGTTGAACGGTTGAAAGGTCGGCCGACCGCTTAGGCTTTTATATAGAGAGACTAGAGGCCCGGTGCACAAAATTCGTGCATGGGGGGGTGTCCCTCAGCCCAGCCTGCACCCTCTCCAATCTGGGACCCCTTGAGGGATGTCAGACTGCCCGTTTAGGCCCGATCCTACTGGGATCGGGCCTAAACGGGCAGTCTGACATCCCTCTCACAATCCAGGACTGCTGGCTCGCAACTGCTCACCTGCCTGCCTTCCTGATTGCCCCTAACTGCTTCTGTCTGCCAGCCTGATCACCCCCTAACCACTCCCCTGCCAGCCTGATTGATGCCTAACTGATCCCCTGGCAGCCCGATTGCCCCTAACTGCCCTCCTCTGCCAGCCTTATCGCCCCTAACTGCTCTCCCCTGCTGGTCTGCCCCCCCCCCCACCAACTGCCCTCCCCTGTTGGCCTGGATCCTCCCAAACTGCTCTCCCCTGTAGGCTTGATCGCCCCCAACTTCCCTCCACTGCCAGCCTGGTCACCCCTAACTGCCCTCCCCTACAGGCTTGATCGCCCCAACTGCCCTCCCCTGTAGGCCTAGGTCCCTCCCAACTGCCCTCCCCTGCAGGCCATCTTGTGGCAGCCATCTTGTGTCCACATGGGGGCAGCATCTTGTGTGTTGGAGTGATAGTTAATTTGCATATTACTCTTTTATTAGATAGGATACCTACAAACTGTAAGCAATGTAAATGTTCATGGAAAGGCAAATGAATAAACAGATTATGCAATTATGGCCTATCTATACAATTGATATTACTCAGCAGTAAAAAGCAAGGAAATACTGATATGTACAACACAGATGGTTCTAAAAATGATGCTGAACGAAAGGAAATCTAGAGTACTTATGGCTTAGTCCAGGGGTCCTCAAACTTTTTAAACAGGGGGCCAGTTCACTGTCCCTCAGACCGTTGGAGGGCCGGACTATAGTTTAAAAAAAAACACTATGAACAAATTCCTATGCGCACTGTGGGCCCGGGACGAGTCGGCTGCTGAACAGGACAGACAGCGGCACCCGGTGGGCTGGATAAATGTCCTCGGTGGGCCGCATGTGGCCCGCGGGCCATAGTTTGAGGACCCCTGGCTTAGTCTATCTATGTAAAATTCTAGATAAAGCAAACTAATATAAAATAATAAGAGATTATCAGCTGCCTAGGGAGAGAGGAAGGGAGGATCAGGAGGAAATTTTGGGGGGTGATGGATATGTTCACTATCTTGATTGTGAAGATCATTTCCTGGGTGCATACATATGTTAAATTCACTAGACTGCATAGTTTAGTATGTGAAGTTTATTGTATGTGAATTAAAGCTCAGCAAAGCTATTGGGGGAAAAATTGTAAATTTTAATTTTTGTTATTTTTGCTAGTATATATTGACCTTGTAACCTCTAACTATAATGCATTCTTTTTTAATTTTTGTAATTGCTTTTTGTAAAGTTTTGAGTATTTATTACCTTTACTTTTAATATTGGAAATGTAAAGATATTATTTTCAAGTAGTCTGATTATTTATATAGAACATTTAAGAGGTATTTTTGTTTGTTTTTTTTCTTTATTGATTAAGGTATTACAAATGTGTCCTTATCCCCCCATTGTCCCTCCATCCTCCTACTCATGCCCTCACCCCTGCTGTCTATCCATTGGTTATGCTTATATGCATGCATACAAGTCCTTTGGTTGATCTCTCCCCCTTTCAACTTGTTGATATTTTGTCAGTAAATGATACATACCTTTTATAGAACAGGTTTTCATTAACTAATTGAAAATGCTTCTGTAACATCCTGAGCCTTTATTCTATGCTTATCTGGTAAAAGCACTTTTAGTCATTTTGTATGCAGCAAATAATTTAACAATTACAAGTAGCTATTTTATTTTAATCCATTTATTTTACAAATTAGTTAATTTATAATCATATAATATATGGAATTTTTTAAGGTCCCTCACTTACTAAGCCACAGAGTGAAAACCTGACGCATTCCTGCTGTAGGAATATCTTTGTTTTTTTTTGTGTGTGCTGTTTGTTTGTTTGTTTTTGTATAGTATTGCTGTCAGGACTGCTCCAGCTCTGGTCAATGAAGTTTTCTGGCTATAAATTCTTTTATTGTTGTTGTTAATACTCACTGGAGAATATTTTTCCATTGGTTTTTGAGAAAGGGAGAGGGAGAGGGAGAGGGAGAGGGAGAGGGTGAAACATCCATGTGAGAAACACACATGTATTGGTTGCCTCCCCCACATGCCCCAGTTGGGGCTTGGAATGGAAACCTCAACCAGGTATGGGCCCTTGACTAGGAATCAAACCCAGAACCCTTCAGTGCTTGAGCTAATGCTCTAACCACTGAGAAAAACCAGCCAGGGTTGGCTTTAGATTCTTAAAAATAAGGTATCATTATCATTTTGGGGTTTATTTTCCTTTTTTGAGATTGGATCACAGAAATTTGAAACAAGCTAAATGTCCAAAATAAGTGCAATTTAAGTGAGTGAATAAAGCTAGATGCAGACAGCTTTGTATATATTTCCACTAAGCTCTGGTTTAGGGAATTAAGAAGATTGATGTAACACTGTCCCAGAGATTGCTCTGTGACTCTTGCTCAATCACTCTCAACTGTAGCTGCAAGTTACTACCATTTTAGAAACTTAAAAAAATTACTAGTTACTAGGATCTCATATAGCAAATGGAATGGAAACCTTGGGAAAGGAACATGGGCACAGGTAATTTTACGGAGTTCTCAAGTAGCTTCTCGTAGCTATCTGTTTTCAAACTACAGAGGTTCCAGACATATTTGTACATGGTAGTTTCTGAAATTCTTTTCCTGCCTTATCTCCTGATCCTACACAGCTCCCTTGCTTAGCAAGACTTCATGTTTTGTCTATTTTAGGATCTATAAACATACATTTTCTCCCCTCCCCATTCATTATGCCCATCAGATAAAATTGTCCTCTAAACATCCTGCTGTAGGAATGGCTTTGATGACCTCTGTGTGTGGCAACATCCCAGTCACTGCCAGGACATATGGTCCCTCTGTGTCTTATCTCTCCTGACATTTATTTTCCTATAGCAGTACTTAAAATACACTGTTCAACATAGTGGAGCTGGCTGAGGCTGCACAAGTAACAAGACATCTGCAGTCTCTTTGTGTATTGTGTCTTCTTGAGGTGGGTAACATGGGGCATACATTAATGTATAGTATTGCTGTCAGGACTGCTCCAGCTCTGGTCCCAGGAATAATTGTTCCTGGATCTCTGAAGGATAGACTGAGTATTCAAAATGGCATATATTCTTAAATGCTCCAGGAGATAGTTCGCTTGAGCTTTTTTCCATATGTATTGTTTAATATGTTTACTTTTAATTGATTTGGGTGCACGAGGAAAAGAGGGAACAGTCTTTCCTAATGAAAAGTAAAGGGCTTTAGCCCTGGCCAGCATGACTCAGTGGTTCGAGTGTCAGACCCAACTACCCCCCCATAGGAGTCTCTGGTTTGATTCCTGTTCAAGGGAATTTCCTGGGTTACAGGTTCAATCTAGGCCCTGTCTAGGCACCAGCAGGAGGCAACCAATAAATGTGTCTCCCTGGCATTGATGTTTCTCTCTCTCTCTCTCTCTCTCTCTCTCTGTCACTTTCTATCTCTCTCTCCCTCCCTCTCTCCCTTCATCTCTGAAAATCAATAGAAAAATATGCTTGGATGACAATTAAAAAAGATGTAAAAAAGTTTAAGCCCTCAGGAGATGAGGCTCTTCTTTCTCATGTTGGAGTATCCAAGAAGTGGACTCATTCTGTTCATTGAACTCTTTATGGGGCTATGTCATAAATATTCTGACTTCTTCACAACTTTCTTCCTTACAACCTTCTGGTTTCTTTACAACTTTCTAAGGTGATGAAATGGCTAACTTCTCACTGAATATCAAAGCCCGATTTTTTATCATCATGTTGGCATTTCCATTTTCTCCTGATGAGTACAGTTTCCAATCTTGAATAGAGGACTTCTCATATCCTAGAACAGTGGTTGGCAAACCGTGGCTCGCGAGCCACATGCGGCTCTTTGGCCCCTTGAATGTGGCTCTTCCACAAAATACCACGTGCAGGGGTGCACGTACAGTGCGATTGAAACTTCGTGGCCTATGCGCAGAAGTCGGTTTTCGGCCTGGACGAGTCTATTTTGAAGAAGTGGAGTTAGAACACTCAAGGAGTCAAAGAGCCGCATGTGGCTCGAGAGCTGCGGTTTGCCGACCACTGTCCTAGAAAATCCAGGCAAGTTTTGGTGTCATCCAGAACAAAACTAGTTGTTCCATTTGGTTTAGAATCATTCAATTGGCAAACCAAAATAGAGAACAGGGCACATGCTAATTTAAGAGTAAGTAGACGGATTTTTAAAAATCCCTATATTGTAAAAGGTAAGAAACTACAGAGTTGATTTGAATGGTCTCTGGATACTGGGGCAGGGAAATTCATCCTGTTTCCCACCTCTAGAGCTGAAGTACTTGAAGAATCCTTGTCTGTTTTGGAGGTCATATTTTCCAATGGTATTGTTAGAATAATCTTTCAGGTGTGATATTCTCAGTTATCAATTCTAATATTCAAGCCTTATGTTAGGCAAACCCTCATTGATATCTCTATGGGCAATTCACCTGCCTTGAAATTGAGAGTTGTTTATTGTGATGCAACTGCATGGACATTGGAAAAAGCATTGAAATAATCAGTCTCAATTGTTTCTCTTTGTATTAGAATGGTGTTAGCAATGATATTTCTTTATCTTGAGTTTCTTCATCTTTAAAATGTCAGTAATAAAATGGTATCTTGAAATAAAAGTGTTGTTGGCTTTAAATAATACAATGCTCTTTTTAGACACAGATCTACTGTGGAAATCAGCATTGTTCACAGTTTTGGCAATTCGACTTTCCTATCTCAGGCAATGCCAAAAAGTCTCACTCATGCCCTATTGTGTACTCATTAGAACTGCATCTATGTCTTCTCAAAGCAGATGTGGAAATATCATTGGAGATACCAAGTTATTTAATGTCTTTTATTTTTGCAGAAAATAAATTGGCTAAAATACTTGTTTTTATGATGCCAGTAAAATACCTTTCACTTATTAGGAAATTGAGAACATTTCATTTTTGTAAATTAATACAAAATATATTGTTTTATGGAAAAGTAATGATGCATTAGAAAGTAAAATCCTAAGTTATTACCCTCTCCAGAGAATACATAGGAATCCCAGCAATCCAGAAACATACTTATTCATGCCTATATTACTCCTTCTTAATGAGCTGTATAGTACTCTACAGTATAGAAGTACAAGAGACAATTCAATCTTTATATTCCAGTAATAGAGGCCCAATGCACGAATTCATGCACAGGTGGGGTCTGGCCGCATAGCCCAATGGGGGCTGATCAGGGCTGGGCCAGTGGGGGAGAAGGGGATGCAAAAGGATGGCCGCCAGCCCTGCCCCCGATTTGGGGGGCCGATCAGGGCTGGGGCCAGCCAGGGGGAGGGGCCGCAGGAGTTGGGGGCTAATAGAAGCCTCGATAGGGCTGATTGGCTCCCACAGTGCGTGTCACAGTGACTGGTTGTTTTGTCGTTCAGGTCGATTGGCTTTTATATATATAGATATACATATTTTCAACATTTGCAATTATATTATGCATCACAAAATAAATAATTTTGTGCATATGTATTTTTATTAAGAAGTGTCTTTGAAGAGCAATTTTTGGTTCACAGCAAAATTGAGAGAAAAGTACAGAGATTTCCTACATACTCTATCCCTCCTGACCCTATACATCCATAGTCTCTTCCATTATCAACACCGACAATAGAGTGGTACATTTCTTGAGAATGATGGAAACACATAACCCATCATATTTACACAAAGTCTATAGTTTACAGTTTACTCTTGGTGTTGGATATTCTATGAGTTTGAACAAATATATAATGATATAAATTCATCATATGATATTATATATTTTTACTGCCCTAGATTCCTCTGTGCTCCACTTACTCATCACTCCATGTCCCTACCCTGACAACCACTGATCTTTGTACTGTCTCCATAGTTTTCCCTTTCCCAGAATATCATATAGTTGGAATACACAGTAGGTAGCCTTTTCAGATTGGCTTAATTCATTTGGTAACATACAGTAAAGTTCCTCTGTGTATTTTCATGGCTTGATAGTTCATTTATTTTTAGGTCTGAAAAACAGTCCATTGGCTGGATGTTCTACAGTTTATTTAGCCATTCACCTAGGGTGGACATTTTGATTGCTTCCATTTTTTGGCAATTATGAATAAAGCTGCTCTAAACATCAGTGTGCAAGCTTTTGCTTTTTTGGGGGGGTGGGTGGGTGTCATAGAATCTCAACTCCTTTAGGTTATATCAAAGAGCAACATTACTGGTTTGCATGTAAATAAGTTTAGTTTTGTAATAACCTACAAAACTGCTTTCTAAAGTGGTTGTACTATTATGCATTCCCACCCACAGTGAAAGAGAGTTTCTGTTGCTCTATATCCTTGCAAGCATTTGGTATTGTGAATGACCTACATTTTGGCCATTCTATAGGTATGTGGTGCATTCCATTTTAAAATTTCATTTCCTTGTTGATTATGAGTGGAGCATATTTTCACATACTTATTTGAGATCTGCATACCTTTTTTTTGTGTGTGTGTGAGGTGACTGTTAAAGTCTTTGCCCATTTTCAAATCAAGTTGTTTTCGTATTTTTGAATTTTAAGAGTTCTTTGAATATTTTGAGTTACAGTCCTTTAATAGATGTGTCTTTTGAAAATATTTTCTCCCAGACTATGACTTGTCTTCTCATCCTCTAAATATAGACCTTTGCACAACTGGGGTTTTTAATTTTAATTAAGTTTGGCTTATCAATTATTTCTTCTGTGGATCATTCTTTTTTATTTTTTTTATTTTTATTTTTAAATAAATCTTTATTGTTCAGATTATTACAGTTGTTCCTCTTTTTCCCTCCCATAGCTCCCCTCCACCCAGTTCCCATCCCACCCCATGCCCTTACCCCCTCTACTGTCTTCGTCCCTAGGTGTAAGATTTTTGTCCAATCTCTTCCCGCACTGTCCACACCCCCTTCCCCACCCCACCCCTCTGAGAATTGTCAGTCCACTCCTTTTCTATGCCCCTGATTCTATTATATTCACCAGTTTATTCTGTTCATCAGATTTTTTATTCATTTGACTTTTAGATTCACTTGTAGATAGATATTTGTTGTCACTTTGTTGTTCATAATTTTTATCTTTACCTTTTTCTTCTTCTTCCTCTTCTTAAAGAATACCCTTCAGCATTTCATATAATACTGGCTTGGTGGTGATGAACTCATTTAGTTTTTTCTTATCTGTGAAGCTCTTTATCTGACCTTTATCAATTCTACATGATAGCTTTGCTGGGTAGAGTAATCTTAGTTGTAGGTTCTTGCTATTCATCACTTTGAATATTTCTTGCTACTCCCTTCTGGCCTGCATAGTTTCTGTTGAGAAATCAGCTGACAGTCATATGGGTACTCCCTTATAGGTAACTAACTGTTTTTCTCTTGCTGCTTTTCAGATTCTCTCTTTGTCTTTTGCTCTTGGCATTTTGATTATGATGTGTCTTGGTGTGGTCCTCTTTGGATTCCTCTTGTTTGGGGTTCTCTGCACTTCCTGGACTTGTAAGTCTATTTCTTTCACCAGGTGGGGGAAGTTTTCTGTCATTATTTCTTCAAGTAGGTTTTCAATATCTTGCTCTCTCTCTTCTTCTGGCACCCCATAATTTGGATATTGGTATGCTTGAATTTGTCCCAAAGGCTCCTTACACTATCTTTATATTTTTGGATTCTTTTTTCTTTTTGTATTTCCTGTTGGGTGTTTTTTGCTTCTTCGTATTTCAAATCTTTGACTTGACTCTTGGGATCCTCTAGTCCGCTGTTGGATCTCTGTATATTATTCTTTATTTCAGTCACTGTATGCTTAATTTCTGATTGGCCCTTTTTCATATCCTTGAGGTCTCACTAAATTTCTTGGGGGGTTCTAGGAGATTCCTGAGTAACCTTATAACCATGGTTTTGAACTCAATATCCAGTATTTTGCTTTCCTCCATTTCTATCATTTGTGACTTGTTTCTTTGTCTCCGCATTAAGTTGTTTCCCTGTGTTTTTTTCTATGTACTGAGTAGCTGCTAAGTCTCCTTGAGTTGATAGAGTGGCCTTGTGTGGTTGGTGTCCTAGAGGGCCCAGTGGCTCAGCCTCCACAGTCACCTGAGGTGGACGCTCTTGGTGAACCCCTTTGTGGGCTGTTTGCACAGTCTTATTGTAGTTAACCCTTGATTGCTGTTGGTATCACTGGGAGGAATTGACCTCCAGGACAATTGGCTGTTATGACCAGCTGTACCTACAATGGAAGATCTGTTGTACAGGAGACACCCTTATGGGGCAAGACTTGCTTCAGTGGGACTTTGATGCTCACTGAATCTGCCCCTTGAGTGTGTCTCTAATGGATGTGAAGAGTTGTAATCTGGTATGGTCTCACTCTGATCACTGGGTATGCTGGCTCTTGGATCTCCAAGGCGGTGCAAGGTCAGCCACTGTCTGGGGCCGTCTAGCAGGAGCTACAGAGACATCTGCAGATTCCTCCTCTTTGTATGGGGTTTGAAAGTGCCCGGATGAGGCCCAGCTGTGAAGCAAGGCCTGCAGGGCCTTGGGCTTTCTTTTGGAAGCTCTGAGCCTCTCTGACCCATCTGCAGTTTGACAGGTTTTAGGCAAAAAGAGAGGCCATTCATATGCAAAAGCCAATGCACACAGTTTGGGTGGGGCAGGGTCTCTTTGAATCACCAGGGTGGAGCAAACAGCAATGGCTGCTAGTCAGCCCTGAACCAGAGAAGTCCCCAGTTCTCTGTGTCCTGCACCCCCCCCCGCCCCCCCCCCCCCAACGCCGTCCACCCGTGCAGGAACAATGATCACTGCGAGCCCCTCTGAGAGGAAGCCACCCTCGTGTTCCTGTCCCGATGCCAGACAGTCCAGTTTCTCCCTGTATGTGCCTGGGTCCCCCAGAGTCTCACTCAGAAGTGGAGTTCAGAGCAAGCAGAAGCTTGTATCTCCCTCCTGATTAAAAGAGCAGCACATCCAGGTGCCAGCACTTTTTGTGCCTCCGCACCTCCTACCAATCTCAATGCGTCTTCTTCACCTCTCTAGTTGTGGAACTTCCACTCAGCCAGCCTTCCAGCGGTTCTGGGTGGTAATTGTTCTGCCGTTTAGTTGTGGTACTGATGTGGTTGTGAGAGGAAGCAAGTATAGGTGATTACCTATGCCGCCATTGGATAATTCTTTTGGCACTGTATTTAAAATGAGGACCATTCCCAAAGTCATCTGGGTTTCTCTGATTTTACTCCTAGGAACTTTATAGTTTGCATTTTACATTAGGTTTGTGACTCATTTTGACTTAATTTCTCTGATGGGTTTAAAGTCTGCATTTGCATTTATTTTATACACTGAGTGGCCATATTATTATGATCTATGAATGCATAATAATATGGCCACTCAGTATATATATATATATATACTGAGTGGCCATATTATTATGACCACCCCATCAGTACTTTGTTGGGCCACCTTTTGCCTTCAATACTGTGGCGATTCTTCTTGGCATTGACTCCACGAGATGTTGAAAGGTGATGCGAGGAATCTGACACCATGCCTGATGAACAGCACTGTCCAGTTCTGTGAGATTTGATGGTTGTGGAACCAGCTGCCTGATGGCTCTTTTAACTTCGTCCCACAAATGCTCAATTGGATTGAGATCTGGTGATTGTGGGGGCCACCTAAGCAAGGTAAAGTCTCCCTCATGTTCTTGAAACCACTCCTGCACAATACGAGCACCGTGGCATGGCTCATTGTCTTGTTGGAAGAAGCCATCTCCATTGGGATATGCCATCAACATGATAGGATGAACTTGATCAGCAACAATACTTAGGTATGTTGTGCTATTCATACTTTGTTCCACATGAATTAAAGGGCCCAAATCATGCCGGGAAAACATGTCCCAAACCATAACACTGCCCCCACCAGCTTAAAGGGTTGTACTCATGCATGTGGGGTGCATGCTTTCATGCTGTTTCCGCAAAATTTTCACTCTGCCTTCTGCATGATGCAACTGGAAACATGATTCATCGACCACATGACTTTTTTCCAATGCTCGACTGTCCAATCCTTGTGTTCCTGTGTGAATTGGAGACATTTTATCTTGGTAACTGCAGACAGCAAAGGTGTTTGAATTGGCCTTCAGCTTCCATATCCCATATGATGGAGTGTACAGCTAATTTGCCTACAAATGTCAGGTGGTCATAATAATCTGGCCACTTAGTGTATATGTGTGTGTGTGTGTGTGTGTGTGTGTGTGTGTGTGTGTGTGTGTAGCCTGGTACATGAATTCATGCATGGATGAATTCATGCATGGGTGGGCCCCATCCACCCTGGCCTGGGGGAGGGGACATGGGCTGTTGGCTGGCCTGCCTGCTGGTCGAAGGCCTCATCGAGGGGACAATTTGCATATTAGCCTTTTATTATATAGGATATACACTGAGTGGCCAGATTATTATGCATTCAGAGATCATAATAATCTGGCCACTCAGTGTAGAATGTGGCTGTCCAGTGGTTTAGGCTCTATTTTTGACAAAAGGACCTTTGCTTCATTGTATTATGTTTGCGCCTTTGTCAAAAACCAGTTGACCATATTTATGAGGGTCTGCTTCTGGGATCTTTTACCTGATCCATTAATCTACTTGTCTCTTCTTTTGCCAATAATGTACAGTCTTGATGATTGACTCAGCTATAGTAAGTCTTGAATTTGAGTAGCATCAAATCTCCAACTGTGTTCTTTCCCTTCAATACTCTGTTGGCTATTCTGGTCTTTTGCCTTCCATATAAACTTTAGAATTAGTTTAATAGCATCCACAAAATAACTTGCTGGGGGAGACTGCACCATCTTCAAGGGGAGAGTGGCTGTTATAGAAAGCCTATACATCCCAGGAATCTACAACAACAAAACCCAGGGAACAGCTGCAAACCCAGGAACACTGGACCTCAAGCAGCACGAATATGCGGACTCAGATGAGCTCTGTACCTTCTCACAGAAAGGTCAGGTCTGTGATCCAGACAGGAAAAACACACACAAAGGGAGCTAGAAGTTCCTGGGAAGTCTGCGCCCCACAAAATCTGCTGCCATTGGGGCTAGCGTGATCCGCAAATATGGAAGGGGATCCCGCAGGGCTGCTAACAGAAGGGAACGCTAAAAAGCAACCCATAGCTGGACTGGGCGCAAAAAAAGCAGCCTGAAATTTTAACAGTGTGCCAGCTGCTTAGCGCCAGGGAGGAAAAGACCCGCACACTCAGAGCACTGCGTGCAGTGTCAGAGGGTAAAAGTCGCAAGTACGCGCACTTACTCTGGCTCTTTTTTTCTCTTTAAATCCTTGCTTTTGATTACTAAGCCCAGTACATAGGATCACCCAATTGGGGACACTCTCAGAGACTGCAGGGGAAAGTTGTTTTTGTGGAATCTGGGGATCAGAGCGGGGAGTAATGGTCAGAGAACCAGCTCTGGGCAGTCCATACTCCCAAACCAGCATTAAGTGCGATAGGGAAAACAAAATCTAAATACTGGCTAGAGAGGACTTATAGCCCCAGAGGTCAATCCAGAAACACTTCCACCTTTGAATCACAAATTGACTCTTCTGTAAACACAAATAAAGGAGTCTAAGAAACAAAGAAATATTGTCTGCTGGAAAATCAGGACTGTGGTTTACAACACAGAGGAGCAGTGGAACACAGGGAACTTCAATACTGTCTTGACTACCAGAAAGGAAACAGGCATACCAAACAGAACAGTAGAGGAAGTAAATGATCTTAACTACTGCACATTTTTATATTTTCATCTTTTGCTTAAAAAACTAATTTTTTTATCTTTTTCCTCACTTGATTTTACCTTTTTAATTATTATATTTTTGTTTTTAATCAGTATGATTACTACTACTATTTTACCTTTTTTAAAAGTGTCATTTTATTTCTCTTCATTTTATTTTATTTTATTTTATTTTATTTTGGGATTAGTGTTCTACATTTTATTTTAATTTTTCCTTTAGCATCATTTTACTCTATCTCAACTTTACCTTTATGCCAACACATCCATGTTGTGTGTATCAGTACATTTACATTGTTTCCAGTTTACAGATATACAAAATAAAGCTGCCACAAATATTCATATATATGTCTTTCTTAAGCATATGCATGCATTTCACTTGGGTAAATAGCTAGCAGTAGAAGGGCTGGAACACAGGGTGGTTCATAATGTTAAATGTTTCTTAATTTTTAAAGAGACTGCCAAATTCTTTGCCAAAGTATTGTCCTGCTTTACATTCCAATGACTGGTACCTGAGAGTTCCAGCTGCTCCACACCCTCACCAACACTTGGTGTGATCAATCTTTATAAAGTCAGCCACTCTGCTTAGGTAGAGTAGTATCTCCTTGTGGTTTTAATTTATATTTCCTTAACAATTTTGGCCTTTGGAGGGGGTTATTTTTAATGAAATACAATTGACATAAACATTGTGTGATTTTAAGTTTTACAACATATTAATTGAATACATTTGTATACTACATAAGATTAACACCATAGCGATAGAAAACCCCTACCACTACACATAATCACTTCTTTTTTGTGGTGAGAACCTTTAAGATCTAATCTCTTAGCAACTTTGAAATATTATCTATAATAGTAAAATCTATAATAATAAAAGTGTGATATACCAGTTAGACCAGGCATCTTTCCACACGAAGCCCTGGCTGCGGGGGAAGCCCGGGTCCTGGGTGCCGGAGTAAAGCTGGTGCTGGCAGCCAGGGAAAGAAAGGCCTACTCTTGCATGAATTTCATGCATTGGGCCTCTAGTTGACTATAATCACAATGCTCTACAGATCTGCAGAACTTAGTCAACTTTTTAACTCCAATTTTGTACCCTTTGATCAGCAGATCCTTATTTCCCTCAGTCCCCAGCTCTCATAATCACTACTCTAGTTTCTGTTTCTATGAATTAAGCATTCTAAGAGTCCATGTATGTTATATTATTACTAGTGGCCCGGTGCACGAAATTCATGCACAGGGGGAGGGTTTCCCTCAGCCCAGCCTGAACCCTTTCCAATCTGGGATGCCTCGGGGGATGTCTGACTGCTGGTTTAATTTTTCCTATAGCATCATTTTACTCTATTTCAACTTTACCTGTATGCCAATACTCTTTTCCTAACTTTTCCCTTTTTGTTGTCCTATTTCTCTTACCCTATTCCTGCTTTAGATTTTCCCTATTCCTTCCTCTTATCCCTTGTTAAAAATTCACCCTATTTATATATCTAATTCCCGATCCCCTGCTCTAAGTCCATACACACCTCTCTCTTCTCTTTCTTCACTATCCAAATTTTTTTCTCTCTGCCTTTTTTTTTGTTTGTCTGTTTTTTATTGTTGTTGTTATTATTTTGTTGTTTTGTTTTGTTTTTTTGTTCTAGGTTTTTTGTTTTGTTTTGTTTTGTCTTGCTTTCTCTGTGTCCTATTGTTGTTTGCTTGATTGTTGATTAGATTGGTTACTGATGTGATTATTGGTAAGATTGTTACTCTGTTTTTTTTTTTGTTTTGTTTTGTTTTGCTTCTGTTTTTCCTCTCCTTGCTTGTTATTAGCTGTTGTTTATAGTTTGCATTCATCTTTGGGTATTTGTTGTTTGTATTTTTTGGGATTAGTGGTTGTTCTATTGGAGTTTTCTCCCCATATAAATAGTTCCCCCCCCTTTTTATTCTCTTTCCTTTCTCTCTTACTTATTTTGCTTTTCTCAATATAATTTTTGCACCTTTTTTTAAATCCCCTAATTCTCTTTTCTTTGGTGGCCACCTTTATTTGGTGTTATTGGTATCGGAAATACATTTGTATTCAGTGCCTTGTGCGTTGTACCTGGTTGTATTGTATTTTGTGCCTTTAAATCAACGCAGGAGAAAGAGAGCTACATAACCAGATAACCAGAGAAGAGAGATCATGGGGAGACAAAGAAAAAGCCCACATATGAAGAAAAAGGAAGCATCACCAGAAAAGAAAGTTAACAAAATAGAGGCAAGCAATATGTCACAGAAATAATTCAGAGAAATGGTCATAAGGTCACTGAAAAGAATGGAAGACAAATTCAACAATATGTGTAAGAACCAAAAGGAAATGGAGAAGAACCAAGAAGAAATGAAAAATGACATTGCTGATATAAAGAACTCAATAGAAAGCATCAACAGTAGACTAGAAGAAGCAGAGGACCACATCAGTGAACTAGAAGAAAAGGTAGAAAAAAAATACCCAAGCAGAGCAGCATCTAGTTAAAAAACTTAAAAAAGAGGAGGAAAGCCTAAGAGAACTTTGGGACAACATGAAACAAAACAACATCCTCATTTTGGGTGCCAGAAGGAGAGGAAACTGAGAAAGGAATAGAAAACCTGTTAGAAGAAATAATGACAGAAAACTTCCCTGATATAGGGAAGAAAAAACACACAAATCTAAGAAACTCACAGAGTCCCAAACAAAATGAACCCCAAAAGACTGACGCCAAGGCACATTATAATTAAATTGGCAAACACCAACGACAAAGTAAGAACTTTAAAAGCGGCCAGAGAGAGACAGAAAGTTACCTACAAAGGATCCCCCATCAGACTAGCAATTGATTTCTCAACAGAAACACATCAGGCCAGAAGGGAATGAAATGAAATATACTGTACAAAGTCATGCAAAGGAAAGATCTGAATCCAAGAATGCTGTACCCAGCAAAGTTATCAATCAAAATTGAGGGTGAAATCAGGAGCTTCACAGACAAAAATGGACTAAGGGAGTTTATTACCACCAAATAAGGAATGCACAAAATGCTAAAGGGTCTGCTGTAAAAAGAAAAATTAGGAAGCAAAGAAGGAACACAGGCATAAAGAATAAAAATGGTGACAAACAAGTACCTATCAATAATAACTTCAAATGTAAATGGATTAAATGCCCCAATTAAAAGACATAGTGTGGCTGAGTGGATAAGAAAACATGAACCATATATCTGCTGTCTACAGGAAACCCACCTCAGAAAAAAGGACTCACACAGACTGATGGTGAAGGGATGAAAAAGGTTTTTCAGGCGAATGAAAATGAAAAAAAGCTAGGGTAGCAATACTTATATCTGACAAATTAGATCTCAAAATGAAGGACATGACAAGAGATAAGGAAGGCCACTTCATAATACTAAAGGGAGAAATCCAACAAGAAGAAATAACACTGGTAAACATATACACACCCAATACAGGAGCACCCAAATACATAAAAAAAAACTTCTGGAAGATATCAAGGGAGAGATTGACAGCAATACAGTCATAGTAGGAGACTTTAATACCCAACTATCACCATTGGACAAATCCTCTAAACAAAAAATCAGCAAAGAAACATCAATCCTAAATCACTAGATCAGATGGAATTAATTGACATCTTCAGAACACTTCACCCCAAAGCCACAGAATATACATTCTTCTGAAGTGCACATGGGTCATTTTCAAAGACAGACCATATTTAGGGTCACAGGCAAAGTCTCTTCAAATTCAAGAAGATAGAAATCATATCAAGCATCTTCTCAGATAACAATAGCATAAGACTAGAAATCATGTAAAACAAAAATAATAAAAAAAATCAAACACCTAGAGACATATTTCTGTGACATTGTATGCTATTAAACAATGACTGGGTTACTAGAGAGATCAAAGAAGAAATAAAAAGCATCATGGCAACAAATGACAATGAAAACACAATTTAAAATCTATGGGGCACAATGAAAACAGTTTTGAGAGGGAAGTTCATAGCTGAAGCCTACAGCAAAAAACAAGAAACAATGGTAATAAATTACCTAACCCTACAATGCAAAGAGTTGTAAAGAGAGAAACAAGGAAAGCCCAGCGTAAGCAGAAGGAAGGAAATAATAAAGATCAGAGTGGAGATAAACGACACTGAGACCAAAAAATCAATACAAAATATCAACAAAACCAAGAGCTGGTTCTTTGAAAGGATAAACAAGATTGATGAACCTCTAGCCAGGCTCACCAAGAAACAAAGAGAGAAGACCCAAATAAACAAAATCAGAAATTAAAGAGGTGAAATAACAACTGATCCCACAGAAATACAAATGATTATGAAAAAATACTATGAACAACTCTATTCCAACAAAATGGACAACCTAGATGAAATGGACATATTCCTAGAAAAATACAAGCTCCCAAAACTCAACCAAGAACAATCAAAAAACCTGAATAGGTCAATAACTACTGAAGAAATTAAAACAGCGATCACAAATCTCCTAGCTAACAAAAGCCCTGCTCCGGATGGCTTTACAGCAGAGTTCTATCAAGCATTCAAAGAAGAATTAAAACCTATCTTCCTCAGACTATTCAAAAAAACTCAAGTGGAAGGCACAATTCCGAGCTCTTTCTATGAAGCTAGCAATACCCTAATCCCAAAACAAGATAAAACACCACTAAAAAAGAGAACTACAGGCCAATATCCTTGATGAACATAGATGCTAAAATCCTCAACAAAATTCTAGCAAATCGGATTCAACAATACATTAGAAAGTTCATACACCATGACCAAGTGGGATTTATTCCGGGGATGCAAGGATGGTACAATATCCACAAATCAATAAATGTGATACATCACATAAACAAACTGAGAGACAAAAATCACATAATCATATTATTTGACAAAATCCAACACCCTTTCTTGATAAAAACTCTCAGTAAAGTGGGAATAGTGGGACCATACCTCAACATAATAAAAGTCCTATATGACAAACCTACAGCCAACATCATACTCAATTGGCAAAAACTAAATTCATTTCCCCTAAGAACAGGAATAAGACAAGGGTGCCCACTCTCACCACTCCTGTTTGACATAGTATTAGACATACTAGCCATAGCGAACAGACAACAAGAAGAAATAAAATGCATACAAATTGGAAAAGAAGAAGTAAAACTGTCCTTATTTGCAGATGACACAATACTATACATAGAAAACCCCAAAGCTTCCATCAAAAAACTACTAGACCTAATAAATGAATTTGGCAATATAGCGGGATACAAAATTAACACCAAGAAATCAGTGGCCTTTTTATACACTAATAATGAACTCACAGGAAGAGAAATGTAAAAAACAATCCCATTTACCATTGCACCAAAAAAATTAAAATACCTAGGAATAAACTTAATTAAGATACCTAGGACATAAAAGACCTGTACTCAGAAAACTACAGGACATTGAAAAATGAGATAGAGGAAGACATAAACAAATGGAAGAACATACCATGTTCGTGGATTGGTAAAATCAACATCACTAAAATGTCCATAGTACCTAAAGCAATCTATAGATTCAACGCAATAGTTATTAAAATACCAATGGCCTATTTCAAAGATCTAGAACAAACTCTCCAAAAATTCATGTGCAATAAAAAAAAAAAAATACAATGAATAGCCACAGCTATCCTGAGAAAGAAGAACACATTTGGAGGGGTCACAATACCAGACATCAAAGTATATTACCAAGCCACGATTCTCAAAACTACCTGGTACTGGCACAAGAACGGACATATAGACCAATGGAACAGAATAGAGGACTCAGAAATGGATTCAAGCCATTTTACTCAATTAATATTTGACAAAGGAGGCAAGAGCATACAATGGAGTCAAAACAGCCTCTTTAATAAATGGTGCTGATAAATTTGGTCAGATACATGCAAAAAAAAAAAAAAATGAAACTAGACCACCAACTTACACCATACACAAAAACAAACTCAAAATGAATACAGGACTTGAACTTAAGATGCGAAACCATAAAAATCCTACAAGACTCCATAGTCAGCAAAATTGCAGACATATGTCGTGGCAATATCTTTACAGACACAGATCCTAGGTCAAGAGAGACTAAGGAGAAAATAAACAAATGGGACTACATCAAAATAAAAACCTTCTGCACAGCAAAAAAACAAAAACAAAAACAAAAAACAAAAAAAAAACATCAGCAAAACAACAAGAAAACCCACTGCATGGGAGAACATATTTGCCAATATTATCTCTGATAAGGGTTTAATCTCCAAAATTTACAGGGAACTCATACAACTTAACAAAAGGTAAATAAACAACCCAATCAAAAAATGGGCAAAGGACCTAAATAGACACTTTTTGAAAGAGGACAGTCAGAAAGCCAAGAGACACATGAAAACATGCTCAAGATCACTAATCATTTGACAGATGGAAATCAAAACAACAATGAGGTATCACCTCACACCTATCAGAATGGCTATCATCAACAAATCAACAAATGACAAGTGCTGGAGAGGATGCGGAGAAAAAGGAACCCTTCTACACTGCTGGCGGGAATGCAGACTGGTGCAGCCAGTGTGGAAAACAGTATGGCGTTTCCTCAAAATTTTAAAAATGGAATTGCCATTTGACCCAGTAATCCCACTTCTAGGAATATATCCCAAGAAAACAGCAACAGCAATCAGAAAGGATATATGTACCCCTATGTTCATAACAGCACAATTTATAATAGCTAAGATTTGGAAACAGCCTAAATGCCCATCAGCAGATGAGTGGATTAGAAAACTATGGTACATCTACTAATCTGCTATAAAAAAGAAGGAATTCTTACCATTTGCAGCAGCATGGATGGAACTGAAGAGCACTATGCTAAGTGAAATAAGCCAGACAGTGAAAGAAAAATACCACATGATCTCGCTCATTTATGGATAATAAAGAACATTATAACATGATGAACAAAATGATAGATACAGAGTCAGAGAAGCATCGAACAGACTGTCAAATTACAGCGGGAAGGCTGGGGAGTGTTGCGGGGGAGGGTAAGAGATCAACTGAAGGATTTGTATGCATGCATATAAGCATAACCAATGGACACATGACACTGGGGGGGTGGGGTGAGGGCATGTGCCAGGGGGTAAGGGAGGTTGGGGGAAGGTCAATGGGGGGAAAAAAAAGGAGACATATGTACTACTATTTGTAATACTTTAAACAAAAAAAAAATAACTTTATGGAATTTTGATTGGGACTGTATTGAATCTACAAGTCAAGTTGAGAGTAATTAACATCTTGACAATACTGAGACTTCCTATTCATGAACACGAAATATCCCTCCATTTATTAGTCCTCAGGCTAGTTAAAATAAAATTCATTGCTCATGCTTCAGGCCATTTGGTTTGAACTACTTTTGTCAGCCTCATTACAAAGACTGTATTTTATGTCAGGTTCCCTAAACTGACTTGATCTTTGTTCACTTATTCTTCAGACCAATGATATATAATATAGGGCATTATATCTTACTAGAGGCCTGGTGCACGAAATTCGTGCATGGGGGAGGGGGGTGTCCCTCAGCCCAGCCTGCACCCTCTCCAATCTGGGACCCCTTGAAGGATGTCTGACTGCCCGTTTAGGCCCGATCCCACTGGTGGAATTGGACCTAAATGGGCAGTCGGACATCCCTCTCACAATCCAGGACTGCTGGCTCCCAACTGCTTGCCTGCCAGCCTTCCTGATTGCCCCTAACCACTTCTGCCTGCCAGCCTGATCACCCCTTAACCACTCCCCTGCCAGCCTGATTGATGCCTAACTGCTCCCTGCCAGCCTGTTTGCCCCTAACTGCCCTCCCCTGCAGGCCTGGTCGCCCCCAACTGCCCTCCCTTGCAGGCCTGGTCCCTCCCAACTGCCCTCCCTTGCTGGCCATCTTGTGGTGGCCATCTTGTGTCCACATGGGGGCAGGATCTTTGACCACATGGGGGCAGCCATCTCGTGTGTTGGAGTGATGGTCAATCTTCATATTGCTCTTTTATTAGATAGGATAGAGGTCTGGTGCACAGGTGGGGGCCAGCTGGTTTTCCCTGAAGGGTGTCCCAGATCAGGGTGGGGGTTCCCTTGGGCCATGGGGTGGCCTGGGCAAGGGGCCTGTGGTGGTTTGCAGGCCAGCCACTCCCCTTGGCAACCCAAGCGGAGGCCCTTGTATTAGGGATATATTTATCTTCTACAATTGAAACTTTGTAGCCTGGAGTGGAGCCAAGCCTTCTGCTTGCTCCGTGGTGGCAGCCATTTTTTTTTTGGATTTATGTATCTTCTATAATTGAAAGTTTGTAGCCTTAAGCAGAGGTCTTGGCTGGCCAGGGTGTGCAGAAACCTTTGCTTCCTCCATCACCGGGGGCTACCCTAGCCTCCTGCTCTCTCCAGCTCCATGGCTGCTGCCATTTCTGTTTGGTTTTATGTATCTTCTATCATTGAAATTTTGTAGCCTTGAGTGGAGACCTAGGCCAGCAAGGGCAGGTGGAAAGCTTGGCTTCCTCCATTGCCAGGGAAACCCAAGCCTCCCTCCTGCTCTCTGTGGCCATAGCCATCTTGGTTGGGTTTATTTGCATATTCGCTCCTGATTGGTTGGTGGACGTGGCTGGTGGGTGTAGTGGAGTGATGGTTAATTTGTATATTACTCTTTTATTATATAGGATAGTCTCCATTTCACTCCTGAGCCTTCTTTTGCTCATGATCTTAATATTTGCATACTGTTCTCTAACCTAGGTTCCAAACCTGGCTGATGGATATTCATCCAGGAGCTTATTAAATATTCCTGGTAGTGAATTTGTACTATAGCTTTACAAGATGTCCCCATTGGGGGAAATCGATAACTCTCTGTATTAGTACTTACAGCATTATGAGAATCCCCATTTATCTCAAAATAAAAAGTTTAATAAATCAAATCTCCAACTGAGTCTAACATTCTTCTAGTGTTGCAAAATACTAAGGGCCTAGGCATGTATATAATATCAGTTTCCTAAACTTATTTTTCCGTTCTTGCTTTGATTCTCCTTTCTTAACAATTCAGTGGCTTTAAAAGCTTTCACATCTATTCTCCATTTTAGGGTTTCAAAGCACTGTTTATTACTTTATGCCCACCCCATACTTCTGAGTATATCATAAAATCGTCCCAAAGCTGTGGCATGTCTCACAAGCTGTTTTACAGCCTCTAGGCAGAACACAGAATACCCCTGCCTTATGTTATTATGAGCCATCTATTCTAACCCCATCAAGCTCCTCAACGGCAAGCCAATACAGGAGACTCCTCAGCTGGGTGAAGGAGGATGACAAAGAAAGGGGAACAAAATAGGCACAGTCTCTAGAGCTGTAGGCCTCAGTCTCCACTGCCTCCCGTTTCAGCAAGGTTGGGTGGGGAATGTATGGGCTGGCCATGGTGTGCAGCATTGCTGTGAGGCCTGCTTCAGGTCAGTCTTCCTGAAATGTTTCTATGTTCTGAGGAAAAACGGAGATTTTAGTGTGCATAATTCCTTAAGAGGTGTCAGGCTTCTGTGGGCTGAGCCAAGGTTTGGAAATGAACTGCTCCTTCTGAAATGTGCTGAGAACATGTCCTGGTTTCTCTCAAATCTGTAAGAGGCCTTCTGTTCACATGTATGTCTCCTTATGGTGGCATAAGAAAAAAAGGGAAAAGTCTATTATAATCATGAAATCTAGGGGAGTAGCAGGTCCTCTGCCAGTAAGAAACTTTCCTTTAGAAAGAGGAAATTTGTCTCTGTGTCAGGTGTTGTAAACATTTCTTTTGGGTTTCTTCTACAGACTTGATAAAATGTCTTTCTTCTCATCATGGATCAAAGTTATTTTCATCATTGCCTTAGCATTTCCTCTTTATTCCAGTGAGTACACTTTCAGTTCTGGATGAAGCAATTCACACATCTTAAAAAATGCAGTAGACAACTGCTGTTATCTAGAAATGGAGCAGCTTCTTTTATTAAGTTTCTAATACTTAAACTGGCAAAATGACAGCAGGCATGTTACAAATCCCCTTTAAAAAATCACATTGGTGGATTGCTTTTTCTCATTTCCCACCTTAGAGAGATGGAGGTAGAGAGGTGGGTTAGAATGAGCAGTAGAATTGAGTTTTTCCTTTATTTCTGACTAAGGACATTTACCTAATTAATATTTTCTTTGGAGGTCAGATTCAATGTTTGCTAAATGTAGAGTGTAGGGAGTAATGAGGTCCCCTAGATCTGACATTCCTAGACAATTTGATTTGTTGTTTTCCAGTTCTGTGTCCACTAAAGTCAAAACTTTGTGTGAGGTGAGAACTCCTTGATCCCTCTCCTGGAAATTGATCTTCCTTTAGTGCAAGGAGACTGATGAATTTTTGTAACGTAGTTTCAAATCATCAAAAAGACCCCTGACATTAGAATAAGTACTATTTCATTAAGTAGTAATTAATTTCTTCATATTAAGTGACATTATCCAACACATATTAGGGGCATTAAAGAAAGCATTGTCTTCTCTGACTGTGATATCTAATGAATTAAAAAATAAAAATGCAAGAACTATGGTATCTTAACAGCAGAGTTTGGTGATTGCTGTACAACACTTAAAATTATTTTTCACAGATGAGAATAGTTTGGAGTGTATTTCCAATTTGGAGCTAATTTGTGAACTTCCTGTTTTGTTACTATCACAAAAGCCTCATCTCAAAATGGGGGGTCCTGAGTGTGCAATTTGTGTAGTATTTTGCTACTAAAAACTATAGGTTCTTTCCACCAGAGACTCTGATTGCTTTCCCCTCTTCTTCTTGTTTTTACATTTTCTTTTGTGTGCTTTTTGCAGAAACTTCTTTTGGACCTCCTCCAAGACCACCGGTAAGTTAATACCAATTAATTTGTAAATTGAAAAAGATAAACTTTAAATTGTTTTATATTGTAAGATTTAACAACAAATTTCACCAAACAACCATGCTGGTGTACTCAGTGGTTAATTTTTGACCCATGAACCAAGAGTTCCCTGGTTTATTTCCCAGTCAGGGAAAATGCCGAGGTTGTGCGCTCAATCCCCATTAGAGGGCATGCAGGAGCAACTAATGGATGTCTCTGTCTTTGATTTTTCAGTCTCTCTAGTTCCTCTCCCTTCTTCATTAAAAAGAAATTCAGCAAACAAAATGTGCAACACAAAGGTCCTTTAAAAAACATTTTTAACATTGCCATTATTACACTAAGTTCAATAAATAAAATTTATTCAGTCATATAAAACCACTTGGTATGTGGGACATGATAAAAATACCCATTATTTTCAAGATTCTAACAATGGGTGTCCTTGTTATCTGCAGGCATCTGATAAAGGTTACAGTGTATTTAAAGTAGAAGTGTTTATCCAAGCAAAACAAGAGGATTACAAAAATTATGTACTTCAAGGTGGATAAAATAATTTTCATATATTCATAGAGCAGAATATTATGTAGAGGTGAAGAAACATCTATGATAAAGGTTAGAAAGACATTTTAAAGGACGGTATGGAAGAATACACAGCATATTTTTATTTATGTAAATTACCAATATTGCCATTACTAATCAAATTTTATATGTGTGTGTATGTATATATGTAGATATATACACATGTATATATATGTATATATGCAAATATCAATATAAACATATGTGGTGATACTCTGAATGTATCTGATTTCCTAGTAGTGAAACCATTGAGAAACAGGGAAATTATTAAAATTCTGTCTATGGTTTATTGTGGTATGAAATAATAGGGGAAATCTGATGCCAGTATTATGAGAAGTGAACCAGAGTGGTTCTGCTATAAAAATAAATTCAGCCATTTGTCTGCTTTTTAAAAATTATATTGAGTTTGTAGAAATATATCAATAATATTTTATGACAACCTAAGGGTTTATTTCCAAACCTCAACATACAAAATTTTAATTCCATTTTGATGCATGGTATCTTGTATTAAGATTAAAGAAGTTTTATTCAAAAAGTTCATTATCTGACAAATTTGATCTTCTTTATGTTTAACAGCCAGACTGTAATATATTTCAGCTTCAATTTTCTTCATGCACCCAGGGAAGGGATCTAATCTGTGGAACCAATGGTGAAACTTACTACAATAGATGCGTTTTCTGCTTTCTTGAAGTAAGAACACAAGGCTAAAGAACCCTTCCAAAATAAAGAAACCATCACAAAATGATAGGAAAACCCATGTTTCTAGTATCCTCCACACAGAATCATGGAGAAAAAATTGTCCTATATCAATAAATGCCACAGAAACACACTGGTACCCTTCCTGGGAGTTCTAATTTGCTAAAGCAGTTTGGTATTTGACCTCTCAATATAACTGCTGGATATTCTGAAAATGTACAGATCAATTAATTTAACTTAGTTTAATCATTATGTCTTATTAATAGCAGTCTATGACCAATATATTGAATTTGAAGTCCATATGATAACTGGTAATCTCTGTGATATAGCTTCAAGCTAAGAAAGCATATTTGAGCAAGAAACCCTACTTGACTGCAGAAATTTGAAATCCATCACAATGGGCCTATTCATGCTAGGAAGGGACTCCTCGGATGGCCTACCTTAACTCCTGAACTCAATGATAGACTGAACCAGGGGTCCTCAAACTACGGCCCGTGGGCCATATGCGGCCCGCTGAGGACATTTATCCAGCCCGCCGGGTGCCGCTGCCTGTCCTGCTTAGCACCCGACTCGTCCTGGGCCCGCAGTGCGCATAGGAATTTGTTCATAGTTGTTTTTTTTTTTTTTAACTATAGTCCGGCCCTCCAACGGTTTGAGGGACAGTGAACTGGCCCCCTGTTTAAAAAGTTTGAGGACCCCTGGACTGAACCTTCCTTAGACAGCAGGACGTTCTAGGACACTTCCACCCAACCTCCTTTCCTATATGCTTCACTCCAAAGGAGTTTACAGTCTAAAGGTTCAGCCAGCTTCCTAGTTCCCTCTTCATTGTCACTCAAATTTATTTCCTCTTATTTAATCCCAAAATGTGTTTCTACTTCTGGAGAACCACCAAAACAATCTCTAACCCTCTCCTCTCTCCAGTCTGGGTGGGTTCCACCACTGAGCCAGGACTGACCATGTAGGAAATGTCACATAGTCCCAGTTGAGGGAAGGATGTATCAGGGCTGGGGAGCATCTGGGTTCCAGCTGGTTGTGGAGGTGGAGCACAGCCTCTCCACACTGTGCTGCTCATTTAGAAGCAGTTAGTGCAATACACAGGTAATTTTAAATGCTCTTTGTAATAATTTCTCTTTCTTTCTCTTTTTCTTTACAGACAATAAAATAACTCATTTAGTTTTAAGCACTATGGTAAATGCTGACTCTGTCTGAGCTACACACCCTTATGGCTTTTATGGCGATCCTATCTTGCAGTGGATTCTACAGCCAATCAGAATCTTTTCAATCAGGGTGTTAAATTCCTTGGTGACCAGACAAAGCCTTCTATGCTATACAAGATGGAATATAGGGTGTTGAAAATTGTCTTTGAACTCTAAGAACCTTTGACTGATTTTCATTCTCCATTCAATTAGTAAATAGCAGATGAAAAACTACCTTAATCGTGTGTTTGATAATATAAAACCTAATGCAATTTAGAATCCTAAGTATTTCAATCAATACAATGTTAAATAATATTATCTTTATTTAAAATACAACCTTTTGTGGATTCATGGATTAAAGCACATGATTACTTTTGGTAACTACAAGTAACTACTTTCAAAGGTAAAAAAATTATATATTACCTGGGTGTTCATTAAAATTACAGACACTTAGGATCCTCTTTATCAGAAAGAGTCAAAGCCTCTAGAAGAGGAATGTAGGACTTGAATTCTAACAAGTACCCAGGGTCAATCTTACAATCATGAAGATTAGGCAATATGGATTTGTATTCTAAAACATAGGCCTTAATGAACTGCAAAGTCTATTCACATATACTGTATATGTCTGAGGCTTGGAGGAAAATTACATTATTTTCGTTGTCACTCACAAATCAGTCAAGACAAAGGTTGTTAGTGTACTTGATGTAATCTAGATACTAGGCCCTTATTACATACTACAGGCCCCATACATGAATTCCTGCATAAGTGGGGTCAGGCAGGCTACCCTTTGGGGGCCCATTGGGTGGAGCTGTCAGTGGGGTCTAATGCAGGAAGCTAAAGCTTTCCCCCAGCTGGATCTAATTATACTTGAAAGATGCCAAAAGAAAACACACAACAGAACTGTTTTGCATTCCATGTGCCATGAGATGAAGTTGTTTATGTGTTGTTTGCATATGTATATCAAGATGAATGATGGCCCTTTAATGATTTTTGTGTTCTTCCCGGGGCTCTGCCCTCAGTTTCCCAATATGATCTTCATGTCTGTTTGTTTAAAAGTTTTTCTGTTTTTGAATGTGCCTACCATTCCCTGTTGCTCCTGGCAGCCTGCAGGTCCTCTTTGCTGCCCCTTTTAAGAGAGATTGAAAGCTCACCTAACCTGCAAGGCACTGCAATTTCACAAAAACCCCACCTAGCCTCTCTACATTCCTGAGCAAAGGGCCACCATCCTGTTAATGCTTAGGTCACCTTTTTGTCTAATTTGGAAGGTCTCCTGGGGCTGCGGGCCATGGAGGGAGAATTCCACACCTTGGCTGCAGTACTAGCAGAGCCTTCTGGAGACTCTGGTTGGGGACAGAAGGGACTAATAATTGTGCTTTCACTAAATGTACATGCACAGGGAGCCAGGCAGTGACTTAGAGGTGTTGGGGGGGCCTCTCAGGAGCTGGACTGGCCAGGTCGAAGGGCCAGGGGCAGTTTGCAGGCTGGCCAGTGCCCCCCATTATGGTGGGGGGGGGGCGCTCAGGGGCAGGGCCGGGTGGGGCGGCGGCCATGGTGGTTCTGGTCATTCTGCCATTAATCATTGGGCTTTTATTACATAGGATATGTAATGAAATGTTTTCCCTGATTTTCAGGTTGTCCTTTTTACTTTATTGATGTGACCTTTACTGTAATTTTTTCACATTTAGTGAATTCCAGCTTATCTATTTTTTCCTTTGTTGCTTGTACCTTTGTTGTTTGGTAAAAGAAATTGCTGCTTAACACAAACCCAAGATCTGCACCTTGGTTCCCTTTTAAGATTTTCATAACGTTAGTACTTGCATTTAGGTCTTTGATACATTTTGAGTTAAGTTTTGTATGTGGTAAGTTATACTTTTTGTATGTGGATATGCAGTTGTCACAGCATTATTTCTTGAAAAGACTATTCCTTGGCCATTTAATTTTCTTAGAACTCTTGTCAAAAATAAATTGATTAGTAAAGACAGTGTAGTATTTGTGAGAGAATAAGACAAAATGGTACCTTTATTCCTCATTGACAATACTTGGAAACAAAGATATCCTTCAGTACATGAATGCATAAATAAACTTTGGTACATTTGGACACTGGAATATTATTCAGTTATACAAGTAAAAAGTACTGAGCAATGAAGCCAGGAAGAGATATGGATAAAAGTTAAATGCATATTACTAAGTGAAAAAAAAAAAAAGCCAATTGAAAAATGTAACTGTATGACATTCTATAAAAGGTAAAACTACCAATGGTTTCCAGGATGAGAGGCATGAATAGGCACAGCGTAGATACTTTTAGGGTAGTGGAAAATGCTCTGTATATTTACAGTGATTGACAGGGTTCATTCAACTTTTGCCCATTTACACTAATAAAGGAGAAACGTGCAAATTTGACCATCACTCTGCTACATCCACCAGCCAATCAGAGCGAGTAAGCAAATTAACCCAACAAAGATGCCGGCTGTCACAGAGCTGGAGCCAGCCAGAGGCTTGGGTTGCCCCTGGTGATGGAGGAAGCCAAGCTTCCCGCCCACCCTGGACTGCCCTGGCCTCCACTCAAGGTTACAAAGTTTCCATTCTAGAAGATAAATAAATCCCAGTTACCTGCTTCCAGCTGGCCTATGCTTGGGTCGCCGGGGGTGTGGCTGGCCTGCAAAACACCACAGGCCCCTAGCTCAGGCTGCCCCATGCCCCAAGGGAAACCCCACCCTGACACCCTTCAGGGAAAACCAGCTGGCTCCCACCCATGTACCAGGCCTTTATCTTATCTAATAAAATAGTAATATGCAAATTGACTATCACTCCAACACACAAGGTGGCTGACCCATGTGGTCAAAGATGGCTGCCACAAGATGGCCAGCAGGGGAGAGCAGTTGGGAGGGACCAGGCCTGCAATGGAGGGCAGTTGGGGGCAATCAAGCCTGCAGGGGAGGGCAGTTAGGGGTGACCAGGCTGGCAGAGGAGGGAAGTTGGTGGCAACCGGGACTTCAGGGAAGGGCAGTTGGGGGGGACCCAGGCCTGCAGGGGAGAACAGTTGGGGGGTACCAGACCTGCAGGGGAGACAGTTAGGGGCAATGAGGCTGGCAGGGGAGGGCAGTTGGGGGAGACCAGGCCTGCAGGAGTGGGCAGTTGGGGGGACCAGGCCAGCAGGGGAGGAAAGTTAGGGGTGACCAGGCTGGCAAGGGAGGGCAATCGGGCAGGCAGGGGAGCAGTTAGGCATCAATCAGCCTGGCAGGGGAGTGGTTAGAGGGTGACCAGGCTGGCAGGCAGAAGCGGTTAGGGACAATCAGGAAGGCAGGCAGGCGAGCAGTTGGGAGCCAGTAGTCCTGGATTGTGAGAGGGATGTCTGACTGCCAGTTTAGGCCTGATCCTACTGGGATCGGGCCTAAACAGACAGTCAGACATCCCTCGAGGGGTCCCAGATTGGAAAGGGTACAGGCTTGGCTGAGGGACACACCCTGCATGAATTTCATGCACCGGGCCTCTAGTACCCACAGAATGTACAATACCAAGAGTGAACCTTAAGGTAAACCATAGTCTTGGCTGACGATGATGTGTCAATGTAGGTTTATCCTTGGTAAAAAAATAAAGTAGCATTCTGTGAGTGATGTTGATAATGAGGAAACCTGCACATGCATGGGGCAGGAAATTCTCTGTACTTCTTTCTCAATTTTGTGGTAACACTAAAACTTCTCTAAAAATTAAGTCTTAAAAATCAATTGAGCATATATGTATGAATTTTTTTTTACTAAATTTTATTTCATTGTTCTATATGTCTATCTTTATGCCAATGGCATACTATTTTTTATTCACTATTGCTTTTAGTATTTGTTAAAATCTGGATATGTGAATCTTCCAAATTTGTTCTTTTATTTTTTCAAGATTATTTTGGCTACTCTGGGATCCCCTGCATTTACAGGTGTGTAATATCTCCTCAAGATCCCCACTTCAACTTTTGGAAATATTCCTAGAAATGATATTGCCAGTAATTCTATTTTAAATTTTTGACTACTGCATTCTGTATGGTCATACCAGTTTTCACTTCTACCAACAATCCATAAGGGTTCCAATTTTTCCACTTTCTTCCTTACACTTATTATTATTTTTAATAGCAGCAATGTTAATGAGCATGAAATATATGTGTATGTACATACATATATTTACAAATTTGTGTTTTTGCTTTTCCCCAATACTTAGTGATGTTGAACATCTTTTCATATGCTTATTGGTAATGTGTGTATCTTCTTTGGAGAAACATCTATTAAAACATTTTTGCCAATTTTTATTGAAGTTTTCAAATGAGTTGTAGTCCTTTATATATTCTAGATGTTAACCCCTTATCAGATATCATTTTCAATTATTTTATTCCATTCTATTGGTTTCCCTTTCACTGTTTTAATTGATCCTTTGATAAAAATATTATTTTTTATTTTGAAATAGTCCAATTTATCTCTTTTTTATGTTGTTGCTATTACTTTTGGTGTTATTGCCAAGAAAACATATCCAAATAATCCAAATCAATCACTTTGTTCTTGGATTTACAGTTAGTCACTTAAAGATGGAATATAGTTGTATCATTTTTAAAATTGAATTCTGCCAATCTATATTTTTGATTAGGGAGTTTAATCTGTTCACATTTAAAGTAATTCCTAATAGTAAAGAAATAATTATTGCCTTTTAAACTTGATCTCTCTATGTCTTACAACGCTTTTGTTTCTTATTTCGCTCAGAACTGCCTTCCTGTGGACTTAGTTGAATTTTTGTAGTGACAGATTTTAAACCCCTTCCCATTTACTTTTATTTATATACTATGGATATTTTCTTTATGGAGATTGCATGACATACTATAGTTATAACATATAAACATACACAGATATGCTCTTGTTATGATCTGTTTTAAGCTGCTAATTTCAACTACATACAAAAACAAATTTATTGCAGCTCTGCTCCCTTACTTTATGTTAGTAATGTCACAAACTCTCTTTTTATAGTGTCTACCAATGAACATATATAGGGTGGGGCAAAAGTAGGTATAAAGTTGTTCATGTGTGAAATTATACAGTAATTAATAATAATATAAGATAGCTTCTGTGTTTTGTATATGCACAAATGCAAATCTACTGTTACCCCACCTTGTATTGAAAATAAGGTTTCATGCTCTGGTCTATTAAATCTTATAAAGGAATAAAAAGTATATTTATGAAAATTACAATAAAATAAGATCTTATAATTGTCCATGTATTTACCTTTATTGATGAACTTTATATTTTCATGTCACTTCGATTTAATTCATATTGTCCTTTTTATTTCAAATTGAAAGACTCCCTTTATCATTTCTTGTAGGGTAGGTCAAATGATAATGAATATTAGCTTTAGTTTATCTGGAAATGTCTTAATGTCTCCCTCCTTTTTGAAGTTTATTTTGTACCATATGATTTAAGGCATTGATTGTCCTATCTGGTTTCAACTTCACTCCACAACTTTACCTCTCTCCTGCTCAAAAAAATAATTCTGGAGATCTTATGGACAGGGTAGTGATTATAGCCAAAAATATTATATTATAAACATTGAAGTTGCTAAGAGACTAGATCTTAATTGTTCTCACAACAATAAAATTAAGTGATATGATTGAGGTGTGAGCTAACACTGGAGTGATAATTATATTACAAGATATAAATGCATGACATTAAGATGTTCTACATCCTAATCTTACACAATGTTCCATGTCAATTATATCCCAATAAAAAATCCACATTCTGGCCCTAACCAGTTTGGCTCAGTGGATAGAGCATCAGCCTATGGTCTCAAGGGTCCCAGGTTCTATTCTGGTCAAGGGCATGTACCTTGGTTTAGGGCACATCCCCAGTAGGGAGTGTGCAGGAGGCAACTGATCGATGTTTCTCTCTCATCGATGTTTCTTACTCTCTATCCCTCTCCCTTCCTCTCTGTAAAAAATCAATAAAATATATATATTTTTAAAAATCCACATTCTGTTCTTTAAACAAGCTTCCCCAAACCCGACTTCACATGAGGCTCATCTGGGAGTTTTAACAATGTCCCAATGCCCAGGCCTCATCTACTAAAATTCAATTCCCAATTTTGATTGAAGGACAGTACATTTATAGCCATTTAAAGTTTAAAGTCTAATATGCTGATAGGTATTGTTGTTTTTTTAATTACAATAGCTAAGATTTGGAATCTGCCCAAATGTCCATCACTAGATGAATAGATAAAAGAACTATGGGGCACTTACAGAATGGAATACTATGCAGCTGTAAAAAAAAAAGAGGGATCTCTTACCCTTTGGGACAGCTTTGATGGACCTGGAAAATATTATGCCAAGTGAAATGAGCCAATCTGCGAAAGACAAATATCACATGATCTCACTTATTTATGGAATGTAATTAATAAAATATACTGATGAATGGAGTGGAACTGGAGATATGCAAGCATGTAACAGAATCCAGACTCTGAGAGGGAAGGTGGGGGAGGGTGGGTGGGTGGGTGCAGATCAACCTAGAACATATATATATATATATATATATATATATATATATATATATTCATATATATCAACCTAGAACATATATATATATATGCATATATATATATATATATATATATATATATATATATATATATATATATGCATAACCCAAGTATATCGACAATAGGGTGGTGAATGCCTGTGGCTGGAGGTTCAGGGGATAGTCTGCAGGGGATAAATGCAGGAAAAAAGGGATATATGTAATACATTCAACAATAAAGATTTTTTAAAAAGAGGGCACTATTGCAACACATCCCTTCATGGTAAGAGCCCTCTAGGTCTCTCCATAGGCTTTTAACTCCCTGCAAAGCAAGAGCCATCTAGGACTGTCAACTGGGTTTTCTTTTCAAACTGTAAGAGTGGGTTTTCATATCTCATTTTTTTCTCCCTATCAGCAGCATTTGATATTCTTTATTACTCCTTTCTTCCTAGATGCACTTTTTAAAACTTGGCTCCAATGATATCACCCTTTTGTTTTTTCTCCTTTATCATCTCTTGTTCCTTATTGGTTCCTTTTACTGATTTCATTTATTATTTCTGTGCTGGTACTCAATGTACAGTCCTCTTCTCTTTTCTATTTCCCTGAGTGATCTTATCCAGTCTCATGCATTTTAATTCCATTTTACATCAATTATTCCATAGTTGTATCTCAAAAACTAACTTCTGAATTCCAGATTATGGATATAATATCGCCACTCCCACGTTGTACTTTCATGCCCTTTTCTTATCCTTTTGGGCTCTACCTCTCAGTTCATGGGGCACAACTTCCAACTGCCACTATCTGCATCTCTTTGCTAAAGGACTTTCTCTGAATACTGTGCCCATATACACAGAGTGCCAGAAGCACAAGAAAGTCAACACATCTTGGGGTCACCTTTCAATCAATGACTGATGAGGGTTGATATATAAATACTAGAGGCACGGTGCATGAAATTTGAGCACCGGGGTGGGGGTGTCCCTCAGCCCGGCGTGCACCCTCTCCAATCTGGGACCCCTTGAAGGATGTCCTACTGCTGGTTTACAGGGATCAGGCCTAAACCGGCAGTCAGACATCCCTCTCGCAATCTGGGACTGCTGGCTCCTAACTGCTCACCTGCCTGCCTGCCTGCCTGATTGCCCCTAACCACTCTGCCTGTTGGCCTGCTCACCTCCAACTGCTCCCCGCTGCTGGCCTGCTCGCCCCCAAATGTCCCCCCGCCAGCCTGACCACCCCACAACTGCCCACCGTGTGTGTTCACCCCCAACTTCCTCCCCTGTCGGCCTGCACACTGCCAACTGCCCCCCTGCTATCCTGCTCACTCCAAACTGCCCCCCCCCCCCCGCTATCCTGATCACCTCCAACTGACCCCCACTGATGGCGTGAGTGACTGAGGGCTGTTTTCAGGCTGGCCACATCCCCTTCAGGGTGGGGGTCCCCACTGGGGTGCCTGGCCAGCCTGGGTGAGGGGCTGATATCTGTTTGCAGGCTGGCCCAGCCCCCCAGCAGGGACCCTCACTCCATGAGAGTGTGGCCAGACTGGGTGAGGAGCTGAGGGCTGTTTTCAGGCTGGCCACACACCCCCGGCGATCCAGGTTCCCAGCCCCTCCTTGTTTTCTTTTCTTTCTTTTTTTTCAGCGCCTCCTTGAGCGGAGGCAAGGGCCGGCTGGAAGCAGGTATCTGGGATTTATTTATCTTCTACAATTGAAACTTTGTAGCCTTGAGCAGAGGCCAGGGCCAGCCAGGGTAAACGGGAAACTGGGCTTCCTCCATTGTCGTGGGCAACCCAAGCCTCCTGCTTGCTCCAGCTCCATGGCCGCTGCCATATTGGTTGGGCTAATTTGCATACTCGCTCCTGATTGGCTGTGGATGTAGCAGAGTGATGGTTAATTTGCATGTTTCTCTTTTATTAGTGTAGATGCCAGCTCCCTTGCCATTAGAGTAGAATAAATCTGATCTTTATGTTGTACACTACCTTCAGAGTCTCACTAAGGAGTGAAGTCTACTTATACACAGTGGTAACTAACCTGCTAGAAAACATACTGTTCATTTATTCCCTTCATTTTTCTGCCTCCTGTCCCCAATATGCTACTGATGTGTCCCATATTTGCCTCCCTAATAAACAAATTTATTCTCAAATCTTTACCACAGAATTTATTTCTGGGGGAACCCAGAAAATGATATATATTTGAAATACCTCAAGATATTGAGATAATATTGAGATATCTCAACATTAATATTTAAGGCCATTTCTTTTATTCTCCCAGATCTCAGCTAGCAGGGTGGATGAAGGGAAAAGAAGTACATGCCTTTCCATTTAAGATCTTTATTAGAAGGTGGACACATCCTGTCTAATAAAGAAAGAATATGATAATTGACCCTCACGCCATCAAAAAGATGGCAGCACCCATAGCCAATAAGGAGGGAATATATTAATTAACTTCCATGTCCTCAAAGATGGTGGCACCCACAGCCAATAATGAGGAAATATGCTAATTGATGGCCATGCCATCAAAGATGGCGGCATCCACAGGCAATAAAGAGGGAATATGCTAATTGACTTCCAAGCCCTCAAAGATGGCGGTGCCCACAGCCACAAGATGGAGGTGCCCAGTCCCCTCAGCCTCGCTGGGTTTCCATGCGTGCGGCAAGGCTGGGCCCACCACCAGGAGGGCCCGGCTGCTCCATATGCCTGCCTCTGGAGTCCCCCAGTCCTCTCAGCCCCTGATGAGCCCATGGCTGGCCCTAGGTGCAGGCAAGCCTCCGAAGTCGGCTGCCCAACTGATGCCTGAGGTGCAGGCAAGCCTCAGATGTCATCTGCCAGCCGATGCCCTAGGCGCAGGCAAGCCTCAGATGGCGGTTGCCCAGCTGCCCAAGGCCGCCCGAAGCTCAGGTAACCAGGGCTGGTCGAGGCTTGAGTTGCCGGCGGTTGCTGCAGCAGAGGTATGATGGGAGTGTCGGCTTCCTCTGATTGCTGGGTCACCTCCTGCCCCTGAGGGCTCCCAGAATGTGAGAGAGGGAAAGGCCCAGCTGAAGGACCCCCCACTCCAGTGCATGAATTTTCATGCATCAGGACTCTAGTTATTTTATATGAAGGAAAATTAGCCCTTGAGCTTCACAAAAAGCCCTTACTCCTTCATGGGAGATGCCCTCTGTAGCACGCATGAGTGAATGCTTGAGCCCAGCTTTTGGCAAACATCTGGTGATATTTACCGATACTATAAAGTCTTTTCTCTTTAAAGTAAGTAAAATCGAACTTACTGGTGATGATAAGAATATTTTCTGTGTCAGAGCCAAGTCTTCAAGTACCTATAAACATACTCCTTAATAATTCGTATCCCTAATTATGATTATCAGTCATTTGGTCCTGTCCAAAATGTCCATGAAGACATTTTATCATACAAAAATATCTTTGAAATTTGATCCTGTCAAAATATACACACTTCCCTAGCCAGTGTAGCTCAATTGATTGTGAGCACAATTTCATGGACTGAAAGATCACTGGTCCGATTCCCAGTCAGGGCACATACCTAGGTTACAGGTTGATGTTACTTTCTCTCTCCCTCCCTCCCATACCTGTCTCCCTCCTTCAACTTTCTTTTTCCTTAAATATATATATATATAATTAACATACAGACCTAAGAAATTATCCTTGCATTCAAATAGCCCATAATGTTTATTTATACTTCTGTGTTACAGGATTAAGACATAAAAATACTAACATGTTGTATTGGTCCAATGTTTGTGTTGTGGCTGTACTGCCAATAATAAGCCCTCTTACCTTGATAGCCTCATTGGCAATGACACATGGGGCAGGTGGATGAGTCAGGGCTCAGATCTTGCAGATGAGTATGATTTATATTTACTATGCACCAGATGTCTCATGGGTGTTAGGGCAGAACAAAATATCAAAGACCTTTTGGCATAGACCAAATGTCATAGTAGTCATGTAGGACAGGACCAAATGTCCTGTAAGACTAATGATGATAGCTTTCAATGCTGGACACTGTGAATATTTGAGGAGCAACCAAGTGATAAGGAGTAATATAGTTGTATAATAATAGAACTGATTCTGTACATCTGAACTGTGGCAAATATATGCTAAAGCCCAGATATAACATTACTTTGTGCTAATCAATTTATTTCTAGAATCATTAATCTTTCCTAAAGCAAGTAATCTAGAATGCTTTATAAAAGACCTGTGTTATGGAAAATGTAACCACTTTTGCGTGGCCATATTTCACCTATATGTGGAATACATCTAACTATGAAGGCACAATACTTTAATATTTACTTTCGGCATTTCCCTATTTTACTTAAGAATCACAATAGGTCTCACTAACTATTCTGACTCCTGGAATTCTCCAGTTTAGCTTCTGATTTAGTATGGATAAGAAGAGGACCAGGAAATTGTATCAAATATCTGCTCTTTCCTCTGCCTCTGTCTTATTTTCTTTGGATGCAAGAGGTATTTAGCAGACAGTTAGATATGATCACTAATTTTTATCCTGGTTACAATAAGCCAACATCTACAGAGAAGGCATTTTTCTAAATCAAATAGAACAGTCTCATCCAACCTCGGTTCCGTCATTGTACACATTCTTTCATGAATTCTCAGTATTTCTAGATACTGATACAAACCTCAACATAAAGGAAATATTCTAACAAACTCACTGCTAGACTCATAGACTGCCTTGATGTCCTACTCACAGTAAGACTTTTTTCAGTTACTTTAAGAGTCACTCTTTAATATAAAACAAGCATATTATTTTTTAAATTTGGTATTACACTACTTGAAATATATTTATGTGGTAGATAAAACCCCCACAAATATTTCTTAGGCACTCACTTTTATAACTCAGCACTGATTAGCTATAAACAGCTTAAAAATATCATCACTAGTTTAAATTTACAAAATTGTTCTTAAGAGAGGCTGCATCAAATTAAAAATCTTGTGCACAGCAAAAGAAACAAACAACAAAATGCAAAGACTACCAAAAAAATGGGAGCCAATTTTGTAAACTAAATATCTCAAAGGAGGTTAATATCTGAAAAAACATACAGAACTCATAGGACTCAATAACGATAATGAATCAAATGAAGAATTGGCCTGGCCAGTTTGGCTCAGTGGTTAAGTATTGACCTATGAGCCAGGAGGTCATGGTTCCATTCTAGTCAGGGAAAATGCCTGGGTTTCAGGCTCAACCCCTAGTGTGGACACATCCTGTGTAATAAAAAGGGAATATGCTAATTAACCTTCACACCATTGCAAAGATGGCAGTGCCCACAGCCAATAAGGAGGGAATATGCTGAATGCCACGCCCTCATATCATAGATATTTTTAATCTCTCCCTCTCCCTTCTTCTCTAAAATCAATAGAAATATATATATATTTTAAATTGGCAATGGAGTACTATCTGTGTTGCTAATTGTTTGAGCATGGACTCATGAACCAGGAGGTGGAGGTTTGGTTCCAATTCAGGACAAATGCCCAGTTTGAGGGTTTGATCCCTAGTAGGGGGTATGCAGGAGGCAGGGAAATCAATGACTCTACCTCATCATTGATGTTTCTATCTGTCTCTCCCTTTCCATGAAATGAATAAAGATCATTGGCAGGTGATCTGTACAGACATTTTTCTGAAGATGACATGCAAACGGCCAACAAGTACATGAGAGTATACTGAAAAATCTTCAGGAAATTGCCAATAAAGAGCCACAATGAGATATCACCATACACCTTTTAGAACGGCTATCATTAAGAAGACAAACAAATGTTGATGAGGATGTGAAGAAAAGGAAATCCTTGTACACCATGGGTGGGAATGTAAGTTGTTATAACCACCATGGAGAACAGAATGGAACATCTTTCAAACATTAAAAATAGGACTGCCATCTAGCACAGAAAAAAAATCCCACTTCTTGGTATATATTCAAAGGAAATGAAAACAGAATATTCAAAAGATATTTACTCTTCCATGACCATTGCAGTATTTTTCATAACAGCCAAGACAGCATGAAAAAAGAGATAGTACCTATGAAAAAGAACAGTCTGAGATAAAGAAAGACATTACACATGTAAAGAAAATTGGAAGGATTACCACAGAGTAGGGGAAGCTGAGGATTGAATCACTGAATAAGAAGACTGAGTTGAAAATATCACTGAATCAGAGAACTAAAGAGAAAACAACAATTAAAAAACAGGAGGACAGTTTAAGGGAGTTGTGGGACAATATGAAATGTAACAAAATTAGAATAGTAGGTGTGCCAGAAGAGGCAGAAAGGGAGAAAGGAATACATAACTTTGAAGAAATAATGGCACAAAACTTGCCTAACCTGGTAGAGGAAAAAGTCACACAAGTTCAAGAGGCACAGAGAACCCCAAGCAAGAAGAACCCAAACAGGACCACGACGAGACACATCATAATTAAAATGCTAAAAATCAAAGACAAAGAGAGAATCTTAAAAGCAGCAAGAGAAAACTGTTACCTATAGAGAAGTTCCCATAGGCTGACACCTGATTTCTCATCAGAAACTCTACAGGCCAGCAGGGAATGGCATGGAGTATTCAAGGTAATGGAAAGGAAGGATCTGAGACCAAGATTACTATACCTAGCAAGGCTATCATTCAAAATAGACAAATAGCTTCCCAGACAAGAAAAGGCTAACGGGGTACATCCACCACCAATCCAGTATTACAAGAAATGCTAAAGGGACTGCTGTAATGAAAAGAAATAGAGAGAAAAACCTAGCCATACAGAATGAAAATGGCAATAAATAAGTACCTATCAATAATAACCCTAAATGGATTAAAAGTTCTAATCAAAAGGCGTAGGGTAGCTCAATGAATACAAAAACCAACCATATGCAGACTACAATAGTCCTACCTTAAAACAAAAGACACACAGAGGATGAGAGTGAAGGAGTAGAAATAATTTTCCATGCAAATGGAAAAAAAAAAAGCTGGAGTAGCAATACTCATATCCAACAAAATAGACTGTAAAATGAAGGCCATCACAAGAGACAACAAAGGTCACTACATAATACTAAAGGAATTGATCTAACAAAAGGATATAACCCTGGTAAACATATATGCACACAATTCAGGAGCACCTGATATATAAAAAAACTTCTAGAGGATTTTAATAGAGATCGACAACAATATAGTCATAGTGGGGGACTTTAACTTCACTGGATAGATCTTCCAGACATAACCTTAAAACAGAAACAGAGACTCTAAAGGATGCACTGGATCAGATGGATTTAATTGGCATATATAGAACACTAGAGGTCCGGTGCACGGGGCGGGGGGTGGGGGTGGGGGTTGGGGAAGGAGGTGTGTCCCTCAGCCCAGCCTGCACTGTCTCCAATCTGGGACCCCTCAAGCAATGCCCGAGTGTCTGTTTAGGCCCAATCCCACCCGGCCTTCGGACATCCCTCTCACAATCCGGGACTGCTGGCTTCCAACTACTCACCTGCCTGATTACCCGTAACTGCTTCTGCCTGCCAGCCTGATCACCCCCTAACCCAGTGGTTCTCAACCTTTTTAATGCCGCGACCCTTTAATACAGTTCCTCACGTTGTGGTGACCCCCAACCATAAAATTATTTTCATTGCTACTTCATAACTGTAATTTTGCTACTGTTAATGAATTGTAATGTAAATATCTGTGTTTTCTGATGGTCTTAGGCTCTACAGCAGCGGTTCTCAACCGCTAGCAGGGTTGCCTAAGACCATCGGAAAACACAGATCTTTACATAACGATTCATAACAGTAGCAAAATTACAGTTATGAAGTAGCAACGTAAATAATTTTATGGTTGGGGATCACCACAACGTGAGGAACTATATTAAAGGGTCATGGCATTAAAAAGGTTGAGAACTACTGCCCTAACCACTCCCCTGCCAGCCTGATCAATACCTAACTACACCCCTGCCGGCCCGATTGCCCCTAACTACCTTCCCCTGCCAGCATGGTCACCCCTAACTGCCCCCCCCCTGCTGGCCCGGTCACCCCTAACTGCCCTCCCTTGCCAACCTGTTTGCCCCTAACTGCCCTCACCTTCAGGCCTGGGCCCCCCAACTGCCCTTCCCTGCAGGACTTGTCACTCCCAACTACCCTCCCCTGCAGGCCTGGTTTCTCCCAACTGCCCTCCCCTGCAGGCCTGGTCTCTCCCAAATGCCCTCCCCTGAGGGCCTGGTCTCCCGCAACTACCCTCTCCTGCAGGCCTTGTCCCTTCCAACTGCCCTTCCCTGCAGGCCTGGTTCCACCCCACAACTGCCCTCCCCTGCAGGCCTTGTGCCCCCCAACTGTCCTCCCCTGGAGGCCTGGTCACCCCAACTGCCCTCCTCTGCTGGCCCTGTCACCTCTAACTGCCCTTCCCTGCAGGCCTGATCACCCACAACTGCCCTCTCCTGCTGGCCATTTGTGGCAGCCATCTTGTGTCCACATGGGGGCAGCCATCTTTGACCACATGGGGGTGGCCATCTTTGACCACATGGGGGTGGCCATCTTGTGTGTTGGAATGAAAGTCAATTTGCATGTTAACCTTTATTAGATAGAATTTCACCCCAATGCAGCAGAATATACATTCTTATCAAGTGCTGATGAGCATGTGAAAAATCATGTGAATTGATTATTCACAAAGACAGACCAAATGTTAGGACACAAAACATCTCTACAAGTTCAATAAGACTGAAATCAAGCATCTTCTCAGATCACAGTGGAATGAAATTAGAAATCAACTACATTAACAACAACCATAAACATTCACACACATGTTATTAAACAATGAATGGGTTACCAATGGGATCAAGAAAGAAATCAAAAACTTCCTGGAACCAAATGAAAATGAACACACAATACCCCAAATCTCTGGGACATAGCAAAAGCAGTCCTTAGAGGTATAGTCATAGCACTACAGGCATACCTCATAAAACAAGAAAAATCAGCAATAAACTATTTAACCTTACAACTTAAAGAACTAGAAAGAGGACAACAAGAAAAGCCAAGAGTAAATAGAAGGGAGGAAATAATAAAGATGAGAGTAGAAATAAATAATGTAGAGACCATAAAGAAATCAATGAAACAAAGATCTGGTTCTTTGAAAGGATAAACAAAATTGATAAACCATTAGACAGACTCCTCAAGAAACAAAGAGAGAGGACCCAATAAGTAAAATCAGCAACAAAAATGGAAAAGTAACCACTGACACCACAGAAATACAAAGGATTGTAAGAAAACACTATGAACAACTATATGCCAACAAGCTGGACAATGTGGATGAAACAGACAAAGTCCTAGAAAACTACAATTCCCCAAAATTGAATCAGGAAGAATAAAAAAACCGGAATAGGCCAATAACAACTGAAGAAATAGAAGCAGTAATAAAAAACAAAACAAACAAAAAAAAAACTCCCCACCACAAAAAACCCAGGTCCAGACGGCTTCACAGGGGAGTTTTCCCCAATCATTCAAAGAATTAGCACCTATACTCCTCACACTATTTCAAAAAGTCCAAGAGGGCTGAAACCGGTTTGGCTCAGTGGATAGAGCGTCAGCCTGCGGACTCAAGGGTCCCGGGTTCGATTCCGGTCAAGGGCATGTACCTTGGTTGCGAGCACATCCCCAGTGGGGGGTGTGCAGGAGGCAGCTGATCGATGTTTCTCTCTCATCGATGTTTCTGACTCTCTGTCCCTCTCCCTTCCTGTCTGTAAAATATCAATAAAATATATTTAAAAAAAAAAAAAAAGTCCAAGAGGAATGAACACTTCCAAGCTCTTTTTTATGAGGCCACCATTAAACTAATTCCAAAACCAGGAAAAGACACTACACAGAAAGAGAATTACACACCATTATCCCTGATAAAAATAGATTCCAAAATCCTCAACAAAATATTAGCAAATCTCACACAGCAATATATTAAAAGACTAGAGGCCCGGTACATGATATTCGTGCATGGGGGGCGGGGGTGTGTCCCTCAGCCCAGTCTGCACCCTCTCCAATCTGGGGCCCCTTGAGAGGCCGTTTAGGCCTGATCCCACCAGATATCCCTTTCACAATCCAGGACTGCCCGTTTAGGCCCAATCCCACTGGACATCCCTCTCACAATCCAGGACTGCTGGCTCCCAACCACTCACCTGCCTGTCTGCCTGATTGCCCCTAACTGCTTCTGCCTGCCAGCCTGATCACCCCCTTACCACTCCCCTGCCAGCCTGATCGACGCCTAACTGCTCCCCTGCTGGCCCGATTGCCCCCAATTGCCCTCCCCTGCAGGCCTGGTCCCCCCCAAATGCCCACCCCTATAGGTCTGGTTCTCCCCAACTGCCCTCCTCTGTAGGGCTGGGTCCCCCCTAATGGCCCTCCCCTGTAGGCCTGGTTGCCCCCAACTACCCTTCCCTGCAGGCCTGGTTCTCTGCGACTGCCCTCCCCTGCTGGCCCAGTCACCCCTAATTGTTCTCCCCTGCAGGCCTGGTCCCCCCCAACTATCCTCCCCTGCAGGCCTGGTCACCCCTAACTGCCCTCCCCTACAGGCCTGATCGCCCCCAACTACCCTTCCTTGCAGGCCTTGTCTCTCCCAAATGCCCTCCCCTGCTGGTCTGATTGCCCACAAACTGTCCACACCTGCCGGCCATCTTGTGGAGGCCATCTTGTGTCCACATGGGGGTGGCCATCTTTGACCATATGGGGGTTGGCATCTTGTGTGTTGGAGTGACGGTCAATTTGCATATTACTCTTTTATTAGATAGGATCATACAACATAATCAAGTGAGATTTACTCGGGGGATGCAAAGCTGGTACAATATTCACAATTCAATAAATGTGATAAATCACATAAACAAATTGAAAGACAAATATCACATAATTATATCAACAGACACAGAAAAAACATTCAACAAAATGCAACACCCATTTTTGATAAAAACTCTCAGCAAAATGAGACTAGAGGGAGAACATCTCAATATGATAAAGGAAATATATGATAAACCTACAGCCAACATCATATTCAATGGGTAAAAACTGAAATCATTTACCCTAAGAAAAGGAACAAGACAGGGATGCCCTCTTTCACTACTCCTGTTCAACATAGTACCAGAAGTGTTAGCTATAGCGATCAGACAAGAAGAAATAACAGGCATCCAAATTGGAAAATAAGAAGCAAAACTGTCATTATTCACAGATAACATGACACGGTAAACAGAGAACCCTAAAGACGCCATAAAAAACTACTACACTTAGTAAATGAATTCAGCAATGTAGCAGGATACAGACTTAACATTTAGAAATCTATGTGTTTTTTTATACATCAATAATGAAGTCACAGAGAGAGATACTAAAAAAAAACACTGCATTTACCATTGCAACAACAACAAAAAATTAAGATTCCTAGGAATAAACTTAACTCAGGAAGTAAAAGAACTGTACTCAGAAAACTACAGGACGCTGAAAAAAGAGACAGAGGAAGACATAAACAAATGGAAGAATATACTGTGTTCATGGATTGCTAGAATCAATATCATTAAAATGTCCATTTTACCCAAAGCAATCTATAGATTCTACGCAATCCCCATTAAGATACCAATGGCATATTACACAGACCTAGAAAAAAATCTCTAAAATCTCATATGGAATAAAGAAAGACCCAGAGATTTTTTTTGAATATTTGGGGGGGAGACAAAATGGCAGCGGAATAGATGGACGTGTCCTGAGCCTTGTCCCAGAGCAAATAGAGGGAGCAGCTGAAACGAGTGGAATCCAGCCCGTATTGGTGAAGGAGGTGCAGCTGGTGAGACAGTTTGCAGCTGGGAAGGGCAGACACCCCTCCGATAAAGGTAAAATCAAAGATCTAGGCAGTAGAATCTGCCGGACCTCTGTTCCCAGAAGGTCGGTCGGGGAGAAACTACATGGCGCCAAGCCGCGTCCCTGAGGACAGGCAAAGCGTCTGACTGTAAAAAAAAAGGGGGTGGGGGGTCCACGGGACTGCGGGAGGTAGGGGATTGTAGACCTTGGAGTCTGGATTTGGGATCTGAGCTCAAAGGCAGCCCTGAAGAGCTGCCGGACTGCGCAGTGCCGGCAAGAGAGGAACTTGCAGAGACGTGGTCCCTCCTCGCGCTGGGGCCTGCGCCTTTCTACACTGAACCTAGTTTGTAGGATCTTTAGGATAAAGACACTTACCTGTGGCAGAGGTGCAGAAGAAGGGGTGAGCTTGTGGAATCTGGGGAGAGTAGGCAGCGGACAGTCCAGGAGAGGTAGAAGCGAGTCTGGTGCTGAGTCATATCTAGGCCCCGTCGCCATTTTCGCCTGAGAGATAGCCCCTCCCTCCAGTCTCCAGGCAACCAATATAGCCACACCCAGATCTCACCCTGAATAACACCATGGAATCTGAATACTCCCTGAGGCTATAGGATCTGCCCTAAAGAGAAATCTTTAGAAGCTAGGCACCTCAATTACACAGCTACACTGCCAGGGCCATTCAGAGTGCTTCAGTGGGCCTCGCTGGCAAACTTACTGCGGGTGCTCCTGTGAGCCGCCACTGGGAGTAAGCACCTATCCACCACAGGTGCAGCAGCGAAAGCTGAGTATACCCACCCCATAACTACAGAACTCTGGGTATCACAGTCACACCTGTCCAGAGGGCAGGCCCCCTGAGCCACATCACCCCAACAGACAGTTCCTTGGTGCCACTGTGAGTCCCCACTGGGCACGCATGATTTCAATTAAGGGTGCAAGACAGCAAAAATTGGGATACTCCCCTCCACGGCTGCGGACTTCTAGACACGGCAGTTGTGCCTCTCAAGCTTGCAGGCCTATATCAAGAGAACCCAAATAGCTCAAGTAGGGAGCTACACTAGATTACCAAGCCCAGGAGAACTGAGAGATTACACCAGTAGCACCATCACCAAAAGAACCTGGGTAGCAAAGCAATTGGATCTACAATTAAAACATTACAGGAAAACATGGGGAGACACAAAAGCAATTCCCAAAGGAAAGAAAAAGAGGAATCACCAGAAAGGGAGTTAAATGAAATTGAAGCTAGCAGCTTAACAGAGAAAGAATTCAGAGTAATGGTTATAAGGATGTTTAAACGGATGGATGGATGACAAATACACACAACTCAATGACAAATACACACAACTCAATGAGAACTATAAGGAGCTGAATGAGAATGTCACCAACATGAAAAGAAACCAAGAGGAGATGAAGAACGACATAGCTGCAATAAAGAACACATTAGAAGGCTTAAACAGTAGACTAGAAGAGGCTGAGGACCGCATCAGCGAATTAGAAGACAAGGTAGGAAAAAACACACAAACACAGCAGCAACTGGAAAGAAGACTTAAAAAGCAAGAGGAGAGCCTAAGGGAGCCGTGGGACAACACAAAACGAAACAATATTAGAATAATAGGGATACCAGAAGGAGTGGAAGAGAAGCAAGGAATAGAAAAACTGTTTGAAGAAATAATGACAGAAAAGTTCCCTGATATTGGCAAGAAAAAAACTATGCAAGTCCAAGAAGTACATAGAGTCCCAAACAAGTTGAACCCCAAAAGACCGACACCAAGACACATCATAATTAAATTGGCAAACACCAATGACAAAGTAAGAATCTTAAAGGCTGCCAGAGAGAGACAGAAAGTTACCTACAAGGGATCTCCTATTAGAATATCAACTAATTTCTCAACAGAAACACACCAGGCCAGAAGGGAATAGAATGAAATATACAAAGTGATGGAAAGCAAGGGTCTGAATCCAATAATAATATACCCAGCAAGGCTATCATTCAAAATTGAAGGTGGAATCAGGAGCTTCACAGACAAAAAAAGGGGTAAGAGAGTTTATCACTACCAAGCCAGCAATGCAATAAATGCTAAAGAGACTGCTGTAAAATGAAGAAAGAGAAAGGCAAAAAGAAACACAAACACTAAGGAAAAATATGACAACAAACATGTACTTGTCAATAATAACATTAAACGTAAATGGATTAAATGCACCAATCAAAAGACATAGGGTAGCTGAATGGATAAGAAAACATGACCCATATATTTGCTGTCTACAAGAGACCCACCTCAGAGCAAAGGATTCACACAGACTGAGAGTGAAGGGATGGAAAAACATTTTTCAAGCAAATGGAAATGAGAAAAAAGCTGGGGTTGCGATACTTATATCTGATAAAATAGACCTCAAAGTAAAGGCCATAACAAGAGATAAGGAAGGCCACTACATAATACTAAAGGGAGCAATTCAACAAGAAGATATAACTCTGGTAAACATATATGCACCCAATGCAGGAGCGCACAAATACATTAAAAAAAAAAAAAACTCCTGGAAGACATCAAGGGAGAGATTGACAACAATACAATCATATTAGGAGACTTTAATACACCACTGACATCACTGGATAAATCCTCTAGACAAAAAATCAGCAAAGAAACAGCAATTCTAAATGATGCACTAGATCAGATGGAGCTAATTGACATCTTCAGAGCATTTCACCCCAAAGCCACGGAATATAAGTTCTTCTCAAGTGCACAAGGGACATTTTCAAAAATAGACCACATACTGGGTCACAAGCAAAGTCTCCCCAAATTTAAAAAGATTGAAATCATATCAAGCATTTTCTCAGACCACAATGGCATACTATTAGAAATAAACTATAATAAAAACATTCCAAAAAATTCAAACACTTGGAAGCTGAATAGCATGCTATTAAACAATGATTGGGTGAGCAACGAGATCAAAGAAGAAATTAAAAACATCCTGGAGACTAATGACAATAAAAACACAACAATGCAATTGCTATGGGACACAATGAAAGCAGTCCTGAGAGGGAAGTTTATAGCTCTACAGGCCTACCTCAAAAAACAAGAAAAAATGCTAATAAATTATCTAACTCAACAACTCAAAGAATTAGAAAGAGAGCAACAAGAAAAGCCCACAGTGAGCAGAAGGAAGGACATAATAAAGATCAGAGCAGAAATGAATGACATAGAGACCAAAAAAACAATACAAAAGATCAACAAAACCAGGAGCTGGTTCTTTGAAAGGATAAACAAGATTGATGAACCTCTAGCCAGGCTTACCAAGAAGCAAAGAGAGAGGACCCAAATAAACAAAATCAGAAATGAAAGAGGTGAAATAACAACAGACCCAACAGAAATACAAAGGATTGTTAAAAAATACTATGAACAACTCTATTCTAACAAACTAGACAACCTGGAGGAAATGGACACATTCCTAGAAAAATACAACCTTCCAAAACTCACTCAGGAAGATTCTAAAAATCTCAATAGGCTGATAACTATGGAAGAAATTGAAGCAATCATCAAAAAGCTCCCAGCGAACAAAAGCCCGGGGCCAGACGGCTTCACAGGGGAGTTTTACCAAACATTCAAGGAAGAACTAAAACCTATACTCCTCAGACTATTTCAGAAAATTCAAGAGGAAGGAACACTTCCAAGATCCTTCTATGAAGCCAGTATCACCCTAATACCAAAACCAGATAAAGATAACACAATGAAAGAGAATTACAGGCCAATTTTCATCATGAATATAGATGCCAAAATCCTCAACAAAATTCTAGCAAATTGAACACAGCAGTACATCAGAAAGATCATACACCATGACCAAGTAGGATTTATCCCAGGGATGCAAGGATGGTACAATATTCACAAATCAATAAACGTGATACATCACATAAACAAATTGAGAGATAAAAATCACATAGTCATATCAATTGATGCAGAAAAAGCATTTGACAAAATCCAACACCCTTTCTTGATAAAAACTCTCAGCAAGGTGAAAATAGAAGGATCATACCTGAACATAATAAAAGCCATATATGACAAACCCACAGCCAACATCATACTCAATGGGCAAAAACTAAAACCATTTCCCCTAAGAACAGGAACAAGACAAGGATGCCCACTCTCACCACTCCTGTTCAATATAGTGCTGGGAGTACTAGCCATTGCAATCAGACAAGAAGAAGAAATAAAAGGCATTCAAATTGGAAAAGAAGAAGTAAAACTGTCCTTATTCGCAGATGACATGATACTGTACATAGAAAACCCTAAAGACTCCATCAAAAAATTACTAGACTTAATAAATGAATTCGGCAATGTAGCAGGATACAAAATTAATGCCAAGAAATCTATGGCATTTCTATATACCAATAATGATCTTACAGAAAGAGAGACCAAAAAAGCAATCCCATTTACCATTGCACCAAAAAAATTAAGATACCTAGGAATAAACTTAACTAAGGAGGTAAAAGACCTATATGTGGAAAACTACAGGACACTGAAAAAAGCGATAGAGGAAGACATAAACAGATGGAAGAACATACCATGTTCATGGATTGGTAGAATCAACATCATCAAAATGTCCATACTACCCAAAGCAATCTATAAATTCAATGCACTTCCCATTAAAATACCAAAGACATATTTCACAGACCTAGAACGAACTTTCCAAAAATTTATCTGGAATAAAAAAAGACCCCGAATAGCTGCAGCAATCCTGAGAAAGAAGAACAAAGTAGGTGGGATCTCAACACCAGATATCAAGCTGTATTACAAAGCCACTGTTCTTAAAACAGCCTGGTACTGGCACAAAAACAGACATATAGATCAATGGAATAGAATAGAGAACCCAGAAATTGACTGAAATCACTATGCTCAATTAATATTTGACAAAGGAGGCACGAACATACAATGGAGTCAAGACAGTCTCTTCAACAAATGGTGTTGGGAAAATTGGACAGACACATGCAAAAAAATGAAGCTAGATCACCAACTTACACCATACACAAAAATAAACTCAAAATGGATAAAGGACTTAAACATAAGACGGGAAACCATAAAAATACTAGAGGAATCCACAGGCAGAAAAATCTCAGACATATGCCGAAGGAACTTCTTGACTGATACTGCTCCTAGGGCAATGGAAGCCAAAGAGAAAATAAACAAATGGGACTACATCAAAATAAAAAGCTTTTGCACAGCAAAGGAAACCATCAATAAAACAACAAGAAAGCCCACTGCATGGGAGAACATATTTGCCAATAATATCAACGATAAGGGTTTAATCTCCAACATTTACAGGGAACTCATGCAACTCAACAAAAAGAAGATAAACAACCCAATCAAAAAATGGGCAACTGATCTAAATAGACACTTTTCGAAAGAAGACAGAAGGAAGGCCAAGAGACATATGAAAACCTGCTCAAAGTCACTAATCATCAGAGAGATGCAAATCAAAACAACAATGCGGTACCATCTCACACCTGTCAGAATGGCTATTATCAACAAATCAACAAATGACAAGTGCTGGCGAGGATGTGGAGAAAAAGGAACCCTCGTGCACTGCTGTTGGGAATGCAGACTGGTGCTGCCACTGTGGAGAACAGTATGGAGTTTCCTCAAAAAACTAAAAATGGAACTCCCTTTTGACCCAGTGATCCCACTTCTAGGAATATATCCCAAGAAACTAGAAACATGAATCAGAAAGGATATATGCACCCCTATGTTCATAGCAGCACAATTCACCATAGCTAAGATTTGGAAACAGCCTAAATGCCCATCAGCAGATGAGTGGATTAAAAAACTGTGGTATATCTACACAATGGAATACTATGCTGCAGTAAAAAAGAAGGAGTTCCTACCATTTGCAACAACATGGATGGAGATGGATAGTATTATGTTACGTGAAATAAGCCAGGCAAAGAAAGATAAGTATCACATGATCTCACTCATTTGTGGAATATAATGAACGGCATAAACTGATGAACAAGAACAAATCCAGAGACTGAGAAACGTCAAACAGCACGTCATACCAACGGGGAAGGTAGGGGAGGGTGGGGGAAAGGGGGAGAGATCAACCAAGGGACTTGTGTGCATGCATATGAGCCTAATCAATGGACACAGACAACAAGGGGGTGGAACATAAATAGGGGGTGGGGGGTTATGGGGGAATAATTTGTGTTTTTGCCTCCCTGACAAAGTTTATATAAAGTTACAAAAAGAAATTGACAGCCAGTTTGAAATTTAATAGCTAAGGCCTAGAGCAAAGAATATCCTTACATGATATTATTCTACAATGTTATTAAAATTTATATATTTTACAACAGCATATTGTAGAATTATCCCAAATAAACTTACAAACTAATTCTTGGAATGTTTGGCAGCAATTAAAAAAAAAAAAAAAGGACATGAAAGGATATAATCCCTTTCAGAAGGAATTAAGGTGCTGGGAAGGCACTTGAGCATTCTATATTGGCCCCTCTTGCCTTTTGTGCCAAGAGGGACCCTCTTCTCACAATCCAATTGCCCTCAGCTGTTGCCTGAGCTTTCTGTTCATGCTGAGCATGAAGCCTCGTGGTGGCTGGTACCATGGATCTGTCTCTCGCCCAATCGTGTGAGCTGGGCCCTCCCTGGAGAAGAAACCTGAGTTCCCCGAGATATGTGATCAGTTCTGAGGCCCCGCCAGCAGGCCAGGGGATCCCAAGGCAGGTACTGGGCGTGGAGGCCACGGGGGCATAGGCTACCAAGGAGACAGAACTGAACCTCACATCACCCTGCTTGGCCCCGGAGGATGACTGGTTAGCCAGAGACGGGTAAGATTCCTCAGGGAAGGAACAACCGAAGACAGGCACAGTCGCAGAGGGGCCATCAGGAGAAAACTTGGGGATCAACAGAGGTGGGGCACAGACCCTCACCCCCCCAACCTTGCAGGGGCCTGGACCCTCACCCCGTCTGAGGGAGGTCTCCTGCCCCCATTGCTGCTTTGCTTCCCACGGCCAGCTCCAATCGGGACACAGGTGACAGACAGTGACTTGGCCCAGCTCAGATTGGGACCCAGGTAATAGACAGAGACTTGGCCAACAGCAGCTGCCCTATATCTAAATCCAGCCTAGCACCAGGAATGCTCAGGGCCTACTCAAGAATGCAAATAATCCTTTCCACTAATATTTACAGGGTAAATTAAGATTGTTGGTAGAGCCCTAACCGGTTTGGCTCAGTGGATAGAGCGTCGGCCTGCGGACTGAAGGGTCCCGGGTTCGATTCCGGTCAAGGGCATGTACCTGGGTTGCGGGCACATCCCCAGTGGGGGGCGTGCAGGAGGCAGCTGATCGATGTCTCTCTCTCATTGATGTTTCTAACTCTCTATCCCTCTCTCTTCCTCTCTGTAAAAAATCAATAAAATATATTTAAAAAAAAAAAAAAAAAAAAAAAAAAAAAAAAAAAGATTGTTGGTAGAGTATTAAATTTGACAGTAAAATAATATTCAAGTTTTCAGATTAATTTAAATAGGCTAATTGAAATAAGTGAATATTCAAGAAAATTTAATTGTACTGGACAAAAAGCTGTTCCTAATGTGGTAACTAAAATTTCTATTGGTAGTTCATCTCATGATAAAATTCCTGAACATGCAAAGAACCTAAAGCAGTCATATTTTTGTCAAAAAATTAAAATTTAAAGTCCTCAAGACTGCATTATAAAAGTTACAAAAGCCTCCATTAATCAAAAAAGGAGGGATAGAAGGGTAATATCATGTAAGGAAAAATATCCTATAAGTAAATTACATCTAGAAAACTTTTACTTTACAAAATTAGTTTTCATTTGTAATGCTAACAGCAAGACACCCATGAAAAACATACATGGTGTCTAAATAAGACAAAGGAAAATCGTTTGGGCAAAAATAAAAAGGATCCCAAATCAATTATATAGAAAAGATTCCTTTATTAACTTTTGGTCGAGAATATGTCTGTATATTTTCAGAAAACAACTCCAAGACCATGTGGATTCCTGCAGCAGAGAGGAATTGGCAGGTCTTTTCCAACCACGAAGACAAGAGGAGAAACAGTCCAGAGATGGAAGACGCTGATGACGCCTTGCCACGCTAGCAGTCAGCAGCTGTGCGACGCAGCAAGTTGCCTAGGACCAAACCAGAGAGGGTCGGACCTGCATTGCCACCATGTGCCCACCATCCAGATATCATTGCTGACATGTACACATAAGGAACTGTTTGACATTGAAATGGGGACTCAGAACTGTTGGACATGGAAATTGGGACTCAAACATTTTTTGTTATTATATGTTTATTTCTAGTCTGCAGAGGCAAGATTTTTTAAAGGAATGAAATGGGGAAAAAATAGATACAGAGGCAAAGAAGCATTGAACAGACTGTCAAACTACAGTGGAAAGGCAGAGGAGGTTGCGGGGGGGGTGGGTGGGGGGGGCTATAAGAGATCAACCGAAGGACTTGTATGCATGCATATAAGCATAACCAATGGATAAAAAACACTGGGGGGAGGGGGCAGGTAAAGGCATGTACTGGGGGGAAGGGGAGGCCGGGGGAAGGTCAATGGAGAAGAAAAAAAAAAAAAGGAGACATATGTACTACTATTTGTAATACTTCAAACAATTAAAAAAAATAATAATAATAAAAAAAATTTTGAATATTTATTTCCAAATATAGGCAAGCATTTTAGATGTATCTTGGAGTGAAAATCTCTCAATTTAAAAATTCTATTAGTTAACTGAAGTATAAATATATATTTATTATTACAAGAGTAATGTGTTGTACTATTTATGCTAAATGTTCGGTTGTCCAGTTTGATTCCGATCAAGGGCACATGCCTGGGTAGTTGTAGATGAAGCTATGGATCCAATGATGATTGTGAGTCATTAAATGTATATACAAAAGTAGTATTTTTAATTAACAGAGAAAGAGATTGATAATTACTATGAGTATTTAATGGAGGGTACTAGCTAAGTACCTGTAATATGATCTACCATCTCACCCTTTCTGAGCAAACAAATGTTTATAAAAATTTGAAAAATAATTGTGTTAGTCTTCTCAAGCTGCCATAACAGAAAACCACAGTCTGAGATGCTAGAACAACAGAAATGCCTTTATTATCTCACTTCTGGAGGCTGGAAGTCTAAGGTTATTAAGGTGCAAGTTTCTAGTGAGGGCTCTCTTCCTGGCTTGCAGATGAACACCGTCTTTTGGTGACCTTGCGTGGCCTTTCCCCCAGGTGTGTGCTCCTGACATCCCTTTCTCTCCTTATGTGGGCACCAGTCCTATTGAGTTAGGGTCCTATTCTTATGACCTCATTGAATCTTAATCACAGGCATACCTCACTATATTGTGCTTCATTTTATTGTGATTCTAAAATATTGTGTTTTTTACAAATTGAAGATAAGACCTGCTACCATCAAAAATGTCATGATTCACTGAAGATGGTTAGCATATTTTTAGCAATAAGGCATTTTTAAATTAAGGTATGTACACTTTTTAGACATAATTCCATCACATGCTTAATAGACTATAGTATAGTGTAAGCATAACTATTATATGCACTGGGAAACTAACAAAACAATATTTGCTTTGTTGCAAAGGTCTAGATCCTTACAGATCCCATCTCCAAATACAGTCACATTGTGAGTTAGGGTTTCAACATATGAATTTGGCAGACACAATTCAGCCCATAATAATATAGCAGAACCTCAAATAACATTGTTTCATGCAACGTGACTTTGAGGAAAAAAAATAGATTTCCAGCCAGGGCTACTGTCTGTGAGGAGTTTGTACATTTTCCCCATGTCTGTGTGGGTTTTCTCCTAGTGCTCAGTTTCCTCCCATATCCTAAAGATGTGCACGTGAGGTGAATTGGCCTGCCTACATGTCCCAGTCTGAGTGAGTGTGGGAGTGAGACTGGCCCAACAGTGAAGAGGCATCTGTCCAGAGTGCGTTCCCACCTGCACCCTGTGCTTCCTGGACAGTCTCCAGTTACCAGAAACCCTGAACTGGAATAAGCAGTTCGGGAAAATAATCGTACTTGTTTTTATTACTCCTTCTTAAATGTATGTATAGCTCACATTTATTTCAATGTTTAATATCAGAAGTGTTTTGGATCTTTATTTAGAAGTTTGGTGATGTTTTTATGAGCAGAGATATGCTATAGCAGTGGTTGGCAAACTGCGGCTCGCGAGCCACATGAGGCTCTTTGGCCCCTTGAGTGTGGCTCTTCCACAAAATACCATGGCCTGGGTGAGTCTATTTTGAAGAAGTGGCGTTAGAAGAAGTTTAAGTTTAAAAAAGTTGGCTCTCAAAAGAAATTTCAATCGTTGTACTGTTGACATTTGGCTCTGTTGACTAATGAGTTTGCCGACCACTGTGCTATAGGAACTTAATTTAACTCTCACTTATATCAACTACCTGTGGTACAATGGTTTCATTAGAAGTCATTAGCTTACAGGCACAATTTGCAAGAACCTTTTGATGATATTGAGGACTTCCTGTAATATCATAATAATGTTAGGTAAAAGTAATGATATGTGTATGGTATAGTAGCATCCATCGCATTAAATAAAATTAACTATATGTACTGTAAAAAAAAAAAAAGAAAGAAAGAAAGACCCAGAATAATCACAGCAATCCTGAGAAAGAGGAACAAAGTTGGAGGGATCACAATACCAGATACCAATTACAAAGCCACCGTAACTGCCTGTTACTGGCACAAGAACAGACATATAGACCAATGGAACTGAACAGAGAACCCAGAAATTGACCCAAATCACTATGCTCAATTAATATTTGACAAAGGAGTCAGGAACATACAATGGAGTCAAGAGAGTCTCTTCAATAAATGGTGTTGGGAAAATTGGACAGATACTTGCAAAGAAATAAATCTAGAACACCAAATTACACCATACACAAAATAAACTCAAAATGGATGAAGGACTTAAACCTAAGACGAGAAACCATAAAAATCTTAGAAGACTCCATAGATAGCAAACTATCAAACATATGTCATAGCAATATCTTTACCGATACAACTCCTAGGACAATGGAAACTGAGGAGGAAATACACAAATGGGACTACACCAAAATAAAAAGCTTCTGTACAGCAAAATAACCATCAACAAAACAAGAAGGTCACTGCATGGGAGAACATATTTGACAATGTTATCTCCGATAAGGGTTTAAGCTCCAAAATTTACAAGGAACTCATACAACTTAACAAAAGGAAGATAAACAATCCAATCAAAAAATGGGCAAAGGACTTAAATAGACACTTTCGAAAGAGGACATACTGAAGGCCAAGAGATATATGAAAACATGCTCAAAGTCACTGATCACCTGAGGGATGCAAATCAAATCGACAATGAGGTAATATCTCACACTTGTCAGAATGGCTATCATCAACAAATCAACAAATGACCAGTGCTGGAGAGGATACAGAGAAAAAGGAAACCTCTTACACTGCTGGTGGGAATGCAGACTGGTGCAACCACTGTGGAAAGTAGTATGAAATTTCCTCAAAAAAATTAAAAATGGAAATCCCATTTGACCCAGTAATCCAACTTGTAGGATAGATTCCAAGAAATGAGAAAGACCTATCAGAAAGGATATATGCAACCTTACGTTCATAGCAGCAGAATTTACAATAGCTAAGATTTGGTAACAGCCTAAGTGCCCATCAGCCGATGGTTGGATTAGAAAAATGTGGTACATCTACACAATGGAATGCTATGCTGCTGTAAAAGAGAAGGAAGTCTTACCATTTGCAGCAACATGAATGGACCTGGAGAGCATTATGCTAAGCATAAAAGCCAGTCAGAAAAAGACAAATATCACATGATCTCAGCAATTTGTAAAATATAATGAACAACATAAACTGGTAAACAAAAATAGAGCCAGATTAAAAAAAAAATACATTTCAGAATATAATAGAAGTAATCCTGTTATTTGCAGATTTTTAATATTTCCTACAACTTTGTGGTATTATGTTAATATATTTTTGGTAATATAATATTTGAAATCTTTTCCTCTTTAAATATTAATGATTATTGCCCGTAATCCTATCCTACATAATAAAAGCCTAATATGCAAATTGACAGATGGTGGAAAGTGCAGTGGAACGACAGGTTACTTTGATGTGCACTGACCACCAGGGGGCAGATGCTTAATGAAGGAGCTGCTCCCAGCCCGCAGGCCCCAGGCCAGCCAAGGAGGGTGCCAGTGGGGGCCCCAATCATCCCACCCGTTGCCCCACTGATTGGAACTGATTGCCAGCCAAGACTACGGACCCTACCCGTGCATGAATTCATGCACCAGTTCTCTAGTATTATATTTAAAACATTTTTCTTGAAATATTAATGTTTATTGCATGTAACATTATTATATTTTAAATCATTTTTTCTTGAAATATTAATGTTTATTGCATGTAACATTATTATGTTTAAAGTAATTTTTCTTGAGATATTCATATTTGTTGCATGTAAATGGATAATTATTTTGTATATACAACATTATAATAGATTTAATTTGTATATTGTAAAAAATAAAATAAAATAAAATGAAATAAGGAGTTAAAAAAGTTTGGGGAAAAGGCAAAATAAAAATACAAAGAAAATACTAAAAAAATAAAGACAAAAATAACTTGTGTCCCTCAACACATAAATGGATAAAGAAGATGTTATATAAACAATGGTATGTTATTCAACCATGAGAAAGAAGAAAATCCTTCCAATTGTGAAAACACATGGTTCTTGAAAGACATGAGAGACATCAGGGGAGAACAACAAACATCATATGCTATTAATAAAAGCCTATGTGGTCATCACGCCCTCACGCCATGATGCCCTCACACTGCAATGGGCAATCACCAGGAGGCTGTGTGCGCAGCAGGCGCCCGCAAGTGGGCGGGCCTCGTGTGCATGCAGGTGGGTGAGAGCTTGATGCTGCGTGCACAGTGCAGAGGCGGGTCCCACAGCTCTGTGCCGAGAAGCCTGGGAGTCCCACAGATGCGCGGTATGGAGGCTGGGCTCATGGCTCTGTGCAGCGAGGCCTGGGGGTCTCACAGTTCTGGCCTACCTCTTTGGGGCAATCCATCAAGGAACCCTGGATGGGTGAGTAGGGTCTACCTCTTTAGGGTGACCAATTGCATGGCTCCCGCACTGTAAGAGGGCACAGGCCAGACTAGGGGACCCCCACTGAGTGCACGAATTTCGTGCACAGGGCCTCTATTAATAATATAATATACATGGACTCTTAGAATGCTTAATTCATAGAAACAGAAACTAGAATGGCGATTATCAGAGCCTGGGGACTCAGGAAAATAAGGAATCTTGATCAAAGGGTACAAACTTGGAGTTAAAAGATGAATAAATTCTGCAGATCTGTAGAGCATTGTGATTATAGTCAACTAGAGGCCTAATGCTCAAAATTCATGCAAAAGTAGGCCTTCCTTCCCCCAGCTGCTAGCAACAGCATCCCTCAGGCACCCGGGACACGGGCTTCCCTTGCAGCCCTGGCTTTCGTCCAGAAGGTCGTCCAGAAGGTCATCCAGAAGGACATCCAGAAAGACATCTGGTCTAATTAACATATTACACTTTTATTATTATAGATAATATCTCTAAGTTGCTAAGAGACTAGATCTTAAATGTTCTCACCATAAAAAAGAAGTGATTATGTGTAGTGAGTGGTAGGGGTTTATCTAATGCTATAGTGTTAATCTTATGTAGTATACAAATGAATCCAATTAACATGTTGTAAAACTTAAAATCACACAATGTTTATGTCATTTGAATTTCACTAAAAATAACCCCCTCCAAAGGCCAAAATTGTTAAGGAAACATAAATTAAAACCACAAGGAGATACTACTCTATACCTAAACAGAGTGGCTGACATTACACCAAGTGCTGGTGAGGGTGTGGAGCAACTGGAACTCTCAGGTACCAGTCATTGGAATGTAAAGCAGGACAATACTTTGGCAAAGAATTTGGCAGTCTCTTTAAAAATTAAGAAACGTTTAACATTATGAACTACCCTGTGTTCCAGCCCTTCTACTGCTAGCTATTTACCCAAGTGAAATGTATACATATGTTTAAGAAAGACATGTATATGAATATTTGTGGCAGCTTTATTCTGTATATCTGTAAACTGGAAACAATGTAAAAGTACTGATACACACAACAACATGGATGTTTCTCAAAATACTTTTGCTGAATTACAGAGAAATCAGCATACATATGACACAGTCCATCTATGAAAAAATTCAGAAAAAGCAAACTAATCTAAACTGAAAACAGATCATCAGCTGCCTGGGGGGAGAGAAAGGGAAGGGTAGGAAGAAACTTTTGGGAGATGGATATGTTCACTATTTTGATTGTGAAGATGGTTTCAGGGGTGCATACATATGCCAAATTTATCAGACTGCACAGTTCAGTATGTGAAGTTTATTGTACGTGAATTATATACCTCAGCACAGATTTTGGGGGAAAAAGTGTAAATTTTAGTTTTTGTTATTTTTGCTAGTATATATTGACATTATATTCTGGAATTATGGTGCATTCCATATTTATTTTAGTAATTGCCTTTTAACATATACACTTCTTAGGATATTCTGCAGAAAACATTTAATAGAAACAATTTACTTCTCCTTTTCCCTGCCCTTCTGCCTTTTCTTTTTCTGTTCTTTATTGCACTGAGACCTCCTATTATTGTGGGAAAGCAATGTAAATCACAGCACAAATTATACAGCTTGCTGTGATGCCGTACATTTTAGTCATCAACCTTTTTTTTTTTTTTATCATGAGAAGCTTTCTATTGAGCTGGTCCTATGATTTTCCTTTTATCTGTTAATGTAATGAATTACATTTCTTAGTTTTCAAATGCTGAATCAACCTTGAGTTCCCGAAAATCCTACTTGATAGTAATCTTTCAAAAATACTGCTGTATTCCATTTGCTGACATTTGGTCAATAAATGATATAGCCCTTTCATATAACAGGTTTTCATTAACTACATATAAATGCTTCTGACTTTATTCTAAGCTAATCTGGTACAGCCACTTTTAGGCATTTTGTATGTAACATATTTAACAATGGAAGCAGCTATTTTATTTTAACTCATTTTTTTTTTTTACAAATGCATTAACTTATAATCAGATAATATGTGCAATTTTTTAAGGTCCCTCACTTAATAAGCCGTTGTCTGACTCTAGATGCTTTTGTTGTTGTTATTAACACTCAATTGAAGATATTCCTCCCATAGATTTTTTGAGACAGTGGGAGGGCTTTGGAAGAGAGAGAGAAACATAGATGAGAGAGGCACATGGATTGGTTGCCTCCCCCAGTTGCCCTGCTAGGGGCTGGGGAAGGAATCGGCAGCTCCACTGTTTGGGCTGGATGGGGGATCAAACCTAAACACTTGAGTGCATGGGCTGACGCTGTACCACTGAGAAAAACCGGGCAAGCCTAGCTCTAGGTTCTTAAGACTAAGCAACCATGATCATTTTAGAGTTTATTTTCCTTCTTTTGACTGGAACACAGAAACCTGAAACACGCTGAATTTCCAAAATAAGTGCAATTTAAGTGTGTGAATAAAGCTAGCCACAGACAGGTTTGTATATACTTCATCTCACTATGGAAGCTCTGGTTTAGGGAAGTAGGAAGCATGATGTAATAGTGCCCCAGAGATTGCTCTGTGGCTCTAGCTCAGTCACTCTGCATGTTATTACCATCTTAGAAACTTTAAAACAAATACCTGTTACTAGGATCTCATATAGAAAACTGAATCGCAACCTTGGGGGAGGAACATGGGCACAGGTAACTGTACAAAGTTCTCCAGGTACTTCTCATAGCTAGCTATGTTCTCAAACTACAGAGGTTCCAGACATATTTGCAAATTGTTGTTTCTGAAATTCTTTTCCTGCCTTATCTCCTGATCCTACACAGCTCCCTTGCTTAGAAAGACTTCATGTCTTATCTATTTTAGGATCTATAGACATGTTTATCATTTTCTCCCCTCCCCATTCATTATGCCCATCAGATAAAATTGTCCTCTAAACTTTCTGCTGTAGGAATGGCTTTGATGACCTCTGTGTGTGGCCACTTCCCTGTCAGTGCCCGGACATATGATCCCTCTGTGTCTTATCTCTCCTGACATTTGACTTCCTACTTAGCAGTATTTAAAATACACTGCTCAACATAGTGGAGCTGGCTGAGGCTGCACAAGTAAACAAGACATCCACAGTCTCCCTGTGTATTGTTTCTTCTTGAGGTGGGTACCTTGGGGCATACATTGTTGTGTTTTCTTTTGTACAGTATTTCTGTCAGGACTGCTCCAGCTCTGGTCCTTCCAGGAATAATTGTTCCTGGTTCTCTGAAGGATAGATTGAGCATTCAAAGCTGCATGTATTCTTAAATGCTACAGGAGATCCTTGAGCTTTAATCCATATGTATTGTTTAACATGTTTATTTTTAATTGATTTGGGTACAGGAGGAAAAAAGAGAACAGTCTTCCCTAATGAAAAGAAAGGAGGTTTTGCCCTGGCCATCATGACTCAGTAGTTGGAGAGTCAGCCCCCTCTACCTCCTAGAATAGTCTCTCTGCTCCCATTCCTGGTCAAGTGCAAGCACCTTGCTTGCAGGTTCCATGCTGCCCCTGTTCTGGGCACCTATAGGAGGCAACCAATAAATGTGTCTCTCTTGCTTAGATGTCTCTCTCTCTCTGTCTCTCCTTCTCTCTCTGTCTCTCCCCCCTCCCTTCCTCCCTTACCTCTTCCATCCCTTCCTCCATCATTCACTCTCTCCCTTCTGACCTCCCTCCTTTTCTCACTTTCACACTCACTGAAAATAAATGGAAAAAATATCCTTGGGTAAAAATTAAAAAAAAAAAAAAAAGAAATAGTAAAGGAGATTAACAACTCGGGAGTTGAGTCTCTTCTTTCTAAAGTTGGAGGATCCAGAAAGTGGCCACTGTGGTTCTGTTCACTGAACTCTTTATGGGACTTTGTCATAAACATTCTGCTTTATTTACAACTTTCTAAGGAGTTCACATCGCTAACTTCTCATTGAATATCAATGCCAGCTTTTTTATCATCGTGTTGCCATTTAAAATTATCTCCCGATGAGTACATTTTCCAATACTGTATAGAGTATTTCTCAATTCCTGGAAAACGCAGGCATGGTGTTGTATCATCTAGGAACAAAATTGGTTGTTCCATTTGGTTTAGAATCCCTGAATTGATAAACCCAATAGACAACAGTGCACATGAACCTTTAAGAGTACATTGATGGATTTTTTAAAATCCCAAATTGCACGAGGTTAAGAAACTGTAGAGTGGATTTGAATGTCCACTGGATACTTGGGCAGGGAATTTCATCCCGTTTCCCACCTCTAGATCTGAAGTACTTGAAGAATCCTTATCTTAGGATTTAGAGGTCATATTTTCCAATGGAAATAGACTAATCTCTTTCAGGTCTGATATTTTTAGTGATCAGTCCCAACATCAAAGCCTTACCTTAGGCAAACCATCTCTGCTATCTCTTGGGGGATTCATCTGCCTTGAAATTGAGAGTTGTTTATGGGGAGGCAACTGCATGAACATTGGAAGCAGCATTGAATAATCAGTCTCAATTAATTCCCTTTATATTAGAGTGATGTTAGCAAGTTATTATCTTTCTTGCTCTTCAGTTTCTTTATCTAAAATGTGTGTATCAAAATAATATCTTTAAATGAAGGTATTGTTGGGTTTAAGTAATACAATGCTCTTTGAGACAAAGTTAGATCTACTGGAGAAATTAGCATTGTTTACAGTTTTGACAAATGGACTTTCCTATCCACAGTCAATGCCAGAGAAGTCTCACTTATGCCATGTTGTGTCCTCCTTAAAATATCTGCATCTATGACTTTTCGCAACAGATGTGGAAATAGCATTGGAGATACCAAGTTATTTGTGCAGGAACTAAATTGGTTAAAATACTTGTTTTTATGATGCCAGTAAAACACCTCTCACTTATGAGAAAATTGAGAACCTTTTTTTTTGTCAATCACTATAAAATAAATTGCTTTATGGAAAAGTAATGATGAGTTAGAAAGTAAAATCCTAAGTTACCATCCTCTCTAGAGAATACATAGGAATTCCAGCAATCCAGAAGCATACTTATTCATGCCTATATTACTCTTCTTAAGGAGCTGTATAGTACTCTACTGTACAGAAGTGCAAGAGATAATTCAATCCTTATATTCCAGTATATACATATTTCCAACTTTTGCAATTATATTATGCATCACAAAATAAATAACCTTGTGCATATGTATTTTTATTAAGAAGTTTCTTTGAAGAGCAATTTTAGGTTCACAGCAAAATTGAGAGAAAAGTACAGAGATTTCCTACATACTCTATCCCCCCTGACCCTATTCATCCATAGTCTCTTCCATAATCAACACCGACAACAGAGTGGTACATTTCTTGAGAATGATGCAAATACACGAACCATCATATTTACACAAAGTCTACAGTTTACATTACAGTTTACTCTTGGTGTTGGATATTCTATGAGTTTGAACAAATATATAATGATATAAATTCATCATATGATATTATATATTTTTACTGCCCTAGATTCCTCTGTGCTCCACTTACTCATCACTCCATGTCCCTACCCTGACAACCACGGATCTTTGTACTGTCTCCATAGTTTTCCCTTTCCCAGTATATCATGTAGTTGGAATACACAGTAGGTAGCCTTTTCAGATTGGCTTAATTCATTTAGTAACATACAGTAAAGTTCCTCCATGTATTTTCATGGCTTGATAGCCCATTTCTTTTTAGGTCTGAATAACAGTCCATTGGCTGGATGTACCACAGTTTATTTATCCATTCATCTATGATGGACATTTACTGCTCCCATTTTTGGCAATTATGAATAAAGCTACTCTAAACATCAGTTTGCAAGCTTTTGCTTTTTTGGGGAGTGGAAGGGTGTCATAGAATCTCAACTCCTTTAGGTTATATCAAAGAGCAACATTACTGGTTTGCATGTAAATAAGTTTAGTTTTGTAATAACCCACAAAACTGCTTTCTAAAGTGGTTGTACTATTATGCATTCCCACCCACAGTGAAAGAGAGTTTCTGTTGCTCCATATCCTTTGGTATTGTGAATGACCTACATTTTGGCCATTTTATAGGTGTGTGGTGCATTTTATTTTAAAATTTCATTTCCTTGTTGATTATGAGTGGAGCATATTTTCACATGCATATTTGACATCTTCATACCTTTTTTTGTGAGGTGACTGTTAAAGTCTTTGGCCCATTTTCAAACCAATTTGTTGGTTTCCGTATTTTTGAATTAAAAAAAAAGAGTTCTTTGAATATTTTGAGTAACAGTCCTTTAATAGATGTGTCTTTTGAAAATATTTTCTCCCAGTCTATGACTTGTCTTCTCATCCTCTAATTATCGACCTTTGCACAACTGGGGTTTTTCATTTTAATTAAGTTTGGCTTATAAATTATTTCTTCAGTGGATCATTCATTTGGCACTGTATTTAAACAGAGGACCATTCCCAAAGTCATCTAGGTTTCTCTGATTTTATCTCCTAGGAATTTTATAGTTTGCATTTTACATTATGTTTGTGACTCATTGTGACTTAATTTCTCTGATGGGTTTAAAGTCTGCATTTGCATTTATTTTATAGAATGTCGTTGTCCAGTGGTTTAGGCTCTATTTTTGAGAAAAGGACCTTTGCTTCATTGTATTATGTTTGCGCCTTTGTCAAAAACCAGTTGATCATATTTATGAGGGTCTGCTTCTGGGATCTTTTACCTGATCCATTAATCTACTTGTCTCTTCTTTTGCCAATAATGTACAGTCTTGATGATTGACTCAGCTATAGTAAGTCTTGAATTTGAGTAGCATCCACCCTCAAATGTGTTCTTTCCTTCAATACTCTGTTGGCTATCCTGGTCTTTTGCCTTCCATATAAAATTCAGAGTTAGTTTAATAGCATCCACAAAATAACTTGCTGGAATTTTGATTGGGACTATATTGAATCTATAGTTCAAGTTGGGAGTAACTGACATCTTGACAATACTGAGTCTTCCTATTCACGAACACGAAATATCCCTCCATTTATTAGTCCTCAGGCTAGTTAAAATAAAATTCATTGCTCATGCTTCAGGCCATTTGGTTTGAACTAATTTTTTCAGCCTGGTTACAAAGACTATATTTTATGTCAGGTTCCCTAAACTGACTTGATATTGCTTTCTTCAATGATTCTTCAGACCAATGAGATATAATACACGGCATTATACCTTATAGTCTCCATTTCCTCCTGAGCCTTCTTTCACTCATGATCTTAATATTTGCATATTGTTCTCTAACCTAGGTTCCAAACCTAGCTGATGGATATTCATCCAGGAGCTTATTAAATATTCCTGGTAGTGAATTTGTACTATAGCTTTACAAGATGTCCCCATTGGGGGAAATTGATAACTCTCTGTATTAGTACTTACAGCATTATGAGAATCCCCATTTATCTCAAAATAAAAAGTTTAATAAATCAAATCTCCAATTGAGTCTAACATTCTTCTAGTGTTGCAAAATACTAAGTGCCTAGGCATATATATAGTATCAGTTTCCTAAACGTATTTTTCCGTTCTTGCTTTGATTCTCCTTTCTTAACAATTCAGTGGCTTTAAAAGCTTTCACATCTCTTCTCCACTTTAGGGTTTCAAAGCACTGTTTATTACTTTATGCCCACCCCATTCTTCTGAGTATATCATAAAATCGTCCCAAAGCTGTGGCATGTCTCACAAGCTGTTTTACAGCCTCTAGGCAGAACACAGGATACCGCTGCCTTACGTTATTATGAGCCATCTATTCTAACCCCATCAAGCTCCTCAACAGCAAGCCAGTACAGGAGACTCCTCAGCTGGGTGAAGGAGGATGACAAAGAAAGGGGAACAAAATAGGCACAGTCTCTAGAGCTGTAGGCCTCGGGCTCCACTGCCTCCGGTTTCAGGGAGGTTGGATGGGGAATGTATGGGCTGGCCATGGTGTGCAGCATTGCTGTGAGGCCTGCTCCAGGTCAGTCCTTCCTGAAATGTTTCTATGTTCTGAGGAAAAACAGAGATTCTAGTGTGCATATCTCCTTAAGTGATGTCAGGCTTCTGTGGGCTGAGGTAAGGATTGGGTATGAACTGCTCCTTCTGAAATGTGCTGAGAATGTGTCCTGGTGTTTCTCTCAAATCTCTATGATGCCTTCTGTTCACATGTAGGTCTCTTTGTGGTGGCATAAGAAAAAAAGGGGAAAGTCCATTATAATTAGGAATCTAGGAGAGTAGCAGGTCCTCTGCCTGTAAGAAACTTTCCTTTAGAAAGAGGAAATTTGTCTCTGTGTCAGGTGTTGTAAACATTCTTTTTTGGGGGGGTTTCTTCTACAGACTTGATAAAATGCCTTTCATCCCATCATGGATCAAAGTTATTTTCATCATTGCCTTAGCATTTCCTCTTTATTCTGGTGAGTACACTGTCAGTTCTGGATGAAGCAATTCACAGATTTTAGAAAATGCAGGAGACAACTGCTATTATCTAGAAATGGAGCAGCTTCTTTCATTTGGTTTCTAATACTTTAACTGGCAAAATGAAGCAGGTATGTTACATATCCCCTTTAAAAAATCACATTGGTGGATTGCTTTTTCTCATTTCCCACATTAGGAGATGGAGGCAGAGAGGTGGCTTAGAATGAGCAGTAGACTTGAGTTTTTTCTTTATTTATGACTAAAGACATTTACCTAATTAATATTTTCTTTGGAGGTCAGATTCATTGTTTGCTAAATGCAGAGTGTAGGGAGTAATGAGGTCCCCTAGATCTGACATTCCTAGACAATTTGATTTGTTGTTTGCCAGTTCTGTGTCCACTAAAGTCAAAACTTTGTGTGAGGTGAGAACTTGATCCCTCTCCTGGAAATTGATCTTCCTTTAGTGCAAGGGGACTGATGAATTTTTGTAATGTAGTTTTGAATCATCAAATACCCCTGATATAAAATGAATACTATTTGATTTAGTAGTAATTAATTTCTTCATGTTAAGTGACATTATCCAATGCATACTAGGGGCATTAAACCAAGCATTGTCTTCTCTGACTGTGATATCTCATGAATTAAAAAGTAAAAATGAAAGAACTATGGTATCTTAACAACAGAGTTTGGTGATTGCTGTACAACACTTAAATTTATCTTTCACAGATGAGAATAGTTTGGAAGTATATTTCCAATTTGGAGTTAATTTGTGAACTTCCTGTTTTGTTACTATCACAAAAGCCTCACCTCAAAATGGGGGATCCTGAGTAGGCAATATGTGTAGTATTTTGCTACTAAAAACTATAGGTTCTTTCCACCAGAGACTCTGATTGCTTTCCCCTCTTCTTCTTGTTTTTACATTTTCTTTTGTGTGCTGGTTGCAGAAACTTTTTTTAGACCTCCTCCAAGACCACCGGTAAGTTAATACCAATTAATTTGTAAATTGAAAAAGATAAACTTTAAATTGTTTTATATTGTAAGATTTAATAACAAATTTCACCAAGCAACCTGACTGGTGTTTCTCAGTGGTTAAGCTTTGACCCATGAAACAAGAGTTCCCTGGTTTATTTCCCAGTCAGGGAAAATGCTTAGGTTGTGGGCTCAATCCCCAGTAGAGGGTGTGTAGGAGGCAGCATGTATATATGCAAATACCAATATATACATATGTGGGGATAATCAGAATGTATCTGAATCTTTAGTAGTGAAACCATTGAGAAACATAGGAAAATTATTAAAATTTTGTCTTATGGTTTCTTGTCCTGTCTAATAAAAGGGTAATATGCAAATTAACCATCACTCCATCACAAAGATGGCGGCACCCAAAGCCAGAAAATGGCGGTGCACAGTCCCTTCAGCCCCGCCAAAGTCCCCCAATCTTGGGAGGGCTGCTGCTGAGAGTGGGCAGCATGAGCGCCCTGGCAGAATGCTTGCTTCATTGATGCCCAGAGGCCCTCTGGGCAGTGGGCACAGAGCGTCTGGCCTCTGGGAGACAGGGGAGCCGGCCGAAAGACTCCGTGGCTGAGTGCAGGCTGGGAGAGGAGACTGAGCCCACCTCCCACAGAAGCAGTATGGCTCCCTGCCGTGGAATCGGCGCTGGTCCCTCATAGCTCCCGCTGAAGCCGCAAGGTTTCCGTGGAAGTAGTGTGGCTCCTGGCGGCACACTGCAGTTCCAGCCTGTTCCTGAGGAAGCAGCAGGCGGTCTACTGCACACAATATCACGGGATGGGCTACTAGTGGTATAAAATAATAGGGGAAATCTGATACAGGTATTAGGAGAAGTAACACCAGAGTGGCTCCATTATAAAAATACATTCAGCCATTTGTCTGTTTTTTAAAAATTATATTGAGTTTGTAGAAATATATCAATACTATTTTATGACAACCTGAATGGTTTATTTCCAAACTTTAATATGCAAAATTTTAATTTCATTTTGATGCATAGTATCTTGTACTAAGATTAAAAAGGTTTTATTCAAAAAGTTCATTATCTGACATATTTTATGTTCTTCTTTATGTTTAACAGCCAGAGTGTAACATACATAAGAAACCATCATATCCTTGTAGCAAAGAAGAGGATGCAATCTGCGGAACCAATGGTCTATCTTACTTCAATCCATGTGTTTTCTGCACTTTCATATTGTAAGAACACAAGGCTAAATATTGGACCTTCCAAAATAATGAAGAAACGGTCACAAAATGTTAGGAAAACCATGTTTCTAGTATCCTCCGCACAGAATACATGGGGGAAAAATTGTACTATATCAGTAAATGCCACAGAAACACACTGGTACCCTTCCTGGGAGTTCTCATTTGCTAAAGCAGTTTGGTATTTGTCCTCTCAATATAACAGCTGGATATTCTGCAAATGAACAGATCAATCAATTTAACTTAGTTTAATCATTATGACTTATGAATAGCAGTCTATGACCAATATATTGAATTTGAAGTCCATATGATAACTGGTAATCTCTATGATATAGCTTTAAGCTAAGGAAGCATATTTGAGCAAGAAATACTACTTTACTACAGATATTTGAAGTCCATCACAATGGGCCTATTCATGCTAGGAAGGGACTCCTCAGATGGCCTACCTTAACTCCTGAACTCAATGATAGACTGAACCTTCCTTAGACAGCAGGACGTTCTAGGATACTTCCACCCAACCTCCTTTCCTATATGCTTCACTCCAAAGGAGAATGCAGTCTAAAGGTTCAGCCAGCTTCCTAGCTCCCTCTTCATTGTCACTCAAATTTATTTCCTCTTATTTAATCCCCAAACTGGCTTCTACTTCTGGAGAACAACCAAAAGAATATCTAACCTTCTCCTCTCTCCAGTCTGGGTTGGTTCCACCACTGAGCCAGGACTGACCATGTAGGAAATGTCACATAGTCCCAGTTGAGGGAAGGATGTATCAGGGCTGGGGAGCATTTGGGTTCCAGCTGGTTGTGGAGGTGGAACACAGCCTCTCCACACTGTGCTGCTCATTTAGAAGCAGTTAGTGCAATACACAGGTAATTTTAAATGCTGTTTGTAATAATTTCTCTTTCTCTTTTTCTTTACAGCAACAGTAATGGATCATTTAGTTTTAAGCACTATGGTAAATGCTGACTCTGTCTGAGCTACACACCCTTATGGCTTTTATGACAATCCTATTTTGCTGTGGAATCTACAGCCAATTAGAAACTTTTCAATCAGGGCTTTAATCTCCTAGGGAACAGACAAAGCCTTCTGTGGTATGCAAGATGGAATATAGGGTGTTGAAAACTGTTTGCCAATTCTAAGATCCTTTGATTAATTTCCATTCTCTGTTCAAGTATTATATAGCAGTTGAAAATCATCTTAATCATAATTATGATAATAAAAAACCTAATGCAATTTAAAATAATAAATATTTTGATCAATACAATGTTTAATAACATTACCATTATTTAAAAACACTCTGCTTTTGTTGATTAGTGGGTTAAAACATATGACTTCTTTTCATAAACACAAGTAAATACTTTCAAAGGTAAAAAACAACAAAAAACATATTACTTGGGTGTTCATTAAAAGGACAAACAGTGGACTCCTCTTTTTATTAAAAATAATGTTTTTACTAGAGGCCCCATGAATGAAAATTTATGGAAGAGTAGGCCTTCCTTCCCCTGGCTGCCAGTACTGGCTTCCCTCTGGCACCCAGGACCCCGGCTTCCCTCCTCCAGCCCCTGCATGCACCCAGGACCCTGGCTGGCTTCCCCCCAGTAGCCCTAAGGCACACAGAACCTAAGTTGGTTTCCCTGCTGCCCGGGCTTTGGCAGGAAGGACCTCCGGAATGATGTCCAGAAGACATCAGGTCTAATTAGCATATTACCCTTTTATTATCATAGCTTGACTTCAGAGAGGAAGGGAAAAGGAGAGAAAGATAGAAACATCAATGATGAGAGAATCACTGATCATCTGCCTCCTGCAAATCCCACACGGGGGAAGCAGCCCACAACCCGGGCATGTGACCTGAAGCGGAATTGAACCCTGACCTCCTGCTTCATAGATAGATGCTCAATCACTAAGCCACTCCGACTGGGAAGTTGGACTCCTCTTTATCTGAAAGAATTAAAAACTATAGAACAGTGGTTCTCAACCTTCCTAATGCCACGACCCTTTAATACAGTTCCTCATGTTGTTGTGACCCCCAACGATAAAATTATTTTCGTTGCTACTTCATAACTGTAATTTTGCTACTGTTATGAATCGTAATGAAAATATCTGTGATTTCCGATGGTCTTAGGTGACCCCTGATAGCGGTTCTCAACATGGGGTAGCGACCCCTTTCACAGGTGTCGCCTAAGACCATCGGAAAACACAGATATTTGCATTACGATTCGTAACAGTAGCAAAATTGCAGTTATGAAGCAGCAATGAAAAGAGTTTTAGATTGGGGGTCACCACAACATGAGGAACTGTATTAAAGGGTCGCGGCATTAGCCAGGTTGAGAACCACTGCTATAGAAGAAGGATCTAGGACTTGGGTTCTAACAAGTACCACAGGTCAATATTACAATCATGAAGATTGGGTAATGTGGATTTGTATTTAAAAACATAAACCATGTCTATGATTAAATGAACTGCAAAGTCTATACAAAGATACTGTATATGTTTGAGGCTTGGAGGAAAATTACATTATTTTCTTTGTCACTCACAAATCAGTCAAGACAAAGGTTGTTAGTGTACTTGATATAATCTAGATACTAGGCCCTTATTTCATACTAGTGGCCCTGTACACAAATTCATGCATAGGTAGGTTCAGGTGGGCCGCCCCATGGGGGCCCATTGGGTGGGACTGTCAGTGGGGTCTAATGCTGGAAGCTACAGCTTTCCCCCAGCTGAATCTAATTATACATTAAGGATGCCAAAAGAAAACCCACAACAGAACTGTTTTGCATTCCATGTGCCATGAGATGAAGTTGTTTATGTGTTGTTTGCATATGTATATCAAGATGAATGATGGCTCTTTAATGTTTTTTGTGTTCTTCCCGGGGCTCTGCCCTCAGTTTCCCAATATGATCTTCATGTCTGTTTGTTTAAAAGTGTTTCTGTTTTTGAATGTGCCTACCATTCCCTGTTGCTCCTGGCAGCCTGCAGGTCCTCTTTGCTGCCCCTTTTAAGAGAGATTGAAAGCTCACCTAACCTGCAAGGCACTGCAATTTCACAAAAACCCCACCCAGCCTCTCTACATTCCTGAGCAAAGGGCCACCATCCTGTTAATGCTTAGGTCACCTTTTTGTCTAATTTGAAGGTCTCCTGGGGTTTTGGGCCATGGAGGGAGAATTCCACACCTTGGCTGCAGTATTAGCAGAGCCCTCTAGAGACTCTGGTTGGGGACAGAAGGGACTAATAATTGTGCTTTCACTAAATGTACATGCACAGGGAGCCAGGCAGTGACTTAGGGGGGTTTGGGGCCACTCTGGGGCCAGACTAGCCGGGGTGAGGGGCCATGGGCTGTTTGCAGGCTGGCCCGCCCCCACACCATCATCGGGTTTGAGGGGCCCACTCGGAGGTGGGGCCAGCTGGGGTTAGGGGTTGTGGTGGTTCCAGTCGTTCTACCATTCAGTCACTGGGCTTTTATTATATAGGATATAACTCACAAATGTTTTCCCTGATTTTCAGGTTGAACCTTTTACTTTATTGATGTGACCTTTTCTGTAATTTTTTCAAATTTAATGAATTCCAACTTGTCAGTTTTTTCCTTTGTTGCTTGTACCTTTGTTGTTTGGTAAAAGAAATTGCTGCTTAACCCAAACTCAAGAAGATGTGCATCTCAGTTCCCTTTTAAGATTTTCAAAACGTTAGTACTTGCATTTAGGTCTTTGATACATTTTGAGTTAAGTTTTGTATATGGTAAGTTATACTTTTTGTATGTGGATATGCAGTTGTCACAGCATTATTTCTTGAAAAGACTATTCCTTGGCCATTTAATTTTCTTAGAACTCTTGTCAAAAATAAATTGATTAGTAAAGACAGTGTAGTATTTGTGAGAGAATTAAGACAAAATGGTGAGTGAAACAGAATGAAGAGTGTAGAAATAGGTCCATATAAATATAGCAAAATGGAAAACTATAAAACAATAGAAGAGAATATAGTAAAAAACCTGGCTGATGTTGGGTATGTGATGACTTTTTAGATACAACACTAAAGCCTTAGCCCATGGAAAAAATAATTGATAAGCTGAAATTCATTAAAATTTAAAATTTCTTTTCTGTGAAAGACAATATCAAGAGGATGAGAAAACAAGGCATGGACTGGAAGCACTATTTGAAAAAAACACATATGATTAAGGACTGTTATACAATATGTACAAAGAACTCGTATAACTCAAAAATAAGAAAAGAAGTAACCCTATTTAAAAAAAATGGGTCAATAGCTTCAACAGACAACTCATTAAAGATACACAGATGCCAAATAAGCATATGCAAAGATGCTCTATATTATATGTCATCAGAGAAATGTACATTAAAAAAATGAGATGCCACTACCTGACTAATACATCGGGTAAAATTTGGAACACTGACACCACCAAATACTGGTGAGGAAGCAAAAAGAACTCATATAATGCTGATGGGAATCTGAAGTAGTATATCCACTTTGAACGACAATTTGGCAATTTAATCTCTTTATATAGTTAAATTTTTTTCAAATATATATACTATATAGTTTATTGTGGGTAGCATTATAGGCTTCCCTCTTATCTCCCACATTAGACCTCTCTGTTCAGTACCTACAGCCACTTCCCAACTGAGCATACTCTTAACATACAATTGAGCAATCTTGCTCCTCAGTACTTGACACAAAAGTGTTGAAAACTTATGAACACACAAAAAAATCTTTATTAATGTAGTACCTTTATTCCTCTTTGACAATACTTGGAAACAAAGATGTCCTTCAGTACATGAATGCATAAATAAACTTTGGTACATTTGGACATTGGAATATTATTCAGTTATCCAAGTAAAAAGTATTGAGCAATGAAGCCAGGAAGAGATATGGATAAAAGTTAAATGCATATTACTAAGTGAAAAAAAAAAGCCAATTGAAAAACGTTATACACTGTATGATTCCAACTGTATGACATTCTATAAAAGGTAAAAATACCAATGGTTTCCAGGATGAGAGACATGAATAGGCACAACGTAGATACTTTTAGGGCAGTGGAAAATGCTCTGTATATTTATAACGATTGATAGAGTTCATTAAACTTTTGCCCATTTACACTAATAAAAGAGAAACATGCAAATTGACCATCATTCCACTTCGCCCACAATCAATCAGAGCGAGTATGCAAATTAACCCAACTAAGATGGTGGCGGCCATGGAGCAGGAGCAAGCAGGAGGCTTGGGTTGCCCCTGGTGATGGAGGAAGCCAAGCTTCCCGCCCGCCCTGGAATGCCCTGGGCTCCACTCAAGGCTACAAAGTTTCAATTATAGAAGATAAATAAATCCCAGATACCTGCTTCCACCTGGCCCTGGCCTATGCTTGGGTCGCTGGGGGGGGGTGTCCAGCCTGCAAACCACCACTGGCCCCTTGCCCAGGCTGCCCCATGCCCCAAGGCAACCCCCACCCTGATCTGGGACACCCTTCAGGGAAAACCAGCTGGCCCCCACCAGTGCACCAGGCCTTTATCCTATCTAATAAAAGAGTAATATGCAAATTGACTGTCACTCCAACACACAAGATGGCTGCCCCATGTGGTCAAAGATGACTGCCCCATATGGACACAAGATGGCTGCCACAAGATGGCCACCAGGGGAGGGCAGTTGGGAGGGACCATGCCTGCAAGGGAGGGCAGTTGGGGGCGATCAAGCCCACAGGGGAGGGAAGTTAGGGGTGACCAGGCCAGCAGAGGAGTGAAGTTGGGGGCGACCAGGCCTGCAGGGAAGGGCAGTTGGGGGGGACCCAGGCCTGGAGGGGAGAGCAGTTTGTGGGGACCAGGCCTGCAGGGGAGGGCAGTTGGGGGGAACCAGCCCTGCAAGGGAAAGCAATTGGAAGGGGACCAGGCCTACAGGGGAGGGCAGTTAGGGGTGACCATGCTGGCAGGGGAGGGCAGTTAGGGGTGACCAGGCTGGCAGGGGAGGATAGTTAGGGGTGACCAGGCTGGCAGGGGAGGGCAGTTAGGGGCAATCAGGCTGTCTGGCGATTGGTTAGGGGTTGATCAGGCTGGCAGGCAGAAACGGTTAGGGGCAATCAGGAAGGCAGGCAGGTGAGCAGTTGGGAGCCAGCAGTCCTGGATTGTGAGAGAAATATCCACCTGCCCGTTTAGGCCCAATCCCAGTAGGACATCCTTCAAGGGGTCCCAGATAAAAGAGGGTGCAGGCTTGGCTGAGGGTCACACCCTCCCCAGGCACGAATTTCATGCACCGGGCCTCTAGTACCCACAGAATGTACAATACCAAGAGTGAACCTTAAGGCAAACCATAGTCTTGGCTGACAATGATGTGTCACTGTAGGTTTATCCTTGGTAAAAAAATAAAGTAGCATTCTGTAAGTGATGTTGATAATGAGGAAACCTGCACATGCATGGGGCAGGAAATTCTCTGTACTTCTTTCTCAATTTTGTGGTAACCCTAAAACTTCTCTAAAAATTAAGTCTTAAAAATCAATTGAGCATATATGTACAAATTTATTTTGACTAAATTCTACTTCATTGTTCTATATGTCTATCTTTATGCCAATGGTATACAATTTATAATCATTATTGCTTTTAGTATTTGTTAAAATCTGGATATGTGAATATTCCAAATTTGTTCTTTTATTTTTTCAAGGTTATTTTGGCTACTCTGGGACCCCTGCATTTACAGGTGTGTAATATCTCCTCAAGATCCCCATTTAAACTTTTGGAAATATTCCTAGAAATGAAATTGCCAGTAATTCTATTTTAAATTTTTGACTACTGCATTCTGTATGGTCATACCAGTTTTCACTCCAAATCCACAACAATCCACAAGGGTTTCAACTTCTCCACTTCCTTCCTTACACTTACTCTTTTGTGTGTTTTTTTCAGTAGCAGGAATCTTAATGAGCATGAAATATATGTGTATGTACATACATATATTTACAAATTTGTGTTTTTGCTTTTCCCCAGTACTTAGTGATGTTGAACAACTTTTCATATGCTTGTTGGTAATGTGTGTATCTTCTTTGGAGATACACACATTAAAACATTTTTCCCATTTTTATTCAAGTTTTCAAATGAGTTGTAGTCCTTTATATATTCTAGATGTTAATCCCTTATCAGATATTATTTTCTACCATTCTATTGGTTTCCCTTTCACTGTTTTAGTTGATCCTTTGATAAATTTTTTTTTAATTTTCAGGTAGTCTAATTTATCTCTTTTTAAAAATGTTTTTGCTATTGCTTTTGGTGTAATAGCCAAGAAACCATATCCAAAAAATCCAAATCAATCACTTGTCTGTTCTTGGATTTACAGTTAGTCACTTAAAAATGGAATATAGTTGTATCCTTTTTTTGTTATTGAATCCTGCCAATGTATATTTTTAATTGGGGAGTTTAATCTGTTCACATTTAAAGTAATTCATAATAGTAAAGAAATAATTATTGCCTTTTAAACTTGATCTCTCTATGTCTTACAACGCTTTTGTTTCTTATTTCTTCTAGAACTGCCTTCCTGTGGACTTAGTTGAATTTTTGTAGTGAGAGATTTTAAACCCCTTCTCATTTACTTTTATTTATATACTATGGATATTTTCTTTGTGGAGATTACATGACATACTGTAATTATAACATATAAACACATACACACACAGATAAGCTCTTGTAATGATCTGTTTTAAGCTGCTAATTTCAACTGCATACACAAACAAATATATTGCAGCTCTGCTTCCTTACTTTATGTTAGTAATGTCACAAATTCTCTTTTTATAGTGTCTACCAATTAACATATATAGGGTGGGGCAAAAGTAGATGTATAGTTGTTCATGGGGAAAAATACAATAATTAATAATAATGTAAGGATAGCCTCTGTGTTTTGTATATTCACAAATGCAAACCTACTTTTACCCCACCCTGTATTGAACATTAGGTTTTATGCTCTGGCCTATTAAATCTTATAAAGAAATAAAAAGTGGACTTATGAAAATTACAATAAAATAAGATCTTATAATTGTCCATGTATTTACCTTTATTGGTGAACTTTATATTTTCGTGTCACTTTGATTTAATTTGTATTGTCCTTTCACTTCAAATTGAAAGATCCCCTTTATCATTTCTTGTAGGGTAGGTCTAATGATAATGAATATCAGCTTTAGTTTATCTGGAAATGTCTTAATGTCTCCCTCCTTTTTGAAGGACATTTTATACCATATGATTTAACTATCTGGATTCAGCTGCATTGATTGTCCTATCTGGATTCAACTTCACTCCACAATATTCCCTCTCTCCTGTACGAAAAAGTAATTCTGGAGATCTTATGGACAGGGTAGTCATTATAGCCAACAATATTATATTATAAACATTAAAGTTGCTAAGAGACTAGATCTTAATTGTTCTCACAACAACAAAATTAAGTGACATGATTGAGGTGTGAGCTAACACTGGAGTGATAATTATATTGCAAGATATAAATGCATAACATTAAGATGTTCTACATCCTAATCTTACACAATGTTCCATGTCAATTATATCCCAATAAAAAATCCACATTATGTTCTCTAGATAAGCTTCCCCAAACCTCATTGCACTTGAGGCTCATCCAGGAGCTTTAACAATGTCCCAATGCCCAGGCCTCATCTACTAGCAATCAATTCACAATTTTGATTGAAGGACAGTACATTCATAGCCATTTAAAGTTTAAAGTTTAATATGCCCTTAGGTGTGTTTTTTTTAATATTACAATAGCTAAGATTTGCAAACTGCCCAAATGCCCATTACCAGATGAATGGGAAAAAAAATATGTGGGGCACTTATAGAATGGAATACTATACAACTGTAAAAAAAGACGGATCTCTTACCTTTTGGGACAGCTTTGATGGACCTGGAAAATATTATGCCAAGTGAAATAAGCCAATCTGAGAAAGACAAATTATCACATGATCTCACTTATTTATGGAATGTAATTAACAAAACATACTGAGTAGAACTGGAGACATGGAAGTATATAACAGAATCCAGATTCTCAGAGGGAAGGAAGGGGAGGGGGAGTAGTTGGGTACAGATCAACCTAAGAACTTGCGCACACACATATATATATATATTCACACACACACATATATATATATATATTCACATACATATATACACACACATATATAGATATATAGATATATATATAGATAGATAGATATATCTGTATATCTATATATTGATATATAGATATAGATATATATATAGGTATAGATATAGATATAGATATAGATATAGATATAGATATAGATATAGATATAGGTATAGGTATAGATATAGATATAGATATAGATATAGATATAGATATAGATATAGATATAGATATAGATATATGCATAACCCAAGGATACAGACAATTGGGTGGTGAATGCCTGGGGCCGGAGTTGCGGGGGGTAGTCTGCAGGGGATAAATGTGGGGGAAAAGGCAAAATATGTAATACATTCAACAATAAAGATTTTTTAAGAAGAGGGCACTATTGCAACACATCCTTTACTAGGGTGCTGTTCTCAGAATGTCCACAAGAGGCACTATTGCCACACCTCCCTTCATGGTAAGAGCCCTCTAGTCTCTCCACAGGCTTTTCTTTAATCTCCCTGCAAGGGCTAGAGCCACTAGGACTGTCAATTGGGTTTTGTTTTCACACTCCTAGAATTCATTACTAGGTTGTTGTCCTCAGAACATATACCAGAGAGCAATACTGCAATACCCGTCTGCAAAGCAAGAGCCATCTAGGACTGTCAATTGGGTTTTCTTTTCAAACTGTAAAAGTGGGTTTCTCATATCTCATTTTTTTCTCCCTATCAGCAGCATTTGATATTCTTTATTACTCCTTTCTTCCTAGATATACTTCTTAAAACTTGGCTCCAATGATATCACCCTTTTGTTTTTTTCTCCTTTATCATCTCTTGTTCCTTATTGGTGCCTTTTACTGATTTCATTTATTATTTCTGTGCTGGTTCTCAATGTACAGTCCTCTTCTCTTTTCTATTTCCCTGAGCGATCTTATCCAGTCTCATGAATTTTAAATCAATTTTACATCAATTATTCCATAGTTGTATCTCAAAAACTAACTTCTGAATTCCAGATTCTGCATATATCTCCACTCTCTACTCCCAGGTAGTACTTTCAAGCCCTGCTCTTATCCCTTTGGGCTCTACCTCTCAGTTCATGGGGCTCAACTTCCAACTGCCACTATCTGCATCTCTTTGCTAAAGGACTGTCTCTGATTACTGTGCCCATATACACAGAGCCCAGAAGCACAAGAAAGTCAACACATCTTGTGGTCATCTCTCAATCAATGACTGATGAGGGTTGATATATAAATATGCCAGCTCCCTTGCATTTAGAGTAGGATAAATCTGACCTTTATGTTGCACACTACCTTCAGAGTCTCACTAAAGAGTGAACTCCACTTAACACACAATGGTAACTAACCTGCTAGAGAAGACACTGTTCATTTATTCCCTTCATTTTTCTTCCTCCTGTCCCCAATATCCTATTGATGTGTCCCATATTTGTCTCCCTAATCAATGAATTTATTCTGAAATCTTTACCATAAAATCTGCTTCTGGGGGAACCCCGACAATGATGTTTATTTGAGGTACTTCAAGATACTGAGATAATACTGAGATATCTCAAAATTAATATATAAAGACCATTTTTTATTCTCCCAGATCCCAGCTAGCAGGGTGGAGGAAGGGGAAAGAAGTACACGCCTCTCCGTTTAAAATCTTTCTTAGAAGGTGGACACATTATTTTAAATGAAGGAAAATTAGCCCTTGAGCATCACAAAAAGCCATTACTCCTTCACAGGAGATGTCCTATGTAGCATGTATGAGTGAATACCTCAACCCAGCTTTTGGCAAACATCTTGTGATATTTACCCACACTATAAAGTCTGTTGTCTTAAAAGTAAATAACATGGAACCTATTGGTAATAGGAAGAATATTTTCTGTGTCAGAGCCAAGCCCTCAAGTAGCTATAAACATATTAATTAATAATTCTTATCCCTAATTATGATTATCAGTCATTTGATCCTATCAAAAATGTCCATGGAGACATTTTGTCATAGAAAAATGTCTTTGAAATATGATCTTGTTAAAAATATACACACTTCCCCTAGCTAGTGTAGCTCAATTAATTGTGAGCACAATTTCATGGACTGAAAGATCACTGGTTTGATTCCCAGTCAGGGCACATACCTTGGTTACAGGTTAATGTTACTTTCTCTCTCTCATTGTCCCTTATCTGTCTCCTTTTTTCAACTTGCATTCCCTTTAAAAAAAAAAAATATATATATATATATATATATATATATATATATATACATATATATATATATATATATATATATATATATATATTTAAAAAACATACAGACCTAAGAAATTATCCTTCCATTTAAATAGTCCATAATGTTTATTTATACTTCTGTGTTACAGGATTAAGACATAAAAACGCTATCATGTTGTATTGGTCCAATGTTTGTGTTGTAGCGGTATTGCCAATAATAACCCCTCTTTCCTTGACAGCCTGGCTGGCAATGACACATGGGGCAGGTGGATGGATGGGTCAGGGCTCAGATCTTGCAGATGAGTATGATTTATATTTACTAGGCACCAAATGTCTCATGGGTGTTAGGGCAGAACAAAATATCAAAGACCTTTTGGCATAAACCAAATGTCGTAGTAGTCATGTAGGACAGGACCAAATGTCCTGCAAGACTAATGACCATAGCTTTCAATGCTGGACACTGAATATTTGAGGAGCAACCAAGTGATAAGGAGTAAGATAGTTGTATATTAATAGAACTGATTCTGTACATCTAAACTGTGGCAAATATACGCTAAGGCCCAGATATAACATTACTTTGTGCTAATCAATTTATTTCTAGAATTATTAATCTTTCCTAAAGCAAGTAATCTAGAATGCTTCATAAAAGACCTGTATTATGGAAAATTTAACCACTTTAGCGTGGCCATATTTCACCTATAAGTGGATTACATCTGACTATGAAGGCACAAACCTTTAATATTACCTTTCAGCATTTTCCTAATTTATTTAAGAATCACAAGAGTTGTCACTAACAATTCTGCCTCCTAGACTCCTCCAGTTTACCTTCTTATTTAGTAGAGCTAAGAAGAGGACCAGGAAATTGTATCAAATATCTGCTCCTTCCTCTGCCTCTGTATTATTTTCTCTGGATGCAAGAGGTATTTAGCAGATAGTTAGACCTGATCACTAATTTTTCTCCTGGTTACAATAAACCAACATCTAGACAGGAGGCATTTGTCTAAATCTCATTCCACCTCAGTTCTGTCATTGTATACATTATTTTATGAATTCCCAGTATTTCTAGATATTGATACAGAATTCAACTAAAAGGAAGTATTCTAATAAACTCGTTGCTAGACTCATAGACTGCCTTTCTGGCCAAATCACAGTAAGACTTTTTCTTTTTCAGTTACTTTAATAGAAAATAACATATTATTTGTTAAAATTTGGTATTACACTATTTGAAATAGATTTATGTGGTAGATAAAACCACTACAAAGATTTCTTAGGCACTCACTTTTATAACCCAGCACCAATTAGCTATAAACAGTTTTAAAATATCATCACTAGTTTAAATTTACAGAATTGTTCTTAAGAGAGGCTGCATCAAGTTAAAAATCTTCTGTGCAGCAAAAGAAACAAACAACAAAATAAAAAGACAACCAACTAAATGGGAGCCAATTTTGTAAACTAAATATCTCATAAGAGGTTAATATCTGAAATACATACAGAACTCATAGGACTCAATAGCCATAATGAATCAAATTAAGAATTGGCACAGCCAGTTTGGCTCAGTGGTTAAGCATCGACCTATGAGCCAGGAGGTCATGGTTCCATTCCAGGCAGGGAAAATGCCCAGATTGCAGGCTCAACCCCCAGTGTGGGGTGTGCAGGAGGCAGCTGATTAATATTTGTCTCATATTTTTGATGTTTATATCTCTCCATCCCTCTTCCTTCTTCTCTGAAATCAATAGAAATATATATATTTTTTAAATTGGCAGTGGAGTACTACCTGTGATGCTCATTGGTTGAGCATGGATTCGTGAACCAGGAGGTCGAGGTTTGATTCCAGGTCAGGACAAATGCCCAGTTTGTGGGTTTGATCCCTAGTAGGGGGCATGCAGGAAACAGGGAAATCAATGACGCTCTCTCATCATTGATGTTTCTATCTGTCTCTCCCTTTCCCTGAAATGAACAGAAAAAAATTGGCAGGGGACCCGTACAGACATTTTTTCTGAAGACGACATGCAAATGGCCAGCAAGTACATGACAATGTACTCGAAAATCTTCAAGGAAATGCCAACCAGAGCCACAATGAGATATAACCATACACCTTTTAGAACGGCTATCATTAAGAAGACAAACAAATGTTGATGAGGATGTGAAGAAAAGGAAATCCTTGTAAACCATGGGTGGAAATGTAAGTTGGTATAGCCGCCATGGAGAAGAGAATGGAACCTCTATAAGACATTAAAAATAGAACTGCCATCTAGCACAGGGAAAAAAATCCCACTTCTTGGTATATATTCAAAGGAAATGAAAACAGAATATTCAAAAGATATCTACACTCCCATGAACGTTGCAGCATTTTTCATAATAGCCAAGACAGCATGAAAAAATATATAGTAGCTATGAAAAAAGAACAGTCTGAGATACAGAAAGACATTACACATGTAAAGAACATTGGAAGAATTACCACAGATAGGGGAAGCTGAGGATTGAATCATTGTATTAGAAGGTAGAGTTGAAAATATCACTGAATCAGAGAACCAAAGAGAAAACAACAATTAAAAAACAGGAGGACAGCTTAAGGGAGTTGTGGGACAATGTGAAATGTAACAATATTAGAGTAGTAGGTGTGCCAGAAGAGGCAGAAAGGGAGAAAGGAACAGAGAAGATATCTGAAGAACTAATGGCACAAAACTTCCCTAACCTATAAAAGGAAAACGTCACACAAGCTCAAGAGGCACAGAGAACACCAAGCAAGAAGAACCCAAACAGGACCACGCCCAGACACATCATAATTAAAATGCCAAAAATCAAAGACAAAGTGACAATCTTAAAGGCAGCAAGAGAAATGAATGAAAACTGTTACCTACAAAGTAATTCCCATAAGGCTGACACCTGATTTCTCATCAGAAACTCTACAGGCCAGCAGGAAATGGCATGGAGTACTCAAGGTAATGGAAAGCAAGGATCTGAGACCAAGATTACTATATCCAGCAAGGCTGTCATTCAAAACAGACAGTAAAATAAAGAGCTTCCCATAGAAAAAAGGCTAAAGGATTACATCACCACCAATCCAGCATTACAAGAAATGCTAAAGGGACTGCTGTAATGAGAATAAACAGAGAGAGAAACCTAGCCATATAGAATTAAAATGGCAATAAATAAGTATCTATCAATAGTAACCGTAAAGCAAATCATTAAATGCTCCAATCAAAAGGCGTAGAGTAGCTGAATGTATACAAAAACCAACTATATGCAGTCTACAGGAGACCTACCTCAAAGCAAAAGATACATGGAGTATGAGAGTGAAGAGACAGAAATATTTTTCCATTGAAATGAAAAAGAAAAAAAAAAGCTAGAATAGCAATACTCACATCCAACAAAATAGACTGTAAAATTAAGGCCATCACAAGAGACAACAAAGGTCACTACATAATACTAAAGGGATCGATCTAATAAGCGGATATAACCCTGGTTAACATATATGCACACAGTACAGGAGCACCTAAATATATAAAAAAAAACTTCTAGAGGATTTTAACAGAGAGATTGACAAAAATACAGTCATAGTAGGGGACTTTAACACCCCTCTGACTTCACTGGATAGATCTTCCAGACAAAAACTTAACAAGGAAACAGAGACTCTAAAGGACATGCTGGATCAGATGGATTTAATTGGCATTTATAGAACATTTCACCCCAATGCAGCAGAATATACATTCTTCAAGTGTTGATGAAAATGTGAAGAATCATGTGAATGGATCATTCACAAATATAGACCAAATGTTAGGACACAAAACTTGTCTCTACAAGTTCAAGAAGACTGTAATCATATCAAGCTTCTTCTCAGATCACAGTGGTAGAAATTAGAAATCAACTACACTAACAACAATCAAAAACATTCACACACATGTTATTAAACAATGAATGGGTTACTAATGAGATCAAGAAAGAACTAAAAAACTTCCTGGAAACAAATGGAAATGAACACACAATACCCCAAATCTCTGGGACATAGCAAAAGCAGTCCTGAGAGGGAAATTCATAGCACTACAGGCATACCTCAAAAAACAACTAAAATCAGCAATAAACTATTTAACCATAGAAGTTAAAAAACTAGAATGAGAACAACAAGAAAATCCCACAGTAAGCAGACAAAGGAAATAATAAAGATTAGAGCAGAAATAAATAATGTAGAGCAAAAAAAAAAAATACAAAAATAAAATCAATGAAACCAAGATCTAGTTCTTTGAAGGATAAACAAAATTGATAAACCATTAGACAGACTCCTCAAGAAACAAAGAGAGAGGACCCAATAAGTAAAAATCAGCAATGAAAGTGGAGAAGACACCACAGAAATACAAAGGATTGTAAGAAAATACTATGAACAACTATATGCCAACAAGCTGGACAATTTGGATGAAACAGACAAATTCCTAGAAAAATTCAATGCCCTAAAACTTAACAAGAAGAATGAAAAAAAAATCATGAATAGGCCAATTCACTGAAGAAATAGAAGCAGAAACAAAACAAAACACAAACAAACAAACAAACAAACAAAACAACTCCCACCAAAGAAAACCCAGGTCCGGAAGGCTTCACAGGGGAGTTTTCCCCAATCATTCAAAGAAGAACTAGCACCTATACACCTCAAACTATTTCAGAAAATCTAAAAGGAATGAACACTTCCAAGCTCTTTTTATTAGGCCAGCATTAAACTAATTCCAAAACCAGGTAAAGACACTACACAGAAAGAGAATTACATGCCAATATCCAGATAAAAATAGATGCCAAAATCCTCAACAAAATATTAGCAAATCTCACCCAGCAATATATTAAAAAGATCATACAACATAATCAAGTGGGATTTACTCCAGGGATGCAACGCTGGTACAATAATCGCAAATCAGTAAATGAGATAAATCACATAAACAAATTGGAAGACAAATATCACACGATCATATCAACAGACGAAGAAAAAAATTAGACAAAAATCCAACACTCATTTTTGATAAAAATTCTCAGCAAAGTGAGAATAGAGTGAGCATATCTCAACATGATAAAGGCCATATATGACAAACCTACAGCCAACATCATACTAAATGGGCAAAAACTGAAACCATTTCCCTGAAGAATATGAAGAAGACAGGGATGCCCTCTTTCACTATTCCTGTTCAACATAATACTGGAAGTACTAGCCATAGTGATCAGACAAGAAGAAATAACAGGCATCCAAATTGGAAAATAAGAAGTAAAACTATCATTATTCACAGATAACATGATATTGTACACAGAAAACCCTAAAGACTCCATTAAAAAAATACTACTACACTTAATAAATGAATTCGGCAATGTAGCAGGAAACAAAATGAACACTCAGAAATCTATGCTTTGTTTTTATACATCAATAATTAACTAACTGAAAGAGATACTAAAAAAACAATTGCATTTACCACTGCAACAACAAAAACTTAAGATACCTGAGAATAAACTTAAATCAGGAGGTAAAAGGACTGTACTCAGAAAACTACAGGATGTTGAAGAAAGAGATAGAGGAAGACATAAACAAAAGGAAGAATATACTGTGTTCATGGGTTGGTAAAATCAATATCTTTAAAATGTCCATACTACCCAAAGCAATCTATAGATTCTATGCAATCCCCATTAAGTTACCAATGGAGTATTTCACAGACCTAGAACAAAATCTCCATAAATTCATATGAAATTAAAAAAAAGAACTCAAAGAGCTGTAGCAATCCTGAGAAAGAAGAACAAAGCTGGAGGATTACAATACCAGATATCAAGGTACATTACAAAGCCACAGTTCTTAAAACTTCCTGGAAATGGCACAAGAACAGACATACAGACCAACAGAACTAAACAGAGAACCCAGAAATCAACCCAAGCCATTATGCTCAATTAATATTTGACAAAGGAGCAAGAGCATACAATGCAGTCAAGACAGTCTTTTTAATAAAAGGTGATGGGAAATTTGGTCAGATAGATGCAAAAAAAATGAAACTAGACCACCAACTTACACCATACACAAAAATAAACTCAAAATGGATAGGGGACTTAAACCTAAGATGGAAAACCATAAAAATCTTAGAAGACTCCATAGACAGCAAAATTGCAGACATATGTCATAGCAATATCTTTACCGATACAACTCCTAGGGCAATGGAAACTGAGGAAAAATAAACAATTAGAACTATATCAAAATAAAAAGCTTCCACACAGCAAAAACAAACAAGCAAACAAACAAAAAACATCAACAAAACAACAAGAAGGCCACTGCATGGGAGAACATATCAGACAATGTTATCTCCGATAAGGGTTTAATCTCCAAAATTTACAGGGAACTCATACAACTTTACAATAGGAAGATAAAAAATCCAATTAAAAAAAATGGGCAAAGGACCTAAATAGACACTTTCTGAAAGAGGATATACAGAAGGCCAAGAGACATATGAAAACTTGCTCAAAGTCACTAATCATCCGAGAGATGCAAATCAAATTGACAATGAGGTACCATCTCACACTTGTCAGAATGGCTATCATCAACAAATCAACAAATGACCAGTGCTGGTGAGGATACAGAGAAAAAGGAAACCTCTTACACTGCTGGTGGGAATGCAGACTGGTACAACCACTGTGGAAAGCAGTATGGACTTTCCTCAAAAATATTAAAAATGGAACTCCCATTTGACCCAGTAATGCCACTTCTAGGAATAGATCCCAAGAAATCAGAAAGACCTATCAGAGAGGATACATGCACCCCTATTTTCATAGCAGCACAATTTACAATAGCTAAGATTTGGAAATAGCCTAAGTGCCCATCAGCAGATGAGGGGGTTAGAAAACTGTGGTACATCTACACAATGGAATACTACGCTGCTGTAAAAGAGAAGGAAGTCTTACCATTTGCAACAGCATGGATAGAACTGGAGAGCATTATGCTAAGCGAAAAAGCCAGAGAAAAATAAATATCACATGATCTCACCTATTTGTGAAATATAATGAAAAACATAAACTGATAAACAAAAATATAGCAAGATAAAAAACAATACATTTCAGAATCCTAATAATAAAAGCCCTGGGTTGTAACATGTAACGACCTATCACGACAAAAGGTTGACCAACCGGAAGTCAGTGCTGGGTTGCTGTGGCGACCTTCACAGTTGCTGCCACATGGTGTGGGCTTGACTGGTTGGCTCCCCCAGCCCATAGGAGACTGGCGAGCTGCAGCTGGTGGAAAGCAGTGAGCCCAGGCTGAGCTGCCCTGCAATCACGGGGAGAACAGGCCAGGCTGAGCCACTCTGCAATCACGGGGCAAACAGGCCAGGCCCAGCAGCCCTGCGATCACAGGGCAAAGAGCCCAGGCCGAGTTGCCCCGCAATCAGGGGGCGAAGAGCCCAGGCTGAGCCTCCCTGCAACCCTGGGGCCCACAGGCCAGGCCGAGCCACCCCATGATCACAGCAAAGAGCCCAGGCCGAGCGGCCCCTCGATCACAGGATGAAGAGCCCAGGCCAAGCCATGCCAAGATTACAAGGCGAACAGGCCAGGCCAAGCTGCCCTGCGATCCCGCGGTGAAGAGCCCAGGCTGAGCCGCCCCGTGATCACTGGGAGAACAGGCCAGGACAAGCCTGGCCAAGCTGCCCTGCAATCCCAGGGGAAGAAGCCACTCTGCTGACCATCCTGCACTAGGGACGTGTTCAGGTGCATGGCCGGAGTCCGGGGCCTCTAGACTGCAGCCACAGGAAGTCTCCCTCTCCCCAGAGTTGGGAGCACCAGCCCAGGTCTACCCAGCAGCCTGGTCCTGCAGGCTGGGGTTTGATCCCCATGCATTAGCAGTAGGAGACCAGTGCCTTTGTTATTGCTGCGTGTCCGGATTTTAATTGGACAAATGCCCAGTGTCCCCAGTGCCAGCTTAGCAAAATCTTTTAGGAGGAGAATTCTGTCTGGGTTTCATCAAATTCCCTCAGCTCCTACTCTCCCCTGTAAAGACATAGAACAAGTGAGGCCCCTTAAATAAAAGTCAGAGGTCTGCAGCAACGGTGGGCCTCTCTCATCACAATCATTTGGACTGGACGGCATTTGAGTATTTATCTAGGCACCATGACAGAGAAACACAAGCTCAAGTCATGATCTCTGCCCTTAAAAAATTCACAATCTTATTAGAGCGAGTGGATGATAAAAGTGCAGTAATAACATCAGAATGTAAGGCAACAATACGGAGAGGAACAGAAGCAATTGCTAGGATGATTTTCCAATAATTAGTACAAAGAGTATGTGCTGTGAATTAAATAAATAAAAAAGTGTGTGGAAGTAGCTGCTTCATGAGTATGGCATCCCTTCCTATTTTAAAGGAAGCTGAGTTCCATGTGAACTGTGTACTATGCTATGATATCTGAGGCACAGGACAAGGGATGCCCTAAGTGTACCATGCTTTGATATTTGAGTCATTCTTTATTGTTCAATGTGATTTATTTCTGTACGCCTCGGTTTTGTAATAGTTAAATTACTAGAATAATACATCTTGCTATAAAATATTACTAGAAGATCAAATGATCAGGTGATATTTATTGTTATTTTCTATAAATGAACGCAATCTCTGGTATGCTAAAGTGATAGGTATTATAGAAATATTCAGAAAGGGAGACCTACAGGCTTGATTACAAGTGAGGCTTACTATCACAACCCAAATTTATTGCTAAAAAAAAAAAAAAAGCAGGGAGCCATCTAGAAACTGAACCAAATATAAGCCCTTGAAGGACAAATGTAAATTGGGTAAGCTTTTCTATTACAAGAGCAAGAAGAAAAAATTCAGATGCAAGAATGAAAATTACATTGCATCCACTCTAAGTAGCTGTTAAAGAAAAAGAATGATATACTATGAAAATACTTAATACAGATTGTAAAGACATTTGTTCAAAGAGGATTTCCTAGAGTAGGTGATATTTCAGTTATTTTTTTTAAACGTGAAGAGGTTAGCTAGATAAGAAAAAGGTGTAGGGGTCCTGAATTGCAGAAGGTGCAGGCGTGGCTGAGGGAATCCCCGCCTCTGTGCACGAATTTCATGCACCGGGCCTGTAGTATATTAGAAGTATATAGGGACCCTACCTGTCCAGGAATTTCATGCACTAGGCCTCTAGTTTATTATATTTAAAACATTTTTCTTGAAATATTAATGTTTATTGCATGTAATATTATTATATTTAAAATCATTTTTCTTGAAATATCATTTATTGCATGTAACATTATTATATGTAAAACTAGAGGCCCATTGCATGTAGAGATTCGTGCAATAGGCCTTCCTCCCCTTGGCTTCCAGCACCAGTTTTCTTCCGGCACCCAGGACCCAGGCCTTCGCTCTGACCAGAGTCTGCCTTCTTCATCTTTGCTGCAGACTCCGGCCAGAGTCTGCCTTCTTTGTCTTCGCTGCTTCGCTGCAGACTCTGGCTGGAGTCTGCCGTCTTCGTCTTTGCTGCAGATTCTGGCCAGAGTCTGGCGTCTTGTCTTTGCTGTGGCACTCTGCTCCTATAGATCCCTTTGCCCCCCACCCTCCCTCTCATAGCAGGTGTCCTGCCCCACCTGGCCACTCCATACCTGGAGCAGCTGGGCGGCCGCCATCTTTGGCCTTCAGAGTGAGTAATTTGCATACTCACTCTGATTGGCTATGGGCATAGCAGAGGTACGGTCAACTTACATGTTTGTCTATTATTAGGTAAGATTATTTTTTGAAATATTAATGTTTATTGCATGTAAATGACTAATTATTTTGTATCTACAATCTGGTAGTAGATTTAGTTTGTATATTGTAAAAAATAAAATAAAATAAAGAGTTAAAAAAGTTTGGGGATAGGGTAAAATAAAAATACAAAGAAAATACTAAAAAAATAAAGATGAAAATAACTTGTGTCCTTCAATGCATAAATGTATAAAAAAGATGTTATATAAACAATGGTATGTTATTCAACCATGAGAAAGAAGAAAATCTTTCCACTTGTGAAAACACCTAGTTCTTAAAAGATGTGAGAGAAATCAGACCAGAACTAATACCGCATCCTAATATATAAAAACCCAGGGTCCGTAATGTCCAAAACAACTGATGGCTCGACTGACCTGAAGTCAGTCCTCCAGTCAGTGCTGGGTTGCCGTGGGGACCCAGCACTGACTACCACCGCTGTGGGTTCAGCGACCCAGCACTGACTGCCGAGGGGACTGCGGATCAATCCAGGAGAGAGGCCTGGAGAGAGAATCAGGGTCTGATCTATAGCCTCCGTGGCAGCTGTTGATCAGCCCTTGCCTCTCCCTTTCTCTCCCCACCTCTCTGATCAGGCCCGGAGATAGGCCCAAAGACTCTGACTGGCATAGAAACCGACCAATCAGAACCAAATCTGGGTGAACTGCGAGGAGCCAATGGCTGCCTAGGAGGCAGAACTTCTGAAGCTGACTGGCATAGAAACTGACCACTCAGAACATAATCTGGGTGAACTGTGAAGGCAGAACCTAGGGTGGGGGTTGAGGAAGGGTTTTAAGGGTAACAGCTGTTTGGTGTAAGGTGTAAGAAAGTGGTTCAATTTTTTAACAAGTGGTTTGGCAGTATAGTGCATATGGCTGGCTACCAGTCCAGATATAGGGATTATGTATTTTTGTCCACCAAGAGCATCTGCTCCTGCTGAAAAAGGCTTTCCTCCCCATTTAAGCAATCCAATCCTATATAATCTATCTATACTAATAAGAGGGTAATATGCTAATTAGACCGGGTCGACCAGCCATCTTTCAGACGTCTGACTTCCTTTCAGACAAAGCCATAGTGGCGGGGGCCAAGGCAGAGGCAGTTAGGGGTGATCAGGCCAGCAGGGGAGGGCAGTTGGGGGCAATCAGGCAGGCAGAGGCAATTAGGGGCAATTGGGCAGGCAGGCAGGTGAGGGATTAGGAGCCACTGGTCTCAGATTGTGAGGGGGATGTCTGACTGTCAGTTTAGGCCCGATCCTTGTTGACATCCCCGGAGGTGTCCCAGATTGGAGAGGGTGCAGGCTGGGCTGAGGGAAACCCTCCCCCTGTGCATGAATTTTGTGCACCAGGCCACTAGTCCTATCTAATAAAGAGGGAATATGTTAACTGACCATCACTCTGTCACAAAGATGGCTGCACCCACAGCTGAGGCCAAGTTCCCATAAGGAGCCTTAATGAGCAATCAGGAGGGACCTGAGGCTACGCCCTCCCCAGCGCCCGTGGGGCTTGACAGGGGACCTCAGGCTGGCAGGGCTTGACAGGGGATCTCAGGCCATGCCCCCCACCCAGCGGGGCTTGACAGGGGATCTCAGGCCATGTCCCCCACCTGGCGGGGCTTGACAGGGGACTTCAAGACACCCACCCCACCCCGGTCTGGGTTGGGGGACCTCAGGCCACACCCTCTGTCCTGGCTCCGGGCCAAGGGACCTGAGGCTAAGTCCCCTGCCCAGTGAGGCTTGACAAGGGTGGGACTTGCTGGGTCTGGATCTAGCCCAATTGGGGAGGGGGCGGCCAGATCTGGGTCTCACGCGATTTTGAGGTGCATGTGGGTGGGCGGGGAGTTGACTCTGGGTCCTGTGGTGCGCCCCAGACTCTGACAGGAGGAAGGTTTTCATATACATTTTACAAATTTTCTTTTATCTCTGACACTTCTATTATAGAGAAAGGGCATATAGCAATATTAAATTATTTCCTCTAATTAATCCCCTTTTCATGTGCACGAATATCATGCACCAGGCCACTAGTTATAATATAACATACATGGACTCTTAAAATGCTAAATTCATAGAAACAGAAACTAGAGTAGTGATTATGAGAGCTGGGGACTCAGGGAAATAAGGATATGCTGATCAAAGGGTACGAAATTGGAGTTAAAAAGATGACTAAGTTCTGAAGATCTGTAGAGCATTGTGATTATAGTCAACTAGAGGCCCAATGCACGAAATTCATGCAAGAGTAGGCCTTTCTTTCCCTGGCTGCCAGCACCAGCTTTACTCCGGCACCCAGGACCCGGGCTTCCCCCGCAGCCAGGGCTTCGTGTGGAAAGACGCCTGGTCTAACTGGTATATCACACTTTTATTATTATAGATTTTACTATTATAGATAATATTTCAAAGTTGCTAAGAGACTAGATCTTAAATGTTCTCACCACAAAAAAGAAGTGATTATGTGTAGTGGTAGGGGTTTCTATCGCTATGGTGTTAATCTTATGTAGTATACAAATGTATTCAATTAATATGTTGTAAAACTTAAAATCACACAATGTTTATGTCAATTGTATTTTACTAAAAATAATTTCCTCTGAAGGCCAAATTGTTAAGGAAACATAAATTAAAACCACAAGGAGATACTACTCTATACCTAAACAGAGTGGCTGACATTACACCAAGTGCTGGTGAGGGTGTGGAGCAGCTGGAACTCTCAGGTACCAGTCATTGGAATGTAAAGCAGGACAATACTTTGGCAAAGAATTTGGCAGTCTCTTTAAAAATTAAGAAACGTTTAACATTATGAACTACCCTGTGTTCCAGCCCTTCTACTGCTAGCTATTTACCCAAGGGAAATGTATGCATATGCTTAAAAAAGACATGTATATGAATATTTGTGGCAGCTTTATTCTGTATATCTGTAAACTGGAAACAATGCAAATGTACTGATACACACAACAACATGGATGTTTCTCAAAATACTTTTGCCGAATTATAGAGAAACCAGGGTACATACGGCACAGCCCATCTATGAAAAAATCCAGAAAAATCAAACTAATCTAAATTGATAACAGATCATCAGCTGCCTGGGGGGAGAGAAAGGGAAGGGTAGGAAGAAACTTTTGGGAGATGGATATGTTCACTATCTTGATTGTGAAGATGGTTTCTGGGGTGCATACATATGCCAAATTTATCAGACTGCACAGTTTAGTATGTGTAGTTTATTGTACATGAACTATACCTCAGCACAGATTTTGGGGAAAAAAGTATAAATTTTACTTTTTGTTATTTTTGCTAGTATATATTGACATTATATTCTGGAATTATGGTGCATTCCATATTTATTTTAGTAATTGCCTTTTAACATATACACTTCTTAGGATATTCTGCAGAAAACATTTGTTAATAGAAACAATTTACTTCTCCTTTTCCCTGCCCTTCTGCCTTTGCTTTTTCTGTTCTTTATTGCACTGAGACCTCCTATTATTGCGGGAAAGCAATGAAAATCACAGCACAAATTATACAGCTTGCTGTGATGCCGTACATTTTAGTCATCAACTTTTTTTTTTATCATGAGAAGCTTTCTACTGAGCTTGTCCTATGATTTTCCTTTTATCTGTTAATGTAATGAATTACATTTCTTAGTTTTCAAATGCTGAATCAACCTTGAGTTCCCGAAAATCCTACTTGATAGTAATCTTTCAAAAATACTGCTGTATTCCATTTGCTGACATTTGGTCAATAAATGATATAGCCCTTTCATATAACAGGTTTTCATTAACTACTTATAAATGCTTCTGACTTTATTCTAAGCTAATCTGGTACAGCCACTTTTAGGCATTTTATATGTAACATATTTAACAATGGAAGCAGCTATTTTATTTTAACTCATTTTTTTTACAAATGCATTAACTTATAATCAGATAATATGTGCAATTTTTTAACGTCCTTCACGTAATAATCCGTAGAGCTGAGAACAGGAGTACCGTTGTCTGATTCTAGATGCTTTTGTTGTTGTTATTAACACTCAGTGGAAGATATTTCTCCCATAGATTTTTTTTGAGACAGTGGGAGGGGTTTGGAAGAGAGAGAGAAACATAGATGAGAGAGAGACACATGGATTGGTTGCCTCCCCCAGTTGCCCTGCTAGGGGCTGGGGAAGGAATCTGCAACCCAGGTGTGTGGGCTGGATGGGGGATCAAACCTGAACACTTAAGTGCATGGGCTGACGCTGTACCACTGAGAAAAACCGGGCAAGCCTAGCTCTAGGTTCTTAAGACTAAGCAATCATGATCATTTTAGAGTTTATTTTCCTTCTTTTGAGACTGGAACACAGAAACCTGAAACACGCTGAATTTCCAAAATAAGTGCAATTTAAGTGAGTGAATAAAGCTAGCCACAGACAGGTTTGTATATACTTCATCTCACTATGGAAGCTCTGGTTTAGGGAAGTAGGAAGCATGATGGAATAGTGCCCCAGAGATTGCTCTGTGGCTCTAGCTCGGTCACTCTCCATGTTATTACCATCTTAAAAACTTAAAAAAAAAAAATACCTGTTACTAGGATCTCATATAGAAAACTTAATCCCAACTTTGCGGGAGGAACATGGGCACAGGTAACTGTACAAAGTTCTCCAGGTGCTTCTCATAGCTATCTATGTTCTCAAACTACAGAGGTTCCAGGCGTATTTGTAAATTGCAGTTTCTGAAATTCTTTTCCTGCCTTATCTCCTGATCCTACACAGCTCCCTTGCTTAGCAAGACTTCATGTCTTACCTATTTTAGGATCTATAGACATATTTATCATTCTCTCCCCTTCCCATTCATTATGCCCATCAGATAAAATTGTCCTCTAAACTTCCTGCTGTAGGAATGGCTTTGATGACCTGTGTGTGTGGCAACTTCTCAGTCACTGCCAGGACATATGATCCCTCTGTGTCTTATCTCTCCTGACATTTGTCTTCCTATAGCAGTATTTAAAATACACTGCTCAACATAGTGGAGCTGGCTGAGGCTGCACAAGTAACCAAGACATCCACAGTCTCCCTGTGTATGGTGTCTCCTTGAGGTGGGTACCTTGGAGCATACACTATTGTTTTCTTTTGTACAGTATTTCTGTCAGGACTGCTCCAGCTCTGGTCCTTCTAGGAATAATTGTTCCTGGTTCTCTGAAGGATAAATTGAACATTCAAAACTGCATGTATTCTTAAATGCTACAGGAGATCCTTGAGCTTTATTCCATATGTATTGTTTAACATGTTTGTTTTTAATTGATTTGGGTGCAGGAGGAAAAAGGGAACAGTCTTCCCTAATGAAAAAAAAGGGGTTTTGCCCTGGCCATCATGACTCAGTGGTTGGAGAGTCCAACCCCCCCTAACTCTGAAAATAGTCTCTATGCTTCCATTCCTGGTCAAGTGCAAGTACCTTGTTTGCAGGTTCTATGCTGCCCCTGTTCTGGGCACCTACAGAAGACAACCAATAAATGTGTCTCTCTTGCTTAGATCTCTCTCTCTCTCTCTCTCTCTCTCTCTCTCTCTCTCTCTCTCTCTCTCTCTCTCTCTTCTTCCTAGCCTCCCTCCCTCCCTTCCTCCATCACTCACTCTGTCCCTTTTGACCTCCCTCCTTTTCTCCCTTTCACACTCACTGAAAATAAATGGAAAAAATATCCTTGGGGAAAGAAAGAAAGAAAGAAAGAAAGAAAGAAAGAAAGAAAGAAAGAAAGAAGAAAGAAAGAAAGAAAGAAAGAAAGAAAGAAAGAAAGAAAGAAAGAAAGAAAGAAAGAAAGAAAGAAAGAAAGAAAGAAAGGAAGAAGGAAGAAGGAAGGAAGGAAGGAAGGAAGGAAGGAAGGAAGGAAGGAAGGAAGGAAGGAAGGAAGGAAAAGAAAGAAAGAAAGAAAGAAAGAAAGAAAGAAAGAAAGAAAGAAAGAAAGAAAGAAAGAGAAAGAAAAGAAAGAGAAAGAAGAAAGGAAGGAAGGAAGGAAGGAAGGAAGGAAGGAAGGAAGGAAAGGAAGGAAGGAAGGAAGGAAGAAAAGAAATAGTAAAGGAGATTAATAACTCAGGAGTTGAGACTCTTCTTTCTAAAGTTGGAGGATCCAGAAAGTGGCCACTGTGGTTCTGTTCACTGAACTCTTTATGGGACTTTGTCATAATCATTCTGGTTTATTTACAACTTTCTAAGGAGTTCACATCGCTAACTTCTCATTGAATAGCAATGCCAGCTTTTTTATCATCATGTTGGCATTTAAAATTTTCTTCTGATGAGTACATTTTCCAATCCTGAATAGAGTATTTCTCAATTCCTGGAAAATACAGGCAAGATGTGGTATCATCTAGGAACAAGAAACCCAAATATCATGTCTATGCATGATTTTTTTGCGTTTCTTTTTGTTTTTTTTTTCTACAGACTTGATAAAATGTCTTTCTTCTCATCATGGATCTTTTTGGGTTTCTTCTACAGACTTGATAAAATGTCTTTCTTCTCATCATGGATCAAAGTTATTTTTACCATTGCCTTAGCGTTTCCTCTTTATTCTGGTGAGTACACTTTCAGTTCTGGATGAAGCAATTCACACATCTTAGAAAATGCAGGAGACAACAGCCATTATCTAGAAATGGAGTAGCTTCTTTCTTTAGTTTTCTAATACTTAAACTGGCAAAATGAAACCCCCTTTATAAAATCAGATTGGTGGATTGCTTTTTCTCATTTTCCACCTTAGAGAGATGGAGGCAGAGAAGTGGGTTAGAAAGAGCAGTAGAACTGAGCTTTTTGTATTTATGACTAAAAGCATTTACCTAATTAATATTTTCTTTGGAGGTCAGATTCAATGTTTGCTAAATGCAGAATGTAGGGAGTAATGAGGTCCCCTAGATCTGACATTCCTAGACAATTTGATTTGTTGTTTGCCAGTTCTGTGTCCACTAACGTCAAAACTTTGTGTGAGGTGAGAACTCCTTGATCCCTCTCCTAGAAATTGGTCTTCCTTTAGAGCAAGGAGACTGATGAATTTTTGTAAAGTAGTTTTGAATCATCAATCCCCTTATATTAGAATGAGTACTATTTCATTAAGTAATAATTCATTTCTTCATGCTAAGTGACGTTATGCAAGGTGCATTAAACAAAACATTGCATTCTCTGACTGTGATATCTCATGAATTAAAAAGTAAAAATAAGAGAACTATGGTATCTTCACAGCAGAGTTTGGTGATTGCTGTACAACACTTAAAATTATTTTTCTCAGAGGAGAGTAATTTGGAATTATATTTCTAATTTGGAGCTAATTTGTGAACTTACTGTTTTGTTACTATCACAAAAGCCTCACTTCAAAATTGGGGGCACTGAGAAGGCAAATTGTGTAGTATTTTGCTACTAAAAAATATAGGTTCTTTCCACCAAAGACTCTGATTGTTTTCCCCTCTTCTTCTTGTTTTACATTTTCTTTTGTGTGCTGGTTGCAGAGACTTCTTTTAGACCTCCTTCAAGACAACCGGTAAGTTAATACTAATTAATTTATAAATTGAAATAGATAAACTTTAAATTGTATTATTTTGTAAGATTTAACAACGCATTTCACCAAACAACCTGACTGGTGTTTCTCAGTGGTTAAGCTTCGACTCTTGAACCAAGAGTTCCCTGGTTTATTTCCCAGTCAGGGAAAATGCCTAGGTTGTTGGCTCAATCCCCAGTAGAGGGCATGCAGGAGCAGCTAATGGATGTCTCTCTCTGTCTTTGATTTTTTAATCTCTCAAGTCCCTCTCCCTTCTATAAAAAGAAATTCAGCAAACAGTTGTGCAACACAGTGGTCCTTCAAAAAAAACATTTTTTAACAGTGCCATTATTACACTAAGTTCAATAAATAAAATTTAGCCAGTCATATAAAACCACTTGGTATTTGGGACAAGATAAAAATATCCCATTATTTCAAAGACTCAAATAATGGGTATCCTTGTTATCTGCATGCATCTCATAAAGGTTACAGTGTATTTAAACTAGAGTTGTTTATCCAAGGAATACAAGAGGATTACAAAAAATATCCACTTCAAGGTCGATAAAATAATTTTCAAATATTCATAGAGCAGAATATTATGTAGAGGTGAAGAAACATCTATGATAAAGGTTAGAAAGACATTTTAAAGGACGGTATGGAAGAATACACAGCATATTTTTATTTATGTAAATTACCAATATTGCCATTACTAATCAAATTTATATGTGTGTGTATGTATATATGTAGATATATACACATGTCTATGCATGTATATATGCAAATACCAATATATACATATGTGGTGATAATCTGAATGTATTTGATTCTTTAGTAGTGAAATCATTGAAAAACATAGGAAAATTATTAAAATTCAGTCTTATGGTTCCTTGTGGTATGAAATAATAGGGGAAATCTGATACAGGTATTAGGACAAGTGACACCAGAGTGGCTCCATTATAAAAAATAAATTCAGCCATTTGTCTGTTTTTTTAAAATTATATTGAGTTTTTAGAAATATGTCAATACCATTTTATGACAACCTGAATGGTTTATTTCCAAACTTCAATATAAAAATTTTTAATTCCATTTTGATGCATGGTATCTTGTACTAATATTAAAGAAGTTTTTATTCAAAAAGTTCATTATCTGACAAATTTTATCTTCTTTATGTTTAACAGCCACGGTGTAACATGCATGAGAAACCATCATATCCTTGCAGCAACGAAAGGGATCCAATCTGCGGAACCAACGGTCAAACTTACTTAAATCAATGCGTTTTCTGCAGTGTAATGTTGTAAGAACACAACGCTAAATATTGGCCCTTACTACATAATGAAGAAACCATCATAAAATGATAGGAAAACCATGTTTCTAATATCCTGGGCACAGAATATTTGGGGAAAAATTTGTCCTATATCAGTAAATGCCACAGAATCACACCGGTACCCTTCCTGGGAGTTCTCATTTGCTAAAGCAGTTTGGTATTTGACCTCTCAATATAACTGCTGGATATTCTGCAAATGAACAGATCAATCAATTTAACTTAGTTTAATTATTATACCTACAAATGTCAGTCTATGACTACTATATTGAATTCTGAAGTCCATATCATAACTGGTAATCTCTGATATAGCTTCAAGCTAAGGAAGCAAATTTGAGCAAGAAACACTACTTGACTACAAAAATTTGAAATCCATCACAATGGGCCTATTCATGCTAGGAAGGGACTCCTCAGATGGCCTACCTTAACTCCTGAACTCAATGATAGACTGAACCTTCCTTAGACAGCAGGACATTCTAGGATACTTCCACCCAACCTCCTTTCCTATATGCTTCACTCCAAAGGAGTTTGCAGTCTAAAGGTTCAGCCAGCTTCCTAGCTCCCTCTTCATTGTCTCTCAAATTTATTTCCTCTCATTCAATTCCCAAATTGTCTTCTACTTCTGGAGAACAACCAAAAGAATATCTAACCTTCTCCTCTCTCCAGTCTGGGTGGGTTCCACCACTGAGCCAGGACTGACCATGTAGGAAATGTCACATAGTCCCAGTTGAGGGAAGGATGTATCAGGGCTGGGGAGCATTTGGGTTCCAGCTGGTTGTGGAGGTGGAACACAGCCTCTCCACACTGTGCTGCTCATTTAGAAGCAGTTAGTGCAATACACAGGTAATTTTAAATGCTGTTTGTAATAATGTCTCTTTCTTTCTCTTTTTCTTTACAGCAAGACTAATGGATCATTTAGTTTTAAGCACTATGATAAATGCTGACTCTGTCAGAGCTACACACCCTTATGGCTTTTATGACAATCCTATTTTGCTGTGGATTCTACAGCCAATTAGAAACTTTTCATTCAGGGCTTTAATCTCCTAGGTGACCAGACAAAGCCTTCTATGGGATACAAGATGGAATATAGGGTGTTTAAAATTGTTTCACAATTCTAAGATCCTTTGATTAATTTTCATTCTCTGTTCAAGTATTAAATAGCAGATGGTTGGAAAGCCATCTTAATCATATGTATGCTAATATAAAACCTAATGCAGTTTATAATAATAAAGACTTTGATCAATACAATGTTTAATAACATTTCCTTTATTTAAAACACTCCCTTTTTGTTGATTAGTGTGTTAAAACACATGACTACTTTTGGTAACCACAACTAAATACTTTCAAAGGAAAAAAATTAACATATTTCTTGGGTGTTCAATAAAATACAAACAGTGGGCTCCTCTTTTAATTTTTTTTTATTGATTTCAGAGAGGAAGAGAAATGGAGCTAGTGATAGAAACATCAATGATGAGAGAATCATTGATCAGCTGCCTCCTGCATACCCCACACTGGGCAACCAGCCAAAACCAGGGCATGTGCCCTGAAGGGGAATTGAACCCTGACCTCCTGGTTCATAGATAGTTGCTCAGTCACTGAGTCACTCCGATTGGGCAGTTGAACTCCTCTTTATCTGAACGAATCAAAACTTATAGAAGAGGGACCTACGACTTGATTTCTAACAAGTACCTCAGGTCAATATTACAATCATGAAGATTAGGCAATGTGGATTTGTATTCTAAAATGTAAGTCATGTCTATGATTGAATGAACTACAAAGTCTCTTCAAAGATACTGTATATGTTTCAGGCTTGGAGGAAAATTACATTACTTTCTTTGTCACTCACAAATCAGTCAAGACAAAGGTTGTTAGTGTACTTGATGTAATCTAGATACTAGGCCCTTATTAGATACAAGAAGCCCTGTACATGAATTCCTGCATACGTGGGGTTAGGCAGGCTACCCCTTGGGGGCCCATTGCATGGGGTTGCAGTGGGGTCTAATGATGGAAGCTATAGATTTCCCCCAGCTGAATCTAATTATACATTAAGGATGCCAAAAGAAAACCCACAACAGAACTGTTTTGCATTCCATGTGCCATGAGATGAAGTTGTTTATGTGTTGTTTGCATATGTATATCAAGATGAATGATGGCCCTTTAATGATTTTTGTGTTCTTCCCGGGGCTCTGCCCTCAGTTTCCCAATATGATCTTCATGTCTGTTTGTTTAAAAATGTTTCTGTTTTTGAATGTGCCTACCATTCCCTGTTGCTCCTGGCAGCCTGCAGGTCCTCTTTGCCGCCCCTTTTAAGAGAGATTGAAAGCTCACCTAACCTGCAAGGCACTGCAATTTCACAAAAACCCCACCCAGCCTCTCTACATTCCTGAGCAAAGGGCCACCATCCTGTTAATGCTTAGGTCACCTTTTTGTCTAATTTGAAGGTCTCCTGGGGCTGTGGGCCATGGAGGGAGAATTCCACACCTTGGCTGCAGTATTAGCAGAGCCCTCTAGAGACTCTGGTTGGGGACAGAAGGGACTAATAATTGTGCTTTCACTAAATGTACATGCACAGGGAGCCAGGCAGTGACTTAGAGGGGTTTGGGGCCACTCTGGGGCCAGACCAGCCGGGGTAAGGGGCCATGGGCTGTTTGCAGGCTGGCCCGCCCCCACACGGTCATCGGGGTTGAGGGACCCACTCGGGGGCGGGGCCGGCTGGGGTTAGGGGTTGTGGTGGTTCCAGTCGTTCTACCATTCAGTCACTGGGCTTTTATTATATAGGATATAACTCACAAATGTTTTCCCTGATTTTCAGGTTGAACCTTTTACTTTACTGATGTGACCTTTTCTGTAATTTTTTCAAATTTAATGAATTCCAACTTGTCAGTTTTTTCCTTTGTTGCTTGTACCTTTGTTGTTTGGTAAAAGAAATTGCTGCTTAACCCAAACCCAAGAAGATGTGCACCTCGGTTCCCGTTTAAGATTTTCATAACATTAGTACTTGCATTTAGGTCTTTGATACATTTTGAGTTAATTTTTGTATGTGGTAAGTTATACTTTTTGTATGTGGATATGCAGTTGTCACAGCATTATTTCTTGAAAAGACTATTCCTTGGCCATTTAATTTTCTTAGAACTCTTGTCAAAAATAAATTGATTAGTAAAGACAGTGTAGTATTTGTGAGAGAATAAGACAAAATGGTGAGTGAAACAGAATGAAGAGTGTAGAAATAGGTCCATATAAATATAGCAAAATGGAAAACGGAAAACTATAAAACTAATAGAAGAGAATATAGTAAAAAACCTGGCTGACGTTGGGTATGTGATGGCTCTTTAGATACAACACTAAAGGTTTGGCCCACTGAAGAAATAATTGATAAACTGAAATTCATTAAAATTTAAAACTTCTTTTCTGTGAAAGACAATATCAAGAGAATGAGAAAACAAGGCACGGACTGGGAGCACTATTTCAAAAAAAACACACACACATCTGATTAAGGACTGTTATACAATATGTACAAAGAACTCTTGTAACTCAAAAATAAGAAAACAAGTAACCCTATTTTTTAAAAATGGGCCAACTAATTTAACAGACAACTCATCAAAGATACTCAGATGTCAAATAAGCATATGCAAAGATGCTCTATATTATATGTCATCACAGAAATGTAAATTTAAAAAAATGAGATGCCACTGCCTGACTAATACACTGGGTAAAATTTGGAACACTGACACCACCAAATCCTTGTGAGAAAACAAAAAGAAATCATACAATGCTGATGGTAATCTGAAGTAGTATATCCACTTTCGAAGACAATTTGGCAATTTAATCTCTTTTTATAGTTTTATTTTTTCAAATATATATCCTACCTAATAGAAGAGTAATACCCAAATTAACCATCACTCCGCTATACCCACAAGCCATGCCCACCAGCCATGCCCACCAGCCAATCAGGAGCAAATATGCAAATAAACCAAACCAAGATGGCTACGGCCACAGAAAAAAGGAGGGAGGCTTGGGTTTCCCCAGTAATGGAGGAAGCCAAGCTTTCCACCTGCCCTTGCCAGCCTAGGCCTCCACTCAAGGCCACAAAGTTTCAATGATAGAAGATACATAAATCCAAACAGAAATGGCGGCAGCCACGGAGCTGGAAAGAGCAGGAAGCTAGGGTTTCCCACTGCGATGGAGGAAGCCAAGCTTTTCGCAAACTCTGGCCGGCCCAGGCCTCCACTTAAGGCTACAAAGTTTCAATTGTAGAAGATAAATAAACCCCAGATCCCAGGGCCTCCGCTTGGGTCGCCAGGGGGCATGGCCAGCCTGCAAACCACCACAGGCCCCTCGCCCAGGCCACCCCACACCCCAAGGGAACCCTCACCCTGATCCGGGACACCCTTCAGGGCAAACCAGCTGGCCCCCACCCGTGCACCAGGCTTCTATCCTATCTAATAAAAGAGTAATATGCAGATTGACCATCACTCCAACACACAAGATGGCTGCCCCCATGTGGTCAAAGATCCTGCCCCCATGTGGACACAAGATGGCCACCACAAGATGGCCAGCAAGGGAGGGCAGTTGGGAGGGACTAGGACTGCAAGGGAGGGCAGTTGTGGGTGATCAGGCCAGCAGGGGAGGGCAGTTAGGGGCAAACAGGCTGGCAGGGGAACAGTTAGGCATTAATCAGGCTGGCAGGGGAGTGGTTAGGGGGTGATCAGGCTGACAGGCAGAAGCAATTAGGGGCAATCAGGAAGGCAGGCAGGCGAGCAGTTGGGAGCTAGCAGTTCTGGATTGTGAGTGGGATATCCGACTGCCCGTTTAGGCCCGATCCTACTGGACATCCATCTGGGCAGTCGGTCATCCCTCGAGGGGTCCCAGATTGGAGAGGGTGCAGGCTGGGCTGAGGGACACCCCCTCCCATGCACGAATTTTGTGCACTGGGCCTCTAGTATATATATATAATATATATATATATATATATATATATATATATATAATATATATATATATATATATATATATATATATATATATATATACACACACACACACACACACACACACACATACACACTAGTGGCCCAGTACACAAAATTCGTGCAGAGGGGGGGAAGGTGTTCCTCAGCCCGGCCTGCACCCTCTCCAATCTGGGACCCCTCGAAGGATGTCCTACTGCCAGTTTACAGGGATTGGGCCTAAATTGCCATCGGACATCCCTCTCACAATCTGGGACTGCTGGCTCCAGCCGCTCACCTGCCGGCCTGCCTGCCTGATTGCTCCTAGCCACTCTGCCTGCCGGCCTGCTCACCCCCAAATGCCCCCCACCAGCCTGATCACCCCAACTGCCCCACCTGCTGGCCTGATCACCCCCAACTGCCCCCTTGCTGGCCTGCTCACTACAAATTGACCCCCCTTTGTCCTGATCACCTCCAACTGACACCCACTGATGGCCTGCTCATCCCCAACTGGCCCCCCTGCTGGTCCACTTACCCCCAACGGCCCCTGCTATCCCATCCTGGCCTGATCACCCCCCGGCAACCCAAAGTCCCAGCCCTTCCTTTTGTTCTTTTTCTTTTTTTCTTCAGTGCCTCCTTGAGTGGAGGCCAGGGCTGGCTGAACACAAGAATCTAGGATTTATTTATCTTCTATAATTGAAACTTTGTAGCCTTGAGCAGAGGCCAGAGCTGGCTGGCCAGGGCAGGAAGCTTGGCTTCCTCCATCGCCTGGGGCAACCCAAGCCTCCTGCTCAGCTCCAGCTCCGTGGCTGCCGCCATTTTTGTTGGTATTTATTTATCTTCTATAATTGAAACTTTGTAGCCTTCAACAAAGGCCAGGGCTGGCCAGAGTGGGAAGCTTGGCTTCCTCCATCGCTGGGGGCAACCCAGCCTCCTGCTTGCTCCAGCTCCGTGGCCGGCCGCCATCTTGGTTCAGTTAATTTGCATACTGGTTCCTGATTGGCTGGTGGAAGTGGCTTGTGGGTGTAGTGGAGTGATGGTTAATTTGTATGTTTCTCTTTTTTACATATATATATATATATATATATATATATATATATATATATATGACAGTATTATAAGATTTCCTCTTATCTCCCCCATTATCCATCTCCGTCCAGTTCCTATACCCACTCCCAAATGAGCATACTCTTAACATACAATTGAGCAATCATGCTCCTTACTACTTTACCCAAAAGTGTTGAAAACTTATTTACACACACAAAAAAAAATCTTTATTAATGTAGTACCTTTATTCTGAATTGACAATATTTGGAAACAAAGATATCCTTCAGTACATGAATGCATAAATAAACTTTGGTACATTTGGACATTGGAATATTATTCAGTTATCCAAGTAAAAAGTATTGAGCAATGAAGCCAGGAAGAGATATGGATAAAAATTAAATGCATATTACTAAGTGAAAAAAAAGGCAATTTGAAAATGTTATACACTGTATGATTCCAACTGTATGACATTCTATAAAAGGTAAAAATACCAATGGTTTCTAGGATGGGAGACATGAATAGACACAGTGCAGATACTTTTAGGGCAGTGGAAAATGCTCTGAATATTTATAATGATTGATAGAGTTCATTAAACTTTTGCCCATAACCTCAGAATGTACAATACCAAGAGTGAACCTTAAGGCAAACCATAGTCTTGGCTGATGATGATGTGTCAATGTGTAGGTTTATCCTTGGTAAAAAAATAAAGTAGCATTCTGTGAGTGATGTTGATAATGAGGAAACCTGCACATGCATGGGACAGGAAATTCTCTGTACTTCTTTCTCAATTTTGTGGTAACACTAAAACTTCTCTAAAAATTAAGTCTTAAAAATCAATTGAGCATATATGTACGAATTTATTTTGACTAAATTCTATTTCATTGTTCTATATGTTTATCTTAATGCCAACAGTATACTATTTTTAATCACTATTGCTTTTAGTATTTGTTAAAATGAGGGTATGTTAATCTTCCAAATTGGTTATTTTTTCAAGATTATTTTGGCTACTCTGGGACTGTTGCATTTACAGGTGTGTAATATCTCCTCAAGATCCCCATTTAAACTTTTGGAAATATTCCTAGAAATGAAATTGCCAGTAATTCTATTTTAAATTTTTGACTACTCCCTTCTGTATGGTCATACCAGTTTTCACTCCTAATCCACAACAATCCACAAGGGTTTCAACTTCTCCACTTTCTTTCTTACACTTCATCGTTTGTGTTTTTTTTGTTTTTTTTTCAGTAGCAGTAATCTTAATGAGCATGAAATATATGTGTATGTACATACATATATTTACAAATTTATGTTTTTGCTTTTACCCAATACTTAGTTATGTTGAATAACTTTTCATATTCTTGGTGGTAATGTGTGTATCTTCTTCGGAGAAAAATCTATTAAAACATTTTTCCCATTTTTATTGAAGTTTTCAAATGAGTTGTAGTCCTTTATATATTCTAGATGTTAAACCCTTATCAGATATTATTTTCTACCATTCTATTGGTTTCCCTTTCACTGTTTTAGTTGATCCTTTGATAAAAATTTTTTTTTATTTTGAAGTAGTCTAATTTATCTTTTTTTTATGTTTTTGCTATTGCTTTTGGTGTAATAGCCAAGAAACCATATCCAAAAAATCCAAATCAATCACTTGTCTGTTCTTGGATTTACAGTTAGTCCCTTAAAAATGGAATATAGTTGTATCCTTTTTTTGTTATTGAATTCTGCCAATCTATATTTTTGATTAGGGAGTTTAATCTGTTCACATATAAAGTAATTCATAATAGTAAAGAAATAATTATTGCCTTTTAAACTTGATCTCTCTATGTCTTACAACGCTCTTGTTTCTTATTTCTTCTAGAACTGCCTTCCTGTGGACTTAGTTGAATTTTTGTAGTGACAGATTTTAAACCCCTTCTCATTTACTTTTATTTATATACCATGGATATTTTCTTTGTGGATATTACATGACATACTGTAATTATAACATATAAACACATACACACACAGATAGGCTCTTGTAATGATCTGTTTTAAGCTGCTAATTTCAACTGCATACACAAACAAATTTATTGCAGCTCTGCTCCCTTACTTTATGTTAGTAATGTCACAAATTCTCTTTTTATAGTGTCTACCAATTAACATATATAGGGTGGGGCAAAAGTAGATGTATAGTTGTTCATGGGGAAAAATACAATAATTAATAATAATGTAAGGATAGCCTCTGTGTTTTGTATATTCACAAATGCAAACCTACTTTTACCCCACCCTGTATTGAACATTAGGTTTTATGCTCCGGCCTATTAAATCTTCTAAAGGAATAAAATGTGGACTTATGAAAATTACAATAAAATAAGATCTTATAATTGTCCATGTATTTTCCTTTATTGGTGAACTTTATATTTTCGTGTCACTTTGATTTAATTTGTATTGTCCTTTCACTTCAAATTGAAAGATCCCCTTTATCATTTCTTGTAGGGTAGGTCTAATGATAATGAATATCAGCTTTAGTTTATCTGGAAATGTCTTAATATCTCCCTGCTTTTTGAAGGACATTTTGTACCATATGATTTAACTATCTGGATTCAGCTGCATTGATTGTCCTATCTGGATTCAACTTCACTCCACAATATTCCCTCTCTCCTGTACGAAAAAGTAATTCTGGAGATCTTATGGACAGGGTAGTGATTATAGCCAACAATATTATATTATAAACATTAAAGTTGCTAAATGTCTAGATCTTAATTGTTTTTGCAGCAACAAAATTAAGTGACATGATTGAGGTGTGAGCTAACACTGGAGTGATAATTATATTGCAAGATATAAATGCATAACTTTAAGATGTTCTACATCCTAATCTTACACAATGTTCCATGTCAATTATATCCCAATAAAAAATCCACATTATGTTCTCTAGATAAGCTTCCCCAAACCTCATTGCACTTGAGGCTCATCCAGGAGCTTTAACAATGTCCCAATGCCCAGGCCTCATCTACTAGCAATTAATTCACAATTTTGATTGAAGGACAGTACATTCATAGCCATTTAAAGTTTAAAGTCTCATATGCCCTTAGGTGTGTGTGTTTTTTTTTAATATTACAATAGCTAAGATTTGCAAACTGCCCAAATGCCCATCACTAGATCAATGGAAAAAAAAAATATGTGGGGCACTTATAGAATGGAATACTATACAACTGTAAAAAAAGACGGATCTCTTACCCTTTGGGACAGCTTTGATGGACCTGGAAAATATTATGCCAAGTGAAATAAGCCAATCTGAGAAAGACAAATTATCACATGATCTTACTTATTTATGGAATGTAATTAACAAAACATACTGAGTAGAACTGGAGACATGGAAGTATATAACAGAATCCAGATTCTCAGAGGGAAGGAAGGGGAGGGGGAGTAGTTGGGTACAGATCAACCTAAGAACTTGCATATATATATACATACATACATATATACACACACATATATAGATATATAGATAGACAGATAGATAGATATATCTGTATATCTATATATTGATATATATATAGATATAGATATAGATATAGGTATAGATATAGATATAGATATAGATATAGATATAGATATAGATATATGCATAACCCAAGGATACAGACAATTGGGTGGTGAATGCCTGGGGCCGGAGTTGCGGGGGGTAGTCTGCAGGGGATAAATGTGGGGGAAAAGGCAAAATATGTAATACATTCAACAATAAAGATTTTTTAAGAAGAGGGCACTATTGCAACACATCCTTTACTAGGGTGCTGTTCTCAGAATGTCCACAAGAGGCACTATTGCCACACCTCCCTTCATGGTAAGAGCCCTCTAGTCTCTCCACAGGCTTTTCTTTAATCTCCCTGCAAGGGCTAGAGCCACTAGGACTGTCAATTGGGTTTTGTTTTCACACTCCTAGAATTCATTACTAGGTTGTTGTCCTCAGAATATATACCAGAGAGCAATACTGCAATACCCGTCTGCAAAGCAAGAGCCATCTAGGACTGTCAATTGGGTTTTCTTTTCAAACTGTAAAAGTGGGTTTCTCATATCTCATTTTTTTCTCCCTATCAGCAGCATTTGATATTCTTTATTACTCCTTTCTTCCTAGATGTACTTCTTAAAACTTGGCTCCAATGATATCACCCTTTTGTTTTTTCTCCTTTATCATCTCTTGTTCCTTATTGGTGCCTTTTACTGATTTCATTTATTATTTCTGTGCTGGTTCTCAATGTACAGTCCTCTTCTCTTTTCTATTTCCCTGAGCGATCTTATCCAGTCTCATGAATTTTAAATCAATTTTACATCAATTATTCCATAGTTGTATCTCAAAAACTAACTTCTGAATTCCAGATTCTGCATATATCTCCACTCTCCACTCCCAGGTAGTACTTTCAAGCCCTGCTCTTATCCCTTTGGGCTCTACCTCTCAGTTCATGGGGCTCAACTTCCAACTGCCACTATCTGCATCTCTTTGCTAAAGGACTGTCTCTGATATCTGTGCCCATATACACAGAGCCCAGAAGCACAAGAAAGTCAACACATCTTGTGGTCATCTCTCAATCAATGACTGATGAGGGTTGATATATAAATATGCCAGCTCCCTTGCATTTAGAGTAGGATAAATCTGACCTTTATGCTGCACACTATCTTCAGAGTCTCACTAAGGAGTGAACTCCACTTAACACACAATGGTAACTAACCTGCTAGAGAAGACACTGTTCATTTATTCCCTTCATTTTTCTTCCTCCTGTCCCCAATATCCTATTGATGTGTCCCATATTTGTCTCCCTAATCAATGAATTTATTCTGAAATCTTTACCACAAAATTTACTTCTTGAGGAACCCAGACAATGATATATATTTGAAATACCTCAAGACATTGAGATAATATTGAGATATCTCAACATTAATATTTAAGGCCATTTCTTTTATTCTCCCAGATCCCAGTTAGCAGGGTAGATGAAGGGAAAAGAAGTACATACCTCTTCATTTAAAATCTTTCTTAGAAGGTGGACACATCCTATCTAATAAAGAGGGAATATGCTAATTGACCCTCACACCATCGCAAAGATGGCGGGACCCACAGACAATAAGAAGGGAGTATGTTAATTGACTTTCAGGTCCTCAAAGATTGTGGCATGCACAGCCAATAAGGAGGGAATATGTTGACTGCCACACCCTCAAAGGTGGCAGCATTCACAGGCAATAATGAGGGAATATGCTAATTTATGGCCATGCCCTCAAAGATAGCGGCATCTACAGCCAATAAGGAGGGAATATGCTAATTGACTGCTACACCCTCAAATATGGTGGCGCCCATAGCCACAAGATGGAGGCGCCCTGTCCCCTCAGCTCTGCCGGGTCTGCAGACGAGCGGTAAGGCTAGGCCCACCACCAGGCAGGCCTAGCTGCTCCATGTGCCTGCCTCCTGAGTCCCCCAATCCTCTCAGCCCCTGATGAGCCCAGGGTTGGCCCTAGGTGCAGTCAAGCCTCAGAAGTCGGCTGCCCAGCTGATGCCCTACACACAGGCAAGCCTCAGATGGCGGTTGCCCAGCTGCCTAGGGTGGCCTGACGCTCAGGTAACCAGGGCTGGTCGAGGCTTGAGTTGCCGGCGGTTGCTGCAGCAGAGGTATGATGGGAGTGTCAACTTCCTCTGATTGCTGGGTCGCCTCCTGCCCCTGAGGGCTCCCAGACTGTGAGAGGGGGAAAGGCCCAGCTGAAGGACCCCCCACTCCAGTGCATGAATTTTCATGCATCGGGACTCTAGTTATTTTATATGAAGAAAACTTAGCCCTTGTGCTTCACAAAAAGCCCTTACTCCTTCATGGGAGATGCCCTCTGTAGCACGCATGAGTGAATGCTTGAGCCCAGCTTTTGGCAAACATCTGGTGATATTTACCAACACTATAAAGTCTTTTCTCTTTAAAGTAAGTAAAATCGAACTTACTGGTGATGATAAGAATATTTTCTGTGTCAGAGCCTAGCCCTCAAGTAGCTATAAACATACTCCTTAATCAATCGTATCCCTAGTTATGATTATCAGTCATTTGGTCCTGTCCAAAATGTCCATGGAGACATTTTATCATACAAAAATACCTTTGAAATTTGATCCTGTCAAAATATACACACTTGCCCTAGCCAGTGTAGCTCAATTGATTGTGAGCACAATTTCATGGACTGAAAGATCACTGGTCCGATTCCCAGTCAGGGCACATACCCAGGTTACAGGTTGATTTTACTTTCTCTCTCTCTCTCGCTCCCTTACCTGTCTCCCACCTTCAACTTTCTTTTTCCTTAAATATATATAAATATTTTTTAAAAAATACAGACCAAGAAATTATCCTTGCATTCAAATAGCCCATAATGTTTATTTATACTTCTGTGTTACAGGATTAAGACATAAAAATGCTATCATATTGTATTGGTCCAATGTTTGTGTTGTGGCTGTACTGCCAATAATAACCCTTCTTTCCTTGAAAGCCTGGTTGGCAATGACACATGGGGCAGGTGGATGGATGGGTCAGGGCTCAGATCTTGCAGATGAGTATGATTTATAGTTACTATGCACCATATATCTCCATGGATGTTAGGTCACAAAAAATATCAAAGACCTTTTGGCATGGACCGAATGTTGTAGTAGTCATGTAGGACAGGACCAAATGTCCTGCAAGACTAATGACCATAGCTTTCAATGCTGGACACTGTGAATATTTAAGGAGCTACCCAGTGATAAGACTAAGATAGTTGTATATTAATAGAACTAATTCTGTGTATCTAAACTGTGGCAAATATATGCTAAAGCCCAGATATAACATTACTTTGGGATAATCAATTTATTTCTATAATTATTAATCTTTGATAAAGCAAGTAATCTAAAATGTTTCATAAAAGACCTGTGTTATAGAAAATGTAACCACTTTAGCGTGGCCATATTTCACCTATAAATGGAATACATCTAACTATGAAGGCACAACCCTTTAATATTAACTTTCAGCATGTCCCTATTTTACTTAAGAATCACAAGAGGTCTCACTAAAAGTTCTGACTCCTGAAATTCTCCAGTTTAGCTTCTGATTCAGTATGGATAAGAAGAGAACCAGGAAATTGTATCAAATATCTGCTCCTTCCTCTGCCTCTGTCTTATTTTCTCTAGCAGACAGTTAGATCTGATCACAAATTTTTCTCTTGGTTACAATAAGCCAACATCTAGAGAGAAGACATTTTTCTAAATGAAATAGAACGGTCTCATTCAACCTTGGTTCTGTCATTGTACACATTCTTTCATGAATTCTCAGTATTTCTAGATACTGATACAAACCTCAACTAAAAGGAAGTATTCTAACAAACTCACTGCTAGACTCATAGACTTGTCTTGATGTCCTACTCACAGTAAGGTTATTTTCAATTATTTTAAGAGTCATTCTTTAATATAAACAGCATATTATTTTTTAAAATTTGGTATTACACTATTTGAAATATATTTATGTGGTAGATAAAACCCCCACAAATATTTCTTAGGCACTCACTTTTATAACTCAGCACCGATTAGCTATAAACAGTTTTAAAATATCATCACTAGTTTAAATTTACAGAATTGTTCTTAAGAGAGGCTGCATCAAGTTAAAAATCTTCTGTGCAGCAAAAGAAACAAACAACAAAATAAAAAGACAACCAACTAAATGGGAGCCAATTTTGTAAACTAAATATCTCAAAGGAGGTTAATATTTGAAAAAACATACAGAACTCATAGGACTCAATAATGTTAATGAATCAAATGAAGAATTGGCCTGGCCAGTTTGGCTCAGTGGTTAAGCATCGATGAGCCAGAAGGTCATGGTTCGATTCCAGTCAGGGCAAATGCCTGGGTTTCAGGCTCAATCCCCAGTGTGGACACATCCTGTCTAATAAAGAGGGAATAGGGTAATTGACCCTAACTCCATCGCAAAGATGGTGGTGCCCACAGCCAATAAGGAGGGAATATGCTGACTGCCATGCCCTCATATCATTGATGTTTCTATCTCTCCCTCTCTCTCCCTTCTTCTTTGAAATCAATAGAAATATATATTTTTAAAAATTGGCAGTGGAATACTATCTGTGTTGCTCATTGGTTGAGCATGGACTCATGAACCAGGAGGTCGAGGTTTGATTCCAGGTCAGGACAAATGCCCAGTTTGTGGGTTTGATCCCTAGTAGGGGGTATGCAGGAGGCAGGGAAATCAATGACTCTATCTCATCATTGATGTGTCTATCTGTCTCTCCTTTTCCATGAAATGAATAAAAAACATTGGCAGGTGATCTGTACAGACATTTTTCTGAAGAGGACATGCAAAAGGCCAAAAAGTACATGAGAGTGTACTGGAAAATCTTCTTGAAATTGCCAATCAGAGCCACAATGAGATATCACCATACACCTTTTAGAACGGCTAACATTAAGAAGACAAACAAATGTTGATGAGGATGTGAAGAAAAGGAAATCCTTGTACACCATGGGTGGGAATGTAAGTTGGTTAACCACCATGGAGAACAGAATGGAACATCTTTAAAACATTAAAAATAGAACTGCTATCTAGCACAGAAAAAAAAAATCCCACTTATTGGTATATATTCAAAGGAAGTGAAAATAGAATATTGAAAAGATATCTACTCTCCCATGACCATTGCAGTATTTTTCATAACAGCCAAGACAGCATGAAAAAAGAGATAGTACCTATGAAAAAGAACAGTCTGAGATAAAGAAAGACATTACACATGTAAAGAAAATTGGAAGGATTACCACAGATTAGAGGAAGCTGAGGAATGAATTACTGAATAAAAAGACAGAGTTGAAAATATCACTGAATCAGAGAACCAAAGAGAAAACAACAATTAAAAAACAGGAGGACAGCTTAAGGGAGTTGTGGGACAGTGTGAAATGTAACAATATTAGAATAGTAGGTGTGCCAGAAGAGGCAGTAAGGGTGAAAGGAATACAGAACGTGTTTGAAGAAATAATGGCACAAAACTTCCCTAACCTGGTAGAGGAAAAAGTAACACAAGTTCAAGAGGCACAGAGAACCCCAAGCAAGAAGAATGCAAAGAAGACCATGCCCAGACACATCATAATTAAAATGCCAAAAATCAAAGACAAAGAGAGAATCTTAAAAGCAGCAAGAGAAAACTGTTACCTATAGAGAAGTTCCCATAAGGCAGACACCTGACTTCTCATCAGAAACTCTACAGGCCATCAGGGAATGGCATGGAGTACTCAAGGTAATGGAAAGCAAGGATCTGAGACCAAGATTACTATACCTAGCAAAGCTATCATTCAAAATAGACAGTCAAGACAAGAAAAGGCTAAAGGAGTATATCACCACCAATCCAGCATTATAAGAAATGCTATAGGGACTGCTGTAATGAAAAGAAACAGAGAGAGAAACCTAGTCATATAGAATTAAAATGGCAATAAATGAATACATATCCTATGTAATAAAAGAGTAATATGAAAATTGACCGTACCTCTGCTACACCCACCGGCCATGCCCACCAGCCATGCCCACCAGCCAATCAGGAGCAAATATGCAAATAAACACAACCAAGATGGCTACGGCCACAGAGAGCAGGAGGGAGGTTTGGGTTTCCCCGGCAATGGAGGAAGCCAAGCTTTCTGCCTGCCCTTGCCGGCCGAGGCCTCCACTCAAGGCTACAAAGTTTCAATGATAGAAGATACATAAATCCAAACAGAAATGGCGGCAGCCATGGAGCTGGAAAGAGCAGGAGGCTAGGGTTGCCCGCGGCAATGGAGGAAGCCAAGCTTCTGCAGCCCTGGCCGCCCCAGGCCTCTGCTTAAGGCTACAAAGTTTCAATTATAGAAGATACATAAGTCCCAACAGAAATGGCTGCCACCTAGAGCAAGCAAAAGGTTTGGCTCCGCTCCAGGCTACGAAGTTTCAATTGTAGAAGATAAATAAACCCCAGATACCAGGACCTCTGCTTGGGTTGCCAGCGGGCGTGGTCGGCCTGCAAACCACCACAGGTCTCTTGCCCAGGCCACGCCATGCCCCAAGGGAACCCCCACCCTGATCCGGGACACCCTTCAGGGCAAACCAGCTGGTCCCCACCTGTGCACCAGGCCTCTATCCTATCTAATAAAAGAGTAATATGCAGATTGACCATCACTCCAACACACAAGATGTCTGCCCCCATGTGGTCAAAGATCCTGCCCCATGTGGACACAAGATGGCCACCACAAGATGGCCAGCAGGGGAGGGCAGTTGGGAGGGACCAGGCCTGCAAGGGAGGGCAATTGGGGGTGATCAAGCCTGCAGGGGAGGGCAGTTAGGGGTGATCAAGCTGGCAGAGGAGGGAAGTTGGGGGTGACCAAGCCTGCAGGGAAAGGCAGTTGGGAGGGACCCAGGCTTGCAGGGGAGAGCAGTTGGGGGGGGGGGGGCCAGGCCTGAAGGGGAGGGCAGTTAGGGGTGACCAGGCCTGCAGGGGAGGGAATTTGGGGGGGACCAGACCTGCAGGGGAGGGCAGTTAGGGCAAACAGGCCCGCAGGGGAGCAGTTAGGCATCAATCAGGCTTGCAGGGGAGTGGTTAGGGGGTGATCAGGCTGGCAGGCAGAAGCAGTTAGGGGCAATCAGGAAGGCCGGCAGGTGAGCAGTTGGGAGCCAGCAGTCCTGGGTTGTGAGAGGGATGTCCGACTGCCCCTTTAGGCCCCATCCCACCGGGATCGGGCTTAATCGGGCAGTCAGACATCCCTCGAGGGGTCCCAGATTGGAGAGGGTGCAGGCTGGGCTGAGGGACACCCACCCCCCATGCACGAATTTCGTGCAGTTGGCCTCTAGTCAATAATAACCCTAAATGGACTGAAACTTCCAATCAAAAGTCTTAGGGTAGCTGAATGGATAAAAAAACTAACCATATGCAGTCTACAATAGTCCTACCTCAAAACAAAGGCACACAGAGGATGAGGGTGAAAGGGTAGAAGAAATTTTCCATGCAAATGGAAAAGAAAAAAAAGCTGGAGTAGCAATACTCATATCCAATAAAATAGACTGTAAAATGAAGGCCATCACAAGAGACAACAAAAGTCACTACATAATACTAAAGGGATCAATCTAACAAGAGGATATAACCCTGGTAAACATATATGCACACAATTCAGGAGCACCTAGATATATGAAAAAAACTTCTAGAGGATTTTAACAGAGAGATCAACAACAATATAGTCATAGTGGGAGACTTTAACACCCCTTTGACTTCCCTTGATAGATCTTCCAGACAAAAACTTAAAACTGAAACAGAGACTCTAAAGGACACGCTGGATCAGATGGATTTAATTGGCATTTATAGAACACTAGAGGCCTGGTGCACAAAATTCGTGCATGGGGGGTGGCGTCTGTCAGTCCAGCCTGCACTATCTCCAATCTGTGACCCCTCAAGTGAGGCCCAACTGCCCATTTAGGCCCGATCCCATTGGGCCTAAACGGGCAGTTGGACATCCCTCTCACAATCTGGGACTGCTGGCTCCCAACTACTCATCTGCCTGCCTGCCTGATTACCCCTAACCGCTTCTGCCACCCAGCCTGATCACCCCCTATCCACTCCCCTGCCAGCCTGATCGACGCCTAACTGCACCCCTGCCAGCCCGATTTCCCTAACTGCCATCCCCTGCCAGCCTGGTCACCCCTAACTGCTCTCCCCTGCGGTTCTGGTTCCCCACAACTGCCCTCCCCTGCAGGCTTGGTTGTCCCCAACTGCCCTCCCTTGCAAGCCTGGTCCCTCCCAAACTCCCTCCCCTGTAGGCCTTATCCCATACAAATGCCCTCCCCTGCAGGCCTGCCCCCCCCCAACTGCCCTCCCCTGCAGGCCTGGTCTCCCCCAACTGCCCTCCTCTGCCAGCCCAGTCAACCCTAACTGCCCTCCCCTGTAGGCCTGATTGCCCCCAACTGCCCTCCCTTGCAGACCTGGTCCCTCCCAACTGCCCTCCCCTGCAGGCCTGATTGTGCACAACTGCCCTCTCCTGCTAGCCATCTTGTGGTGGCCATCTTGTGTCCACATGGGGGCAGCCATCTTTGACCACATGGGGGCTGTCATCTTTGAACACATGGGGGCGGCCATGTTGTGTGTTGGAGTGAAGGTCAATTTGCATATTACCCTTTTATTAGATAGAATTTCACCCCAATGCAGCAGAATATACATTCTTATCAAGTGTTGATGAGCATGTGAAAAATCATGTGACTGAATCGTTCATAAAGATAGACCAAGTGATAGGACACAAAACATCTCTAAAAGTTCAATAAGACTGAAATCAAGCATCTTCTCAGATCACAGTGTAATGAAATTAGAAATCAACTACACTAACAACAACCAAAAACATTCACACACATTATTAAACAACTAGAGGTCCGGTGCATGAAATTCGTGCACGGGGGGCGGGGTGTGTCCCTCAGCCCAGCCTGCACCCTCTCCAATCTGGGACCCCTCGAGGGATGTCCGATTGCCCATTTAGGCCCGATCCTAAACAGGCCTAAACAGGCAGTCGCACATTCCTCTCACAATCCAGGACTACAGGCTCCCAACTGGCTTGCCTGCTTCCTTCTTGATTGCCCCTAACCACTTCTGCCTGTGAGCCTGATCACCCCCTAACCACTCCCCTGCCAGCCTGATTGATGCCTAACTGATCTCCTGCCAGCCCAATTGCCCCTAACTGCCCTTCCCTGCAGGCCTGGTCACCCCTAACTGCCCTCCCCTCCAAGCATGGTCCCCCCAACTGCTCTCCCCTACAGGCCTGGGTCCCCCCCAATTGCCCTTTCCTGCAGACCCAGCTGCCCCCAACTTCCCTCCTCTGCTGGCCTGGTCAACCCTAACTGCCCTCCCCTGCAGGCTTGATCGCCCCCAACTGCCCTCCCTTGCAGGCCTGGTCACCTCTAACTGCCCTCCCCTGCTGGCCTGATCACCCACAACTGCCCTCCCTTGCAGACCTGGTCCTTCCCAACTGCCCTCCCCTGATGGCCATCTTGTGCCGGCCATCTTGTGTCCACATGGGGGGAACCATCTTTGACAAGATGGGGGCAGCCATCTTGTGTGTTGGAGTGATGGTCAATTTGCATATCACTCTTTTATTAGATAGGATAGAGGCCTGGTGCACAGGTGGGGGCCAGCTGGTTTGCCCTGAAGGGTGTCCCAGATCAGGGTGGGGGTTGCCTTGGGGCATGGGGCAGCCTGGTGAGGGGCCAGTTGTGGTTTGCAGGCCGGCCATGCCCCCTGGCGACCCAAGCAGAGGCTGTGGTATTTGGGTTTTTTTTATCTTCTATAATGAAACTTTGTAGCCTTGAGAGGAGCCAAGCCTCCTGTTCACTCCATGGCAGCAGCCATTTTTGTTGGGAATTTTTTATCTTCTATAATTGAAACTTTGTAGCGGAGGTCAAGGCAGGCCAGGGCTGTAGGAGCTGGGCTTCCTCCATTGCTGGGGGCAACTCAGGCCTCCTGCTCTCTCCTGCTCTATCGCTGCTGCCATTTTTGTTGGGATTTATTTATTTTCTATCATTGAAACTTTGTAGCCTTGAGTGTAGGCCTGGGCTGGCCTGGGCGGCAGGGAAGCTTGGCTTCCTCCATTGCTGGGCAAACCCAAGCCTCCTGCTTGCTGCAGCTCCGAGGCTGCAGCCATCTTAGTTGGTTAATTGCATACTTGCTCCTGATTTGCTGGTGGGTGTGGCTTGTGGGTGTAGCGGAGGTATGGTCAATTTGCATATTACTCTTTATTAGATAGGATTAATGGGTTACCAATGAGATCAAGAAAGAAATCAAAAACGTCCAGGAACCAAATGAAAATGAACACACAATACCCCAAATCTCTGGGACATAGCAAAAGCAGTCCTTAGAGGTATAGTCATAGCACTACAGGCATACTTCATAAAACAAGAAAAATCAGCAATAAACTATTTAACCTTACAACTTAAAGAACTAGAAAGAGGACAACAAGAAAAGCCAAGAGTAAGTAGAAGGGAGGAAATAATAAAGATGAGAGTAGAAATAAATAATGTAGAGACCATAAAGAAATCAATGAAACAAAGATCTGGTTCTTTGAAAGGATAAACAAAATTGATAAACCATTAGACAGACTCCTCAAGAAACAAAGAGGACCCAATAAGTAAAATCAGCAATGAAAATGGAGAAGTAACCACTGACACCACAGAATACAAAGGATTGTAAGAAAACACTATGAACAACTATATGGCAACAAGCTAGACAAGGTGGATGAAACAGACAAATTCCTAGAAAAATACAATGCCCCAAAACGGAATCAGGAAGAATAAAAATTCCTGAATAGGCCAATAACAACTGATGAAATAGAAGCAGTAATTAAAAAAACTCCTACCAAAAAAAACCTAGGTCCGGATGGCTTCACAGAGGAGTTTTCCCAATTATTCAAAGAAGAACTAGCACCTATACTTCTCAAACTATTTCAGAAAGTCCAAGAGGAACTAACACTTCCAAGCTTTTTTTTTAATGAGGCCACCATTAAACTAATTCCAAAACCAGGAAAAGACACTACACAGAAAGAGAATTATAAGCCAATATCCCTGATGAAAATAGATGCCAAAATCCTCAACAAAACATTAGCAAATATCACCCAACAATATATTAAAAAGATCATACAACATAATCAAGTGGGATTTACTCCAGGGATGCAAGGCTGGTACAATATCCGCAAATCAATAAATGTGATAAATCACATAAACAAATTGAAAGACAAATATCACATGATCATATAAACAGACACAGAAAAAACATTTGACAAAATGCAACACCCATTTTTTATAAAAAACCTCAGCATAATGAGAATACAGGGAGCATATCTCAATATGATAAAGGAAATATATGACAAACCTACAGCCAACATCATACACAAAGGGCAAAATCATTTACCCTAAGACCAAGAACAAGACAGGGATACCCTCTTTCACCACTCTTGTTCAACATACTACTGGAAATGCTAGCCATAGTGATCAGACAAGAAGAAATAACAGGCATCCAAATTGGAAAATAAGAAGCAAAACTGTCATTATTCACAGATAACATGATACTGAACACAGAGAACCCTAAAGATGCTATAAAAAACTACTACACTTAATAAATGAATTCGGCAATGTAGCAGGATAGAAACTTAACACTCAGAAATCTATGTGTGTTTTTTTAATATATATTTTATTGATTTTTTACAGAGAGGAAGGGAGAGGGATAGAGAGCTAGAAACATCAATGAGAGAGAAACATGGATCAGCTGCCTCCTGCACACTCCCTACTGGGTATGTGCCCGCCTATGTGTTTTCTTTATACATCAATAATAAACTCACAGAAAGAGATTTATTAAAAAAACAATTGCATTTAACATTGCAACAACAACAAAAAATTAAGATTCCTAGGAATAAACTTAACTCAGGAAGTAAAAGAACTGTACTCAGAAAACTACAGGATGCTGAAAAAAGAGATAGAGGAAGACATAAACAAATGTAAGAATATACTGTGTTCATGGGTTGCTAGAATCAATATCATTAAAATGTCCATTTTACCCAATGCAATCTATAGATTCTATGCAATCCCCATTAAGATACCAATGACATATTTCACAGACCTAGAACAAACTCTCTAAAATCTCATATGGAATAAAGAAAGACTCAGAATAATCACATCAATCCTGAGAAAGAGGAACAAAGTTGGAGGGATCACAATACCAGATATCAATTACAAAGCCACTGTAACTGCCTATTACTGGCACAAGAACAGACATATAGACCAATGGAACTGAACAGAGAACCCAGAAATTGACCCAAATCACTATGCTCAATTAATATTTGACAAAGGAGTCAGGAACATACAATGGAGTCAAGAGAGTCTCTTCAATAAATGGTATTGGGAAAATTGGATAGATGCAAGAAAATCAATCTAGAACACCAAATTACACCATACACAAAAATAAACTCAAAAGGATAAAGGACTTAAACCTAAGACGGGAAACAATAAAAATCTTAAAAGACTCCATAGATAGCAAACTATCAAACATATGTCATAGCAATATCTTTACCGATACAACTCCTAGGACAATGGAAACTGAGGAGGAAATAAACAAATGGGACTACATCAAAATAAAAAGCTTCTGTACAGCAAAATAACCATCAACAAAACAAGAAGGTCACTGCATGGGAGAACATATTTGACAATGTTATCTCCGATAAGGGTTTAAGCTCCAAAATTTACAAGGAACTCATACAACTTAACAAAAGGAAGATAAACAGTCCAATCAAAAAATGGGCAAAGGACCTAAATAGACACTTTCGAAAGAGGAAATACTGAAGGCCAAGAGATATATGAAAACATGCTCAAAGTCACTGATCACCTGGGGGATGCAAATCAAATCGACAATGAGGTAATACCTCACACTTGTCAGAATGGCTATCATCAACAAATCAACAAATGACCAGTGCTGGTGAGGATACAGAGAAAAAGGAAACCTCTTACACTGCTGGTGGGAATGCAGACTGGTGCAACCACTGTGGAAAGTAGTATGAAATTTCCTCAAAAATATTAAAAATGGAAATCCCATTTGACCCAGTAATCCAACTTGTAGGATAGGTTCCAATAAATCAGAAAAACCTGTCAGAAAGGATATATGCAACCTTATGTTCATAGCAGCACAATTTACAATAGCTAAGATTTGGAAACAGCCTAAGTGCCCATCAGCCAATGGTTGGATTAGAAAAATGTGGTACATCCACACAATGGAATACCTCACTGCTGTAAAAGAGAAGGAACTCAGCCCAACCAGTTTGGCTCAGTGGATAGAGCGTCGGCCTGCAGACTGAAGAGAAGGAACTCTTACCATTTGCAACAGCATGGATGGACCTGGAGAGCATTATGCTAAGCATAAAAACCAGTCAGAAAAAGATAAATATCACATGATCTCACCAATTTGTAAAATATAATGAACAACATAAACTGGTAAACAAAAATAGAGCCAGATTAAAAAAAATACATTTCAGAATATAATAGAAGTAATCCTGTTATTTGCAGATTTTTAATATTTCCTAAAACTTTGTGATATTATATTATGTTAATATACTTTTGGTAATATAATATTTGAAACCTTTTCCTCTTGAAATATTAATGATTATTGCCTGTAATCCTATCCTACATAATAAAAGCCTAATATGCAAATCGACAGAATGGTGGAAAGTCCAATGGAATGATCGGTCACTTTGATGTGTACTGACCACCAGGGGGCAGAAGCTTAATGAAGCAGCTGCTCCCCAATCACCCCGCCCGTTGCCCCACAGATCGGCACTGATTGCCAACCAAGAGTACGGACCCTACTTGTACATGAATTTCATGCAGCAGTCCTCTAGTATTATAATATTTAAAACATTTTTCTTGAAATATTAATATTTATTGCATGTAACATTATTATATTTTAAATCATTTTTTCTTGAAATATTGTTTATTGCATGTAACATTATTATGCTTAAAATCATTTTTCTTAAAATATTAATATTTATTGCATGTAAATGGATAATTATTTTGTATCTACAATATGGTAATAGATTTAGTTTGTATATTGTAAAAAATAAAATAAAATAAGGAGTTAAAAAAGTTTGGGGAAAAGGCAAAATAAAAATACAAAGAAAATACTAAAAAATAACTTGTGTCCTTCAACACATAAATGGATAAAAGAAGATGTTATATAAACAACTAGAGGCCTGATGCACAAAGATTCATGCAAGAATGGGCCTTCCTTCCCCTGACTGCCGGCACCAACTTTGCTTCAGCCAGAGCCTCCTTTCCGCCTTCCCACGCTGCCCAGAGGCCTGGAACAGCTGGGGCAGTGCAGAATGCCTGCATTCTGCCCCGCCCCACACCCAGCCTGCATATGCAAATTAACCCGCCATATTTTTGGGTTAATTTGCATACTCACTCCTGATTGGCTGGTGGGCATTGCAAAGGTACAGTCAATTTGCATCTTACTCTTTTATTAGTGTAGATGGTATGTTATTCAACCATGAGAAAGAAGAAAATCCTTCCAATTGTGAAAACACATGGTTTTTGAAAGACATGAGAGACATCAGGGGAGAACAACAAACACCGTATACTATTAATAAAAGCCTATGTGGTCATCATGCCCTCACGCCATGATGCCCTCACACCGCAACAGGCAATCACCAGGAGGCTGTGTGCACAGCGGGAGCACGTGAGTGGGTGGGCCTGCGTGTGCATGCAGGTGGGTGAGAGCTTGATGCTGAGTGCACAGCGCAGAGGCGGGTCCCGCAGCTCTGTGCTGAGAAGCCTGGGAGTCCTGCAGATGTGCGGTATGGAGGCAGGGCCCACGGCTCTGTACAGCGAGGCCTGGGGGGTCCCACAGTTCCGGCCTACCTCTTTGGGGCAATCCATCGAGGAACCCTGGATGGGTGAGCAGGGCCTACCTCTTTGGAGCGATGGATTGTGTGGCTCCCGCACTGTAAGAGGCACAGGCCAGACTAGGGGACCCCCACTGAGTGCACAAATTTCATGCACTGGGCCTCTAGTAGTAATCTAACATACATGGACTCTTAGAATGCTGAATTCATAGAAACAGAAACTAGAATGGCGATTATCAGAGTCTGGGGACTCAGGAAAATAACGAATCTTGATCAAAGGATACAAACTTGGAGTTAAAAGATGAATAAATTCTGCAGATCTGTAGAGCATTGTGATTACAGTCAACTAGAGGCTAAATGCTCAAAATTCATGCAAGAGTAGGCCTTCCTTCCCCCAGCTGCTAGCAACAGCATCCCTCAGGCACCCGGGACACGGGCTTCCCTTGCAGCCCTGGCTTTCGTCCAGAAGGTCGTCCAGAAGGTCATCCAGAAGGACATCCAGAAAGACATCTGGTCTAATTAACATATTACACTTTTATTATTATAGATAATATCTCTAAGTTGCTAAGAGACTAGATCTTAAATGTTCTCACCATAAAAAAGAAGTGATTATGTGTAGTGAGTGGTAGGGGTTTATCTAATGCTATGGTGTTAATCTTATGTAGTATACAAATGAATCCAATTAACATGTTGTAAAACTTAAAATCACACAATGTTTATGGCAATTGTATTCCACCAAAAATAACCCCCTCCAAAGGCCAAAATTGTTAAGGAAACATAAATTAAAACCACAAGGAGATACTACTCTATACCTAAACAGAGTGGCTGACATTACACCAAGTGCTGGTGAGGGTGTGGAGCAGCTGGAACTCTCAGGTACCAGTCATTGGAATGTAAAGCAGGACAATACTTTGGCAAAGAATTTGGCAGTCTCTTTAAAAATTAAGAAACGTTTAACATTATGAACTACCCTGTGTTCCAGCCCTTCCACTGCTAGCTATTTACCCAAGTGAAATGTATGCATATGTTTAAGAAGGACATGTATATGAATATTTGTGGCAGCTTTATTCTGTATATCTGTAAACTGGAAACAATGTAAAAGTACTGATACACACAACAACATGGATGTTTCTCAAAATACTTTTGCTGAATTACAGAGAAATCAGCATACATATGACACAGTCCATCTATGAAAAAATTCAGAAAAAGCAAACTAATCTAAACTGAAAACAGATCATCAGCTGCCTGGGGGGAGAGAAAGGGAAGGGTAGGAAGAAACTTTTGGGAAATGGATATGTTCACTATCTTGATTGTGAAGATGATTTCAGGGGTGCATACATATGCCAAATTTATCACACTGCACAGTTCAGTATGTGAAGTTTATTGTACGTGAACTATACCTTAGCACAGATTTTGGGAAAAAAAGTGTAAATTTTAGTTTTTGTTATTTTTGCTAGTATATATTGACCTTATATTCTGGATTATGATGCATTCCTATTCATTTTAGTAATTGCCTTTTAACATATACACTTCTTAGGCTATTCTGCAGAAAACATTTGTTAATAGAAACAATTTACTTCTCTTTTTCCCTGCCCTTATGCATTTTTTTTTTTAAATATATTTTATTGATTTTTTACAGAGAGGAAGAGAGGAAGGGAGAGGGATAGAGAGTTAGAAACATCGATGAGAGAGAAACATCGATCAGCTGCCTCTTGCACGCCCCCTACTGGGGATGTGCCCGCAACCAAGGTACATGCCCTTGACCGGAATCGAACCTGGGACCCTTGAGTCCGCAGGCCGACGCTCTATCCACTGAGCCAAACCGGTTTTGGCTCTGCCCTTCTGCCTTTTCTTTTTCTGTTCTTTATTGCACTGACACCATCTATAATTGTGGGAAAGCAATGTAAATCACAGCACAAATTACACAGCTTGCTGTGATGCCTTACATTTTAGTCATCAACCTTTTTTTTTTTTTATCACAAGAAGCTTTCTATTGAGCAGGTCCTATGATTTTTCTTTTATCTGTTAATGTAATGAATTACATTTCTTAATTTTCAAATGCTGAATCCAGAAAATACTACTTTATACCTGTCTTTCAAAAATATTGCTGTATTCAATTTGCTGATATTTGATCAATAAATGATATAGCCCTTTCATGTAACATGTTTTCATTAACTACTTGAAAATTCTTCTGTCTTTATTCTATGCTAATCTGGTACAGGCACTTTTAGGCATTTTGTATGTAACATATTTACCAATGGAAGCAGCTATTTTATTTTAACTCATTTTTTTTTTTTACAAATGCATTAACTTATAATCAGATAATATGTACAATTTTTTAAGGTACCTCACGTAATAAGCCGTAGAGCTGAGACCAGGACCACAGTTATCTGGCTAGATGCTTTTGTTGTTGTTATTAATACACAGTGGAAGATATTTCTCCCATAGATTTTTTGAGACAGTGGGAGGGGTTTGGAAGACATAGAGAAACACAGATGAGAGAGAGACACATGGATTGGTTGCCTCCCCCAGTTGCCCTGCTAGGGGCTGGGGAAGGAATCTGCAACCCAGGTGTGTGGGCTGGATGGGGGATCAAACCTGAACACTTGAGTGCATGGGCTGACGCTGTACCACTGAGAAAAACTGGGCAAGCCTAGCTCTAGGTTCTTAAGACTAAGCAATCATGATCATTTTAGAGTTTATTTTCCTTCTTTTGAGACTGGAACACAGAAACCTGAAACATGTTGAATTTCCAAAATAAGTGCAATTTAAGTGTGTGAATAAAGCTAGCCACAGACAGGTTTGTATATACTTCAACTCACTATGGAAGCTCTAGTTTAGGGAAGTAGGAAGCATGATGGAATAGTGCCCCAGAGATTGCTCTGTGACTCTAGCTCAGTCACTCTGCATGTTATTACCATCTTAGAAACTTTAAAACAAATACCAGTTACTAGGATCTCATATAGAAAACTGAATCACAAACTTGGGGAAGGGCACAGGTAATTGTACAAAGTTCTCCAGGTGCTTCTCATAGCTATCTATGTTTTCAAACTACAGAGATTCCAGGCGTATTTTCAAATTATAGATTCTGAAATTCTTTTCCTGCCTTATCTCCTGATCCTACACAGCTCCCTTGCTTAGCAAGACTTCATGTCTTACCTATTTTAGGATCTATAGACATATTTATCATTTTCTCCCCTCCCCATTCATTATGCCCATCAGATAAAATTGTCCTCTAAACTTCCTGCTGTAGGAATGGCTTTGATGACCTCTGTGTGTGGCCACTTCCCATTCATTGCCAGGACATATGATCCCTCTGTGTCTTATCTCTCCTGACATTTGACTTCCTACTTAGCAGTATTTAAAATACACTGCTCAACATAGTAGAGCTGGCTGAGGCTGCACAAGTAAACAAGACATCCACAGTCTCCCTGTGTATTGTGTCTTCTTGAGGTGGGTACCTTGGGGCATACATTGTTGTGTTTTCTTTTATACAGTACTTCTGTCAGGACTGCTCCAGCTCTGGTCCTTCCAGGAATAATTGTTCCTGGTTCTCTGAAGGATAAATTGAACATTCAAAACTGCATGTATTCTTAAATGCTACAGGAGATCCTTGAGCTTTATTCCATATGAATTGTTTAACATGTTTATTTTTAATTGATTTGGGTGCAGGAGGAAAAACGGGAACAGTCTTCCCTAATGAAAAGAAAGGGGTTTTGCCCTGGCCATCATGACTCAGTGGTTGGAGAGTCAACCCCCTCTACCTCCTAGAAGAGTCTCTCTGCTTCCATTCCTGGTCAAGTGCAAGTACCTTGTTTGCAGGTTCTATGTTGCCCCCCTTCTGGGCACCTACAGAAGACAACCAATAAATGTGTCTCTCTTGCTTAGATGTTTCTCTCTCTCTCTCTCTCTCTCTCTCTCTCTCTCTCTCTCTCTCTCTCTCTCTCTGCCTCCCATACTATCTCCCTCCATCACTCACTCTCTCCCTTCGGACATCCCTCCTTTTTTCCATTTTACACTCACTGAAACTAAATGGAAAAAAATACCCTTGGGTAAAAATTTAAAAAAGAAATAGTAAAGGAGATTAACAACTCAGGATTTGAATCTCTTCTTTCTAAAGTTGGAGGTTCCAGGAAGTGGCCACTGTGGATCTGTTCACTGAACTCTTTATGGGACTTTGTCATAAACATTCTGGTTTATTTACAATTTTCCAAGGAGTTCACATCGCTTATTTCTCATTGAATATCAATGCCAGCTTTTTTTTTTTTATCATTTTGGCATTTAAAATTTTCTCCTGATGAGTACATTTTCCAATACTGGATAGAGTATGTCTCAATTCCTGGAAAACGCAGGCATGGTGTTGTATCATCTAGGATACAACACCAAGTGCAAGTACCTTGTTTGCAGGTTCTATGTTGCCCCCCTTCTGGGCACCTACAGAAGACAACCAATAAATGTGTCTCTCTTGCTTAGATGTTTCTCTCTCTCTCTCTCTCTCTCTCTCTCTCTCTCTCTCTCTCTCTGCCTCCCATACTATCTCCCTCCATCACTCACTCTCTCCCTTCGGACATCCCTCCTTTTTTCCATTTTACACTCACTGAAACTAAATGGAAAAAAATACCCTTGGGTAAAAATTTAAAAAAGAAATAGTAAAGGAGATTAACAACTCAGGATTTGAATCTCTTCTTTCTAAAGTTGGAGGTTCCAGGAAGTGGCCACTGTGGATCTGTTCACTGAACTCTTTATGGGACTTTGTCATAAACATTCTGGTTTATTTACAATTTTCCAAGGAGTTCACATCGCTTATTTCTCATTGAATATCAATGCCAGCTTTTTTTTTTTTATCATTTTGGCATTTAAAATTTTCTCCTGATGAGTACATTTTCCAATACTGGATAGAGTATGTCTCAATTCCTGGAAAACGCAGGCATGGTGTTGTATCATCTAGGAACAAAATTGGTTGTTCCATTTGGTTTAGAATCCCTGAATTGATAAACCCAATAGACAACAGTGCACATGAACCTTTAAGAGTACATTGATGGATTTTTTAAAATCCCAAATTGCACGAGGTTAAGAAACTGTAGAGTGGATTTGAATGTCCACTGGATACCGGGGCAGGGTATTTCATTCGGTTTTCCACCTCTAGAGCTGAAGTACTTAAAGCTTTCTTATCTTAGGATTTAGAGGTCATATTTTCCAGTGTAAATGGCTAGACTAATCTCTTTCAGGTCTGGTATTTTTAGTGATCAGTCCCAACATCAAAGCCTTACCTTAGGCAAATCCTTTTTGATAACTCTAGGGGCAATTCATCAGGCTTGAAATTGAGAGTTGTTTATGGGGAGGCAACTGCATGAACATTGGAAGCAGCATTGAATAATCAGTCTCAATTAATTCCCTTTATATTAGAGTGATGTTAGCAAGTTATTATCTTTCTTGCTCTTCAGTTTCTTCATCTAAAATATGTGTATCAAAATAATATCTTTAAATGAAGGTATTGTTGGGTTTAAGTAATACAATGCTCTTTGAGACAAAGTTAGATCTACTGGAGAAATCAGCATTGTTTACAGTTTTGGCAGATGGACTTTCCTATCCACAGTCAATGCCAGAGAAGTCTCACTTATGCCATGTTGTGTCCTCCTTAAAATATCTGCATCTATGACTTTTCGCAACAGATGTGGAAATAGCATTGGAGATACCAAATTATTTGTGCAGGAACTAAATTGGCTAAAATACTTGTTTTTATGATGCCAGTAAAACACCTCTCACTTATGAGGAAATTGAGAACATTTTTTTTGTCAATCATTATAAAATAAATTGTTTTATGGAAAAGTAATGATGAGTTAGAAAGTAAAATCCTAAGTTACCATCCTCTCTAGAGAATACATAGGAATTCCAGCAATCCAGAAGCATACTTATTCATGCCTATATTACTCTTCTTAAGGAGCTGTATAGTACTCTACTGTATAGAAGTACAAGAGATAATTCAATCCTTATATTCCAGTATATACATATTTCCAACTTTTACAATTATATTATGCATCACAAAATAAATAACCTTATGCATATGTATTTTATTAAGAAATTTATTTGAAGAGCAATTTTAGGTTCACAGCAAAATTGAGAGAAAAGTACAGAGATTTTCTGCATACTCTATCCCCCCTGACCCTACACATCTATAGTCTCTTCCATTATCAACACCGACAACAGAGTGGTACATTTCTTGAGAATCATGCAAACATGACGCATCATATTTACACAAAGTCTACAGTTTACATTACAGTTTACTCTTGGTGTTGGATATTCTATGAGTTTGAACAAATATATAATGATATAAATTCATCATATGATATTATATATTTTTACTGCCCTAGATTCCTCTGTGCTCCACTTACTCTTCACTCCATGTCCCTACCCTGACAACCACTGATCTTTGTACTGTCTCCATAGTTTTCCCTTTCCCAGAATATCATATAGTTGGAATATACAGTAGGTAGCCTTTTCAGATTGGCTTAATTCATTTAGTAACATACAGTAAAGTTCCTCCGTGTATTTTTATGGCTTGATAGCTCATTTCTTTTTAGGTCTGAATAACAGTCCATTGGCTGGATGTACCACAGTTTATTTATCCATTCACCTATGGTGAACATTTACTGCTCCCATTTTTTTGGCAATTATGAATAAAGCTACTCTAAACACCAGCGTGCAAACTTTTGCTTTTTGGGGGAGGTGCATGGATGTCATAGAATCTCAACTCCTTTAGGTTATATCAAAGAGCAACATTACTGGTTTGCATGTAAATAAGTTTAGTTTTGTAATAACCCACAAAACTGCTTTCTTTTTTTTTAAATAAATCTTTATTGAGATTATTACAATTGTTTCTCCTTTTTTCCCCCATAGCTCCCCTCCACCCGGTTCCCACCCCACCCTCTGCCCTTACCTCCCCCCACTGTCCTCATCCACAGGTGTATGATTTTTGTCCAGTCTCTTCCTGAACCCCCCCATACCCCTTTCCAGCTTAGAATTATCAGTCCACTCCCTTTCTATGCCCCTGATTCTATTATATTCACCAGATTATTCTGTTCCTCAGGTTTTTAATTCACTTGATTTTTAGGTTCACTTTTGATAGATATATATTTGTTGTTCATAATTTTTATCTTTACTTTTTTCTTCTTCCTCTTCTTTAAGAATACCTTTCAGCATTTCATATAACACTGGTTTTGTGGTGATGAACTCCTTTAGCTTTTTCTTATCTGTGAAGCTCTTTATCTGCCCTTCAATTCTGAATGATAGCTTTGCTGGGTAGAGTAATCTTGGTTGTAGGTACTTGCTATTCATCACTTTGAATATTTCTTGCCACTCCTGTCTGGACTGCATAGTTTCTGTTGAGATATCAGCTGACAATCATATGGGTGCTCCCTTGTAGGTAATTAACTGTTTTTCTCTTGCTGCTTTTCAGATTCTCTCTTTGTCTTTTGCTCTTGGCATTTTAATTATGATGTGTCTTGGTGTGGTCCTCTTTGGATTCCTTTTGTTTGGGGTTCTGTGCACTTCCTGGACTTGTAAGTCTATTTCTTTCACCAGATGGAGGAAGTTTTCAGTCATTATTTCTTCAAATAGGTTTTCAGTATCTTGCTCTCTCTCTTCTTCTGGCACCCCCATAATTCTGATGTTGGTACACTTGAAGTTGTCCCAGAGTCTTCTTACACTATCTTCAACTTTTTGGATTTTTTTTTTCTTTTTGCTTTTTCGGTTGAGTGTTTTTTGCTTCTTTGTATTTCAATTCTTTGACTTGATTCTTGTGTTCCTCTAGTCTGTTGTTGGGTCTCTGTATAATATTTTTTATTTCAGTCAGTGTATGTTTAATTTCTAGTTGGTCCTTTTTCATATCTTCGAGGGTCTCGTTATATTTATCGGCCTTTTCTAGGATATTCTTGAAAAGCCTTATAACGGTGGTTTTGAATTCTATATCCAGTCGTTTGTTTTCCTCCATTTCTTTCATTTGTGATCTGTTTCTTTGATGCCACATTTTCACTGCTTCCCTGAGTTGGTAAGGTAGATTTGTGTGCTAGGTTTCCTATATGGCCCAGTGGGTCGGCCTCTCCAGTTAACCTGAGGTGGATACTCTTGGTGCACCCCTTTGTGGGCTGTGTGTACAGCCTTGTTGTAGTTAAGTCTTGATTGTTGTTGGTATCAATGTCCTCCAGGCCAGATGGCTGTAAGCATCAGCTGTGTCTACGCTGGGAGAAGTTTGGTGCTGGAGACAGCCTTATAAGATTAGACTTGTCTAATTTCAATAGCCTCTGTGCTCAGCTTGGATGGGGTGGAGTCTCAGAGCGGAGCAGACAGTCTTGGCTTCCAGTCATCCTTGCCCTTGCACGCGTGTGCACCTCCAGACCTCTGCCTGGAGAGTCCAGATTCCACCCACAAGAGCGTGGGTCCCCAGGGGCTCGCCTGGAACTGGGGTTCAGTGCAGTCAGAACTAGGGCTCAGTGCAGTCAGGAGCTTCTGACTCCCTTCCACTAGGGAAAGCCTGTGGCAACTTCCACAGCCTTTGTGCGCACAGGCATGCACGCGCCACCAGACCTCTGCCTTCCCCAGCTCCAGAGTCTCCGCCCCAGAGTCCAGATTCCCCCCGAAAGAGCGTGGGTCCCCAGGGGCTTGCCTGGAACTGGGGTTCAGTGCAGTCAGAACTGGGGTTCAGTGCAGTCAGGAGCTTCCGACTCCCTTCTGCTAGGGAAAGCCTGTGGCAACATCCGCAGCCTTTGTGCACACTGGGGCGTGTACCTCCAGACCCTTGCCTGCCAGGGCTCCCCTGGGTCTCCCCAGGGTCTCCGAGTCTCCGGGTGCCTTTCTCTCTACCTGACAGTCCAGACTCCCACTGTATGAGCCTGGGTCCACAGGGTTTCGCCTGGGACTGGGGTTCAGTGCAGTCAGAACTGGGGTTCAGTGTGGTTGGGGGCTTCCTTCTCCCTTCCGCCAGAGAAAGTCAGCCAGGCTCTCAGCCCTCCTTCCTCTCTGCGCACACGAAGACCCTTTGCCATACCTCCAATTCTCTGTGAGCTTTTCTCTTTCCTTCTAGTTGTAGAATTTCCACTCAGCCAGCTTTTCTGTGTTTCTGGATGGTGTCCATTCTGTCTTTTAGGTATAGTTTTGAAATTGTTGTGCGAGGCAGCAGTTTAGGTGCTTACCTATGCCGCCATCTTGGTTTCTCCCCAAAACTGCTTTCTAAAGTGGTTGTACTATTATTCATTCCCACCCACAGTGAAAGAGAGTTTCTGTTGCTCCATGTCCTTGCAAGCATTTGGTATTGTGAATGACCTACATTTTGGCCATTCTATAGGTGTGTGGTGCATTTTATTTTAAAATTTCATTTCCTTGTTGATTATGAGTGGAGCATATTTTCACATGCATATTTGACATCTTCATACCTTTTTTTGTGAGGTGACTGTTAATGTCTTTGGCCCATTTTCAAACCAATTTGTTGGTTTCCGTATTTTTGAATTAAAAAAAAAGAGTTCTTTGAATATTTTGAGTAACAGTCCTTTAATAGATGTGTCTTTTGAAAATATTTTCTCCCAGTCTGTGACTTGTCTTCTCATCCTCTAATTATCAACCTTTGCACAACTGGGGTTTCTCATTTTAATTAAGTTTGGCTTATAATTATTTCTTCAGTGGATCATTCATTTGGCACTACATTTAAACAGAGGACCATTCCCAAAGTCATCTAGGTTTCTCTGATTTTTATCTCCTAGGAATTTTATAGTTTGCATTTTACATTATGTTTGTGACTCATTGTGACTTAATTTCTCTGATGGGTTTAAAGTCTGCATTTGCATTTATTTTATAGAATGTGGCTGTCGAGTTATTTAGGCTCTATTTTTGAGAAAAGGACCTTTGCTTCATTGTATTATGTTTGCGCCTTTGTCATAAACCAGTTGACCATATTTATGAGGGTCTGCTTCTGGGATCTTTTACCTGATCCATTAATTTATTTGTCTCTTCTTTTGCCAATAATGTACAATCTTGATGATTGACTCAGCTATAGTAAGCCTTGAATTTGAGTAGCATCAAGCCTCCAACTCTGTTCTTTCCTTCAATACTCTGTTGGCTATTCTGGTCTTTTGCCTTCCATATAAAATTCAGAGTTAGTTTAATAGCATCCACAAAATAACTTGCTGGAATTTTGATTGGGACTATATTGAATCTATAGTTCAAGTTGGGAGTAACTGACATCTTGACAATACTGAGACTTCCTGCTCACAAACAAAAATATCCCTCCATTTATTAGTCCTCAGGCTAGTTAAAATAAAATTCATTGCTCATGCTTCAGGCTATTTGGTTTGAACTAATTTTGTCAGGCTGGTTACAGAGACTGTATTTTAAGTCAGGTTCCCTAAACTGACTTGATCTTGCTTTCTTTACTTATTCTTCAGAGCAATGATATATAATATAGGGCATTATACCTTATAGTCTCCATTTCACTCCTGAGCCTTCTTTCACTCATGATCTTAATATTTGCATATTGTTCTCAAACCTAGGTTCCAAACCTGGCTGACTAATACTCATCTGGAAGCTTATATAATATTAGAGGCCGGGTGCACAAAATTCATGCACAGGGGGTATGTCCCTCAACCCAGCCTGCACCCGTTCCAATCTGGGACCCCTCAAGGGATGTCCGACTGCCCACTTAGGCCTGATCCCAGTGAGATCAGGCCTAAAGGGGAGTCGGACATCCCTCTCACAATCCAGGACTGCTGCCTCCCAACTGCTCGCCTGCCTGCCTTCCTGATTGCCCCTAACCACTTCTGCCTGCAAGCCTGATCACCCCCTAACCACTCCCCTGCCAGCCTGATTGATGCCTAACTGCTCCCCTGTGGGCCTGTTTGCCCTGACTGCCCTCCCCTGCAGGCCTGGTCCCCCCCAACTGCCCTGCCCTGCAGGCCTGGTCACCCCTAACTCCCCTCCTCTTCAGGCCTGGTCCCCACCAACTGCTCTTCTTTCAGGCGTGGGTCCCCCTGAACTGCCCTTCCCTCCAGACCCAGTTACCCCCAACTGCCCTCTCCTGCTGGGCATCTTGTGGTGGCCATCTTGTGTCCACATAGGGGCAGGATCTTTGACCAGATGGGGGCAGCCATCTTTTGTGTTGGAGTGATGGTCAATTTGTATATCACTCTTTTATTAGATAAGATAGAGGCCTTGTGCACAGGTGGGGTCATGGTTTTCCCTGAAGGGTGTCCCCGATTAGGGTGGGGGTTCCCTTGGGGTGTGGGGCGACCTGGGTGAGGGGCCTGTGGTGGTTTGCAGGCCGGCCACATCCCCTGGCAACCCAAGTGGAGGCCCTGGTATCTGAGATTTTTTTATCTTCTAAAATTGAAACTTTGTAGCCTGGAGCGGAGCCAAGCCTTCTGCTCATTCTGTGGCAGCAGCCATTTCTGTTGGGATTTATTTATCTCCTATAACTGAAACTTTGTAGCCTGGAGTGGAGGCCTGGGCTGACCAGGTGTGGAGAAAGCTTGGCTTCCTCCATCACCGGGGAAGCCAAGCCTCTCTCCTTCTCTCTCTGTGGCCACAGCCATCTTGATTGGGTTAATTTGAATACTCACTCCTGATTGGCTAATGTGCGTGGCTTGTGGATGTAATGGGGTGATGGTTAATTTGCATATTACTCTTTTATTAGATAGGATACCTGGTAGTGAATTTGTACTATAGCTTTACAAGATATCCCCATTGGGGGAAATTTATAACTCTCTGTATTAGTACTTACAGCTTTATGAGAATCCCCATTTATCTCAAAATAAAAAGTTTAATAAAGTAAATGTTCAATTGAGCCTAACATTCTTCTAGTGTTGCAAAATACTAAGGGCCTAAGTATGTATATAATATCAGTTTCCTAAACGTATTTTTCCTTTCTTGCTTTGATTCTCCTTTCTTAACAATTCAGTGGCTTTAAAAGCTTTCACATCTCTTCTCCATTTTAGGGTTTCAAAGCACTGTTTATTACTTTATGCCCACCCCATACTTCTGAGTATATCATAAAATCGTCCCAAAGCTCCTACTGAGGGAAGACCTATTGAGAATTATTGATGTGGCATATCTCACAAGCTGTTTTACAGCCTCTAGGCAGAACACAGAATACCGCTGCCTTATGTTCTTATGAGCCATCTATTCTAACCCCATCAAGCTCCTCAACAGAAAACCAATAAAGGAGACTCCTCAGGTGGGTGAAGGTGATTGACAAACTAAGAGAAACAAAATAGGCACAGTCTCTAGAGCTGTAGGCCTCAGGCTTCACTGCCTCCTCTTTCAGGGAGGTTGGGTGGGGAATCTATGGGCTGGCCATGGTGTGCAGCATTGCTGTGAGGCCTGCTCCAGGTCAGTCTTCCTGAAATGTTTCTATATTCTGAGGAAAATGGAGATTTTAGTGTGCATATTTCCTTAAGTGGTGTCAGGCTTCTGTGGGCTGAGCCAAGGTTTGGGAATGAACAGCTCCTTCTGAAATGTGCTGAGACTGTGTCCTGGTGTTTCTCTCAAATATCTAAGAGGCCTTCTGTTCACATGTATGTCACCTTGTGGTTTTGCGTAAGAAATAAAGGGGAAAGTCCATTATAATTAGGAAACCTAGGGGAGTAGAAGGTCCTCTGCCTCTAAGAAACTTTCCTTCAGAAAGAGGAAATTTGTCTCTGCGCCATGTGTTGTAAACATTCTTTTGGGTTTCTTCTACAGACTTGATAAAATGCCTTTCTTCTCATCATGGATCAAAGTTATTTTCATCATTGCCTTGGCATTTCCTCTTTATTCTGGTGAGTACTTTTTTAGTTATGAATGAAGCAATTCACACATCTTAGAAAATGCAGGAGACAAGTGCTATTATCTAGAAATGGAGCACCTTCTTTCATTAGGTTTCTAATACTTTAACTGGCAAATGAAGCAGGTATGTTACATATCCCCTTTAAAAAATCACATTGGTGGATTGCTTTTTCTCATTTCCCACATTAGGAGATGGAGGCAGAGAGATGGCTTAGAATGAGCAGTAGAATTGAGCTTTTTCTTTATTTATGACTAAAGACATTTACCTAATTAATATTTTCTTTGGAGGTCAGATTCAATGTTTGCTAAATGCAGAGTGTAGGGAGTAATGAGGTCCCCTAGATCTGACATTCCTAGACAATTTGATTTGTTGTTTGTCAGTTCTGAGTCCACTAAAGTAAAAACTTTGTGTGAGGTGAGAACTCCTTGATCCCTCTCTTGGAAATTGGTCTTCCTTTAGAGCAAGGAGACTGATGAATTTTTGTAAAGTAGATTTGAATCATCGAATATATCCCTGATATTAGAATGAGTACTATTTCATGAAGTAGTTATTCATTTCTACATGTTAAGTGACATTATGCAAGGCATATTAGGGGTATTAAAGAAAGCATTGTCTTCTCTGACTGTGATATCCCATGAATTAAAACAAAAATAAAAAGAACTATGGTATCTTCACAGCAAAGTTTGGTGATTGCTGTACAACACTTAAAATTATTTTTCATAGAGGAGAATAGTTTGGAGTGTATTTCCAATTTGAAGCTAATTTGTGAACTTCTTGTTTTGTTACTATCACAAAAGCCTCACCTCAAAATTGGGGGTCCTGATTAGGCAATTTGTGTAGTATTTTGCTACTAAAAACTGTAGGTTCTTCCCACCAGAGATTCTGATTGTTTTCCCCTCTTCTTGTTGTTTTTATATTTTCTTTTGTGTGCTGGTTGCAGAAACTGCTCTTGCACCTCCTCCTCCAAAAAGAAAACCAGCACGCCGACCGGTAAGTTAACACTGATTAATTTTTAAATTGAAAAAGATAAATTTTAAATTGTTTTACATTGTAAATTTTAACAACAAATTTCACCAAACATCCTGGCTGGTATAGCTAAGTGGTTAAGCTTTGACCCTTGAACCAACAGTTTCCTGATTTATTTCCCAGTCAGGGAACATGCTTAGGTTGTGGGCTCAACCCCCAGTAGAAGGCATATAAGAAGCAGCCAATGGATGTCTCTCTCTGTCTTTGATTTTTCAATCTCTCTAGTCTCTCTCCCTTCTATAAAAAGAAATTCAGCAAACAATATGTGCAACATAGTGGTCCTTTAAAAAACATTTTTAACAGTGACATTATTACACCAAGGTCAATAAATAAAATTTAGCCAGCCATATAAAACCACTTGGTATTTGGGACAAGATATAAATATCCCATTACTTCAAAGATTTGACTAATGGATAGCCTTGTTATCTGCATGCATCTCATAAAGGTTACATTGTATTTAAACTAGAATTGTTTATCCAAGCAAAACAAGAAGATTACAAAAATTATGCACTTCAAGGTGGATAAAATAATTTTCATATATTCACAGAGCAGAATATTTTGTAGAGGTGAAGAAAAATCTAAGATAAAGGTTAGAAAGACATTTCAAAGGATGGTATGTAAGACTACACAGCATAATTTTATTTATGTAAATCACAAATATTGCCATTACTAGTTAAGTTTTATATATGTGTGGATGTATATATGTAGATACTAGTATATACACATGTATATGCACATATATATATATACATATGTGGTGATAATCTGAATGCATCTCATTCTTTATTAATGAAACCAGTAAGAAACATAGGGAAATTATTAAAATTCCATCTTATGTTTTCTTGTGATATGAAATAATAGGGGAAATCTGGTGCAGTTATTAGGAGAAGTGATACCAGAGTGGCTCCATTATAAAAAGACATTCAGCCATTTGTCTGTTTTTTTAAAAATTATATTAAGTTTTTAAAAATATATCAATAACATTTTATAACTACTTGAATGGTTTATTTCAAACCTCAATATAGAACATGTTCATTCCATTTTGATGCATGATATCTTGTACTAAGATTAAAAGACATTTTATTCAAAAAGTTCATTATCTGACAAATTTTATGTTCTGCTTTATATTCAACAGCCAGACTGTAACGTATTTAAGGAACGATTACATGCATGCACCAATGAAATGGATCCAATCTGCGGAACCAATGGTCATAATTACTACAATAGCTGCGTTTTCTGCAGTGTCATGATGTAAGAATACAAGGCTAAATATTGGCTTTCACAAAATAGTGAAGAAACCATCACAAAAGGATAGGGAAACCCATTTTCTGATATCCTAGGCACAAAATATATGGGAAAAATTGTACTATATCAGTAAATGCCACAGAATCACACCGGTACCCTTCCTGGGAGTTCTCATTTGCTAAAGCAGTTTGGTATTTGACCTCTCAATATAACTGCTGGATATTCTGCAAATGAACAGATCAATCAATTTAACTTAGTTTAATTATTATACCTACAAATGTCAGTCTATGACTACTATATTGAATTCTGAAGTCCATATCATAACTGGTAATCTCTGATATAGCTTCAAGCTAAGGAAGCAAATTTGAGCAAGAAATACTACTTGACTACAAAAATTTGAAATCCACCACAATGGGCCTATTCATGCTAGGAAGGGACTCCTCAGATGGCCTACCTTAACTCCTGAACTCAATGATAGACTGAACCTTCCTTAGACAGCAGGACATTCTAGGACACTTCCACCCAACCTCCTTTCCTATATGCTTCACTCCAAAGGAGTTTGCAGTCTAAAGGTTCAGCCAGCTTCCTAGCTCCCTCTTCATTGTCACTCAAATTTATTTCCTCTTATTTAATCCCCAAATGTGTTTCTACTTCTGGAGAACCACCAAAACAATCTCTAACCCTCTCCTCTCTCCAGTCTGGGTGGGTTCCACCACTGAGCCAGGACTGACCATGTAAGAAATGTCACATAGTCCCAGTTGAGGGAAGGATGTATCAGGGCTGGGGAGCATCTGGGGTCCAGCTGGTTGTGGAGGTGGAGCACAGCCTCTCCACACTGTGCTGCTCATTTAGAAGCAGTTAGTGCAATACACAGGTAATTTTAAATGCTCTTTGTAATAATTTCTCTTTCTTTCTCTTTTTCTTTACAGAGACACCGGTGGATCATTTAAATTTAAGCACTATGGTAAATGCTGACTCTGTCTGAGCTACACACTCTTATGGCTTTTATGGCGATCCTATTTTGCTATGGATTCTACAGCCAATTAGAAACTTTTCAATCAGGGCTTTAATCTCCTAGGTGACCAGACAAAGCCTTCTATGGAATACAAGATGGAATATAGGGTGTTGAAAATTTTTTCCCAACTCTAAGATCCTTTGATTAATTTTCATTCTCTGTTCAAGTATTAAATAGCAGTTGAAAAACCATCTTAATCATATGTATGATAACATAAAATCTAACGCAGTTTATAATAATAAACATTTCAATCAAAACAATGTTAAATAACATTTCCTTTATTTAAAACACTCCCCTTTTTTTGATTAGTGGGTTAAAACATATGACTACCTTTGATAACCACAAGTAAATATCAAAAGTGAAAAAAGTAACAAATTTAAAACTTCTGTTCTGTGAAAGACAATATCAAGAGAATGAGACAATAAGGCATGTACTGGGAGCACTATTTCAAAAAACACACATCTGATTCATGACTGTTATACAATATGTACAAAGACCTCTTAAAATTCAAAAGTATGAAATCAAGTAACGCAATTTTTAAAAAAAGAATGGGCCAAGGACTTTGACAACTCATTAAAGATACACAGATGCCAAATAAGCACATGCAAAAATGCTCTACATTATATGTCACCAAAGAAATGTAAATTAAAAAAAATGAGATGCCACCACATAATTAATACACTGGGTAAAATCTGGAACACTGACACCACCAAATGCTGGTGAGAAAGCAATAAGAACTCATACATTGATGATGGGAATCTGCAATGGCACACTTTGGAAGTCAATTTGGCAATTTCCCTTTTTTTTATAGTTTTTTTTTTCTAATATATATAGTTATTGTGAATAGCATTACAGATGTCCTTTTCTTCTCCCCCATAATACCTCTTCTCCCAGTTCCTACTCCACTTCCCCAAGTGAGCATACTCTTGACATACAATTGAGGAAACATGCTCCTCAGTACTTTACTTGAAAGTGTTGAAAACTTATGTACACACAAAAAAATATTTATTAATGTAGTAGCTTTATTCCTAATTGACAACACTTGGAAAGAAAGATATCCTTCAGTACATGAATGCATAAATAAACTTTGGTACATATGGACATTGGAATATTATTCAGTTATAAAAAGTAATGAACTATGAAGCGAAGAAAGGATATGAAGGAAACTTAAATGCATGTTACTAAGTGGAAAAAAAGCCAATTTGAAAAGGTTATACTAGTACACTGTATGATTCCAACTGTATCACATTCTATAAAAGGTAAAACTATAGAGATGATAAAAATATCAGTGGTTTACAGGAGGAAGGTAGAGAGACATGAATAGGCAGAGCACAGATCCTTTTAGGGTAGTGAAAACGCTCTATCCTATCTAATAAAAGAGTAATATGCAAATTGTCACTCCAATACACAAGATGGCTACCCCCATGTGGATACAAAATGGCCGCCACAAGATGGCCAGCAGGGGAGGGCAGTTGAGATCGATAAGGCCAGCAGGGGAGGGCAGTTGGTGCGACCCAGGCCTGAAGGGGAAGGCAGTTGGGGGTGACCAGGCCTGCAGGGGAAGGCAATTGGGGGGACCAGGACTGCAGGGAAGGGCAGTTTGGGGGACCAGGCCTGCAAAAGAGGGCAGTTGGGGGAACCAGGCCTGCAGGGGAGGGCAGTTGGGGGTGACCAGGCCTGCAGGGGAGGGCAGTTGGGGCGACCAGGCCTGCAGGGGAGGGCAGTTGGGTGAACCAGGCCTGGAGGGGAGGGCAGTTGGGGGTGACCAGGCCTAGAAGGGAGGGCTGTTGTTGGGGGGCAGGCCTGCAGGGGAGGGCAGTTGAGGGAGACTAGGCCTGCATGGAGGACAGTTAGGGGCGACCAGGCCTGCGGGGAAGGGCAGTTAGGGGCAATTGGGCAGGCAGGGGAGCAGTTAGGCATTGATCAGGTTGGCAGGGGAGTGGTTAGGGGGTGATCAGGCTGGCAGGCAGAAGTGGTTAGGGGCAATCAGGCAGGCAGGCAGTCAAATGGCTGAGAGCCAGCAATTCTGGATTGTGAGAGGGATGTCCAACTAACCGTTTAGGAATAATCCTTGTGGGTTTGGGCCTTAACGGGAAGTCGGATATCCCTCGAGGGGTCCCAGATTGTGCAGGCTGGGCTGATGGACAACCCCCCCATGCACGAATTTCGTGCACCGGGCCTCTAGTCCTATATAATAAAACCTTAATATGCAAATCGACCAAACTGCAGATCTGATTGCTGTGATGCATACTGACCACCAGGGGGCAGATGCTCAATGCAGGAACTGCTGCCCTGGTGGTCAGTGCACTCCCCTGTGGGAGAGCCACTCAGCCAGAAGCTATGCTTTGGGTATCAATGGCCAAGAAACTATATTCAATTAACCCAAATCAATCACCTGTATGTTCTTGGATTTAAAGTTAGTCACTTGTAGATGGGATATAGTTGTAACCTTTTTGTTGTTGAATTCTGCCAATCTATGTCTTTTGATTGTGGATTTTAATCTGTTTATATTTAAAATAATTCCTAATAGTAAAGGAATAATTACTGCCTTTTAAACTTGATTTCTCTATGTCTTATAATGCTTTTGTTTTTTATTTCCTCCAGAACTGCCTTCCTGTAGACTTTTTTATAGTAACAGATTTTAAACCCCTTCTCATTTTCTTTTATGTGTATTCTATGGGTATTTTCTTTGTAGAGATTACATGACATACTATAATTATAACATATAATCACACATACACACAGAAATGCTCTTGTAATACTCTCTTTTAAGCTGCTAATTTCAACTGCATACAAAAACAAATTTATTGCAGCTCTGCCCCTTTATGTTAGTAATGGCACAAATTCTATCTTTTTATATTGTCTACCAATGAACATATATAGGGTGGGGCAAAAGTAGGTGTATAGTTGTTCATGTGGAAAATAATACCAATAATTAATAATAATATGAGGATAAACTCTGTGTTTTGAATACTCACAACTGCAAACCTACTTTTTCCCACCCTGTATTGAACATTAGGCTTTATGTTCTGGTCTTTTAAATCCTAAAAGGAAAAAACAGTGGACTTATAAAAATTATATTAAAATAAGATCTTATAATTAGCCAAGTATTTACATTGACTAGAGAACTTTATATTTTCATGTAACTTTGATTTATTTTCTATTGTCCTTTTTACTTCAAATTGAAGGACTCCCTTTATCATTTCTTATAGGGTAGGTATAATGATAATGAGTATTCTCAGCTTTAGCTTATCTAAAAATGTCTTAATGTCTCCCTCCTTTTTGAAGGACATTTTGTACCATATGATTTAAGGCATTGATTGTCCTATCTGGTTTCAACTTCATTCCACAACTTTCACTCTCTCCAGCTCCAAAAAATAATTCTGGAGATCTTATAGACAGGGTAGTCATTATAGCCAACAATCCTATATAATAAAAGAGTAATATGCAAATTAACCATCACTCCACTACATCCACAAGCCATCCCCACGAGCCAATCAGGAGTGAGTATGCAAATTAACCCAACCAAGATGGCTGCAGCCACGGGGCGAGCAGGAAGCTTGGGTTTCCCCGGCAATGGAGGAAGCCAAGCTTTCCACATACCCTGGCTGGCCCAGGCCTCCACTCAAGTCTACAAAGTTTCAATTATAGAAGATAAATAAATCCCAACAAAAATGGCGGCAGCCACAGAGCTGAAGAGAGCAGGAGGCTTGAGTTGCCCACTGCGATTGAGAAAGCCAAGCTTCTGCAGCCCAGGCCTGCCTTAGCCTCCACTCAAGTCTACAAAGTTTCAATTATAGAAGATAAATAAATCCCAGATACCAGAGACTCCACTTGGGTCTCTGGTGGGTGTGGCCGGCCTGCAAACCACCATAGGCCCCTCGCCCAGGCCACCTCATGCCCCAAGGGAACCCCCACACTGATCCGGGACACCCTTCAGGGCAAACCTGCTGGCCCCCACCCATGCAACAGGCCTTTATCCTATCTAATAAAAGAGTGATATACAAATTGACCATCACTCCAAGACACAAGTTGGCTGCCCCCATGTGGTCAAAGATGGCTACCCCCATGTGAACACAAGATGGCCACCACAAGATGGCCAGCAGGGGAGGGCATTGGGAGGGAACAGGCCTGCAGGGAAGGGCAGTTGGGGGGAACCCAGGCCTGCAGGGAAGAGCAGTTAGGGGTGACCAGGCCTGCAGGGGAGGGCAGTTAGGGGCAAAGAGGCTGGCAGGGGAGTGGTTAGGGGATGATCAGGCTGGTAGGCAGAAGCAGTTAGGGGCTATCAGGAAGGCAGGAAGGTGAGCAGTTGGGAGCCAGCAGTCCTGGATTGGAGAGGGTGCAGGCTGGGTTGAGGGACACAACCCCCATGCACGAATTTTGTGCACCGGGCCTCTAGTATATTATAAACATTAAAGCTACTAAGAGACTAGATCTTAACTGTTCTCACAACAACAAAATTAAGTGATGTGATTGAGGTGTGAGCTAACACTGCAGTGATAATCATACTGCAATTGTACTAGTGCATCAAATTAAGATGTTGTACATCTTCATCTTTCACAATGTTCCATGTCAATTATATGCCAATAAAAAATCTACATCTTGTTCTCCAGACAAGCTTCCACAACATGGTTGCACATGAGGCTCATCTAGGAGTTTTTGTTTGTTTTGTTTTGTTTTAATATATTTTACTGATATTTTACAGAGAGGAAGGGAGAGGGATAGAGAGCCAGAAACATCGAGATGAGAGAGAAACATTGATCTGTTGCCTCCTGCACACCCAACACTGGGGATGTGCTTCCAACCAAGGTACATGTCCTTGGCTGGAATCGAACCTGAGACCCTTCAGTCCTCAGGCTGATGCTCTATCCACTGAGCCAAACTGGTCAGGGCTAAGAGTTTTTATAATGTTCCAATACCCAACCCTCATATACTAATAATCAATTCATAATTTTGATTGAAGGACAGTACATCCATAGCCTTTAAAAGTTTAATCTAATATGCCCGTAATTTCTTTTTTAAATTATAACAGCTAAGATTAGGAAACAGCCTAAGTGCCCATCAGTAGATGGATAAAAAAGCTGTGTGTCACTTACAGAATGGAATACTATGCAGCTGTAAAAAAGAGGGATCTCATACCCTTTGGGACAGCTTGGATGGACCTGGAAAATATTATGCTAAGTGAAATAAGCCAATTTGAGAAAGACAAATATCACATATCTCACTTATTTATGAAATCTAATTTAAAAAATAAACTGATGAATGAAGTGGAATGGGAGACATGGAAGCATGGAATAGAGTCCAGAATCTCAAAGGGAAGGAGGGAGAGGGTGGGTCGGTGGGTGGACATCAATCTAGGAACTTGTATACATATATGCATAATCCAAGGACACAGAAAATAGGTTGGTGAAGGCCTGGGGTTGGGGGAGTGGTCATGGGCTGGAGGGGGTAAATGGGGGAAATAAGGGACATTTTTAATATATTCAACAGTAAAGATACTATCTAATAAAAAGGGAACACGCAAATTGACCTTCACACAGTAACAGAAATGGCTACGCCCACAGCGGAGGCAGGGATTCTGTAACACAAGATGGCTGCGCCCACAGTGGAGGCTGAGTTCCTGTAACAAGCCTTAAGGAGCAATCAGCAGGGAAATGAGACTGCATCCCCTTCCTGGTGGGGCTTGACAGGGGACCTCAGGCTGTGCCCCCACCCCGACGCCAGGCTGGGAGACCTCAGGCCGCACCCCCACCCAGCAGGGCTTGACGGGGGACTTCAGGCCATGTCCCCCACCCAGCAGCGCTTGACAGGGGACCTCAGGCCGTGCCCCCTGCCTCAGCACTGGACTAGGGGACCTGAGGCCGTGCCCCCCACCCAGTAGAGCTTGACAGGGAACTCAGGCTGTTCCCCTGCACAAGTGCTGGGCTGGGGGACTTCAGGCCATGCCCCCTGCCATGCAGGGCTTGAAGGAGGACCTCAGGCCATGCACCCCACCCACAGGGCTTGATGGGGGACCTCAGGCTGCACTCCCCACCTGGTGGGACTTGATGGGGGACCTCAGGCCACGTGCCCTGGCCCGGGCCAGGAGACCTCAAGGCACACTCCCCAGCCCAGGTGTGGGGACCTCAGGACACGCCCCCCACCCTGCAGGACTTGACAGGTATGGGGCCGACCAGGTATGGATCTAGCACAATGGAGGTGGCGATAGCCAGGTCTGGGTTTCGCACGATTTCTAGGTGCACGTGGGTGGCTGGGGAGTTGACTCTGGTTCTTGTGGCACATCCCAGATTCTGACAGGAGGAAGATTTTCATATACATTTTACTAATTTTCTTTTTTCTCTGACACTTCTATTATAAGGACAAATAGCAATATTAAAATATTTCCTCTAATTAATTCCCTTTTAATGTGCACAAATTTCGTGCACCAAGTCACTAGTTTTTTTTAAATAAAAGTGCCTTATTGCAACACATCCCTTACTAGGGTCCTGTTCTCAAAATGTCCACAAGAGGCACTATTGCCTCTAGGTTGCTACAAAGGTTTTTTTTTTTTTTTTTTTTTTAATTTCTTACTAGAGGCCCGGTGCACAAAATTCGTGCACTTGGGGGGGAGGTCCCTCAACCAGGCCTGCACCCTCTCACAGTCCAGGAGCCCTGAGGGGATGTGGGCCTAAACCGTCAGTCGGACATCCTTAGAACTGCCACAGAGGCGGGAAAGGCTCCCACTACTGCCGCTATGCTCGCCAGCTATGAGCCTGGGCTTCTGGCTGAGCAGCACTCCCCCTGTGGGAGCACACTGACCACCAGAGGGCAGCTCCTACGTTGAGTGTCTGCCCCCTGGTTGTCAGCATGCATCATAGTGACTGCTCATTCCACCATTCAGTCATTTGCATATTAGCCTTCTATTATGTAGGATTGATTAAGAATATTACATAGGGGTCCTTATCCCTCCATTGCCCCCCCCCCCTGCAACTCATGCCCTCACCTCCCTGTTGTCTGTGTCCATTGCTTAGGCTTATATGCATGCATACAAGTCCTTTGTTTGATCTCTCTCCCTTACCCCCACCCTTCCCTACCTTCCCTCTGAGGTTTGATAGTCTGAGAACAACATAAACTGATGAACAAAAACAGATCTATAGGCTTTTCTTTTAACTCCCTGCAAGGGCTAGAGCCCTCTTGGACTGTTACTTGGGTTTTGTTTTCAGATTCCTAGAATTCATTACTAGGTTGCTGCTCTTAAAATATACACCAGAAAACAATATTGCAATACCTGCCTTCAAGGAAAAGAGCCATCTAGGACTGACAATTGGGTTTTCTTTCTAAACTGTAAAAGTGGGTTCACATATCTCATTTTTTTTCTACCAATCAATAGCATTTGGTATCCTTTATTATTCCTTTCTTTCTAGACTAGAGGCCCAGTGCACGAAATACGTACACGGGGGTGTGTGTTCCTCATCCCAGCCTGCACCCTCTCCAATCTGGGCCCCCTCGAGGGATGTCCGACTGCCCGTTTAAGCCTGATCCCAGTGGGATCGGGCTTAAATGGGCAGTAGGACATCCCTCTCACAATCCAGGACTGCTGGCTCCCAACTGCTCGCCTGCCTGCCTTCCTGATTGCCCCTAACCGCTTCTGCCTGCCAGCCTGATCACCCCCTAACCACTCCCATGCCAGCCGGATTGATGCCTAACTGCTTCCGTGCCAGCCTGTTTTCCCCTAACTGCCCTCGCCTGCAGGTCTGGTCGCTCCCAACTGCCCTCCCCTGCTGGCCTGATGGCCCACAACTGCCTCCCTTCCAGGCCGGGTCCCTCCCAACTACCCTCCCCTGCTGGCCATCTTGTGCTGGCCATCTTGTGTCCTCATGGGGGCAGCCATGTTTGACCTCATGGGGGCAACCATCTTGTGTGTTGGAGTGATGGTCAATTTGCATATTACTCTTTTATTAGATAGGATATATATATATATATATATATATATATATATATATATATATATATATGGTGTTAATCTGAATGTATCTGATTCTGCAATAGTGAGAACATTGAGAAATATAAATTATTAAAATTCCATTGTATTGTTCCTTCTGGTATGAAATGGGGAAATCTGGGCAGATATGAGGAGAAGTGAGATGAGAGTGGCTACATAATACAAACACATTAAGCAATTTGATTTTTAAAAAAGATATTGGGTTTGTAAAAATATATTAATATTTTATAACTAATTGGAAGGTTTATTTTCAAACCTCAATATAGAATATGTTCATTCCATTTTGATGCATGATATCTTATACTAAGATTAAAGAACATTTTATTGAAAAATTACATTATTTGACAAATTTTATGTTCTTCTTTATGTTCAACAGCCAGACTGTAGAGTGTATAATCATCAATTACAGAATTGCAGGAACAAAATGGATCCAATCTGCGGAACCGATGGTCTAACTTACTACAATAGATGCGTTTTCTGCAGTGCAATGTTGTAAGAACACAAGACTGAATATTGGCTCTTCCAAAATAATGAAGAAACCATCAAAAAAGGATAGGAAAATGCATGTTTTGGACAGCCTGGGCATAGTTTATATGGAAAAAGAATTTGTTCGATCTCAGTAAATGCCACAGAAACACACTGGTACCTTTCCTGGGAGTCCTCATTTGCTAAAGCAGTTTGTTATTTGACATCTCACTATAACTGCTGGATATTCAGCAAATGTACAAATCAATTAACTTAATTTTATCATTATGACTTACTGATGGCAGTCTGTATTGAATGCTGAAGTCCACCTGATAATTGATAATCTCTGTGGTGTAGCTTCAAGCTACAGGGAGCATAACTGAGCAAGAAAATCTGCTTGACTTAGAGAAATTGGAAATCCATCACAATGAGCCTATTCATGCTAGGAAGGTACTCCTCTGATAGTCCACATTATCTCCTGTACTCCATGATAGACTGAGAACCTCCCTTAGAGAGCAGGACAATCAAGGAAACTTTCATCCAACCTCCTTTCCTAAATGCTTCACTCCAAAGGAGTTTGCAGTCTCAAGGTTCAGCCAGCTCTAGCCGGTTTGGCTCAGTGCATAGGGCATCAGCTTGCAGAACAAAGGGTCCCAGGTTAGATTCTAGTCAAGGGCATGTAACTTGGTTGCAGGATCCTCCCTGCCCCAGCCCTGGTCAGAGAACATGAAAGAAGCAACCAATCAATGTGTTTCTCTCACATCAGTATTTCTCTCTGTCTTTCCCTCTCTCTTCCACTCTTTAAAAATCAATGGAAAAAATATCCTGAGGTGAGGATTAAAAATAAATACATAAAGGTTCAGCCAACCTTCCTACCTACCTCCTTATTTTCTCACACATTTATTTCCTCTTATGTAATGCTAGAATTGGCTTCTACTTCTAGAGAACCACCAAAACAAAACTCTCCTGTCTCCAATCTGGGAGGGTTCCAAGATTGAGCCAGGACTAACCATGTAGTAATCACCAATCTCTCCTGTGAAAATACCAAAGTCCTTTTTATTCATTTTTTTTTAAATAAAAGAGACATGTTAGTCAGAAAAGACAATGTCTTTTTTAATGCCACTAAATATGTCTTGCATCAAGTCACATAACATGAAGAAATTAGTTACTACTTAAAGAAATAGTACATTGTAAAAAGAGTCACCTAGCCCCAGATCAGGAAAGGATGTGTGCAGGTCTGGGAAGCACGTGGGCTCAAACTGTTTGTGGAGGTGGATCAACAGCCTCTCTACACTGTGCTCATTATTTAGAAGTAGTTAGTGCAATACCCAGGCAATTTTAAATGCTGTTTATAATAATTTCTCTTTCTCTTTACATACATGCTGAAAATCATAGTAGATTTAACCATTACGGAAAATGCTGATTCTACCTGAGCTAAACACTCTGATGGCTTTTAGGGCAATCATATTTTGCAGTGGATTCTACAGCCAGAGTCTTTCAAATCAGAGTTTTAAACTCCTAGGTGACCAGACAAAGCCTTCCATGGTATATAAGATGGAATATAGGGTGTTGAAAGTTGTTTCCCAACTCTAAGAACCTTTGATTGGTTTTCTTTCTCTGTTCAATTATTAAATAGCAAATGAAAAACTACCCCAATCATGGGTTTGATAATATAAAACCTAATGCAATTTAAAATAATAAATATTTCAACCAGTACAATGTCAAATAATATTGTCTTTATTAAAATACCCCTTTTTGTTGATTAGTCGGTTAAAGCACATGACTACTTTTGGTAACTACAAGTAAATACTTTCAAAGATGAAAAAAATAACATATTTCTGGGGTGTTCAATAAAATTACAGACACTTGGGCTCCTCTTTATCTGAAAGAATCAAAGCCTCTAGAAGCGGGATCTAGGACTTGTGTTCTAACAAGTACCCTGGGTCAATCATCCAATCATCAATATTAAGCAATATGGATTTGTATTCTAAAACATAGGTCATGTCTATAATTGCATGAAGTGCAAAGTCTATTCAAAGGTATTTTTTGATTTCTGAGGCTTGGGGCAAATTTACATTATTTTCTTTGTCATTCACAAATCAGGCAAGACAAATGCTGTTAGTGTAATTGATATAATCTAGATCCAAGGCCCTTATTAGGTATACTAGAGACTCGGTGCACAAAAATTTGTGCCCTTGGGGGTATCCCTTAGCCTGGCCTGAGCCCTCTCAAAGTCCAGGATCCCTCAGGGGATATAAACCTGCCCTGCGTTTTAGGCCTGCTCCCCATGGGATCGGACTGACTCTGGCAGTCAGACATCCCTCTGGAAACCTGGGAGCCCTCAGGGGATGTCCGACTAAATCCCATTCCCCATGGGCCTATGCTATTAGTCGGACAACCTTAGCACTGCTACGGAGGAAGGAGAGGCAGCTTCTGGCTGAGCTGCGCTCCCCCTGTGGAAGGATTCCAGTTCATTAGGCCATTATGGTCAATTAGCATATTACCCTTTTATTATATAGGATGATTTGCAAACGTTTTCCCTGTTTTTCAAGTTGTCTTTTTAACTTTATTGATGTACCATTTGCTGCAATTTTTACAAATTTAATGAACTCCAACTTATCTATTTTTTTCCTTTGTTGCTTGTACTTTGGTTGTTCAGTAAAGCAATTGCTGGGTAATCCAAGCTCAAGAAGATCTGCACCTATTTTTATTGAAAATTTAACAAACAGAATATACAACAGAATGGTCTTCATAAATAAAAGTATGCAATTTCTTCAACCAAGTCCAACAAAGAGAATCTAGCCAGAAAGGCAAAAAAAACCACTTGCCATAACCTACATTATCTACAAGATAATAGTAATCATGTCTTTTTACCCCAAGTTTGCACTAATTGACAATGAGATTCTCTTGTGAACAGGCATATAATAAAGGGAAAAGGATGTTTTATTCATCCTCATAAAAGAAATGGAAAAAATGTACCACCCAATTATCAATTTAATGTTAAAAGTGAATAATATTCATATATTCATATAGTGGAATGTTACACAGAAGTGAAAATAAATGAACTAAATACAGCTGTAAATATCAGTGTCTATAAAGTTCACAAAGTATAAAAAGCAAGTCATTAAGAATATGTATATTACAGTTTTCTTTGTGTAAGATATCTAAAACTAAATGTATATATAAAGACATGCATAAATATGACATACATACATACACACACATGTTGTGATATTGAAAACTAAATATATATAAATCCATGTATAAATAGGAAATACGTAAATACATATATATAGTGAATATATGTATTGATCTACGCTAAACTTATATATGAATACAGGAAGTAACAAACAGAAAATTCAGTTTGGTGATGTCTTCTCATAAGGGGGGTGAGAGAGACATGACCTAGTGGAGGAAGATCATGGATGTGGTTATGGATTAGATACATTAAAAATACTTTAGACCAATTAATCACTTTTATCGTAATAGGAGGCTATATATTTTAATATCAATAATTTTAACAAAAATTCATAGAAGACAATATACAAAATGCTAAAATGGTTGCTTTTTCGTGAAATTATATATGTTTACTTTTCCAGCTTTCTGAATCTTCCACCTTAAAACAAAACATTATATACTATTACAAGGGGAAAATGGCAGCAAAACAAAGCAACAAAATATTTTAAGATTTTGCTAAATAATCTAATCTTACCTACGTTAACATTCCTAATTCCTAAACAGTAATAGACAGTAAAATGCTCCCTCCATTTCTCAGTCTGACACTCTGAGCTTTATTCAGATCCAGAGACAGAAAAACATTGATCAGACTGTCAAACCTCAGAGGGAAGGCTGAGTAGGGTGGGGGTAAGGGCGAGAGCTAAACCAATGGACTTGTATGCATGCATAGAAGCCTAACCAATGGACATAGACACCAGGAGGGTTAGGGCATGATAGCGGGGGTGGGGGCAATGGGCGCATAAGGACACATATGTAATACCTTAATTAATAAAGAAAAGAAGATTCAGATAAGAGCAGAAAGCTTCCTGGGTGCTCTCTTACTCAAACTATATTTCTGCATGCACAGCTGTTATTGCCATCCATCCCACTAGGCTACCTGAGCTACGTTAGGGGCATATAGACCTAGGCTGTTCTGAACCTGCTTGTGCCTTTACAAACATCCTCTAACACATGTGTATAGCAACTATCAACGAACTCTACAGGACAGGGACTATGAAGTAGTTTTGTGGTTTGGTGATGATCACCAAAACATTCTCATCGTTCAAACTTATGACACTTGGATGGCACATAACTGGAAATCTTGTCCAACTTAATGTTTTCCATTTATGCAAGTACTAGTGAATCAATTATGCATATGGCACCATTCTGAGTATCACCAAAAAGGTTAGAATCTTACAAAGAAATACGTACCAAAAATACAAGAAACTAAGTGTCTTGATGGAGATATTCATAAGAGGTGTAAAGGAGTTTTGAAAATGAAATTCTTTTTCCATCTGTATCATAAAAGAAATGGCCATTATTGACTACTGGGTATCAGTTTATTACAGAGCTCATATTCGTGGAGGCACAGGTTGCTGTAACACAAAAATCTTGTGGCATAAACCAAGCAGAGAGCTCAACCACCTTTGTCATACTTACATACTTTATGGCCTTTACTTTGTGCCGGGAGCCAATTCCAGCATGTCAGCAGGACTGAATCATCTGGAAATGGCTGAGGGCATTTCCCCAAACCTGAAAAGTAAGCATAAAATGATAGTTTGCTGGCCCTGACCGGTTTGGCTCAGTGGTAGAGTGTTGGCCTACAGACTGAGGAGTCCCAGGTTCGATCCCGGTCAAGGGCATGTACCTTGGTTGCGGGCACATCCCCAATGGGAGGTGTGCAGGAGGCAGCTGATTGATGTTTCGACTCTCTATCCCTCTCCCTTCCTCTCTGTAAAAAATCAATAAAATATATATTTTTTTAAAAAATGATTGCTTGCTGTCAGACAGCTAAGGGCATTTCAATCTACATGTTATTGCCTCCTCCTGGCAAAACACCTGAACAGCGGTAGGCAGTTTTTCCCAGATCTGACAATGGATTCTGTATACCTAACCCTACACTTTGATGTCTGTATCTACCTTGCCTTAGGACAATTTGTGTTAATAAATAGCAGGGGGGTCCTGAGACAAGAGAGAAGAACTTAGTTCCTTTAGATAAGTCTTCTCTGGCTCCCCATAATGCCTTCCAAAATTATGTTTCGTCTCTGGACTCTTATTTAATTTACACACAGCACCTTCTCAGTTCCTGAACCCTTCTAGATGCTGGATCAAGACCACCAGCAACTGTGTTCACTACTCCCACTTCTTCTTACAAGGACCTTCCTGTACAAGGATCATACACCATGCATTACTAGGTGTGCCGGTTAATAATAGTAGATTTTGTAATCAAAGAAAACATGATAATTTCAAGAGAAACATCACAAGTGCTTTATTCAAAGTAATATCCATTGCTAGCTACACATTTCCCCATCTTTCAGATAATTTGTGGATACTGTCCCAAGAGAAATTCTCTTGTTTTGAGGCCCAATTTTCAGAGACCAAATTTTCCACTTCGTATGTTTTCATGTGCTGCTCAGGAAGTGCGTGTGCCATCGATCGGAACAAGTGGTAATCTGAAGAAGCAAGGTCTGGTGAATATAGCGGATGGGTTAATACTTCCAAGGCAAGATCTTTTAACGTGTCTTTTACTGGTTTTGAAGTGTGGGATGGTGCCTTAACATGAAGCTAAATTACTTTGCCGTCTCTTCTGGCCCATTCTGGTCGATTCATCATCAAAGCATGATTCAAATTGATTATTTGTTGTCCGCGGCAATCAGCACTAATGGTTTCACCAGGTTTTAGAAGCGCATAATACACCACACCTTCCTGATCCCACCAAACGCAGAACATTGTCTTCTTTCCGAAGCGATTTGTCCTTGCAGTGGATGTTGATGGTTGACCTGGATCAACCCATGATTTTGTGCATTTGAGATTCTCAAAATAAATCCAGTTTTCACCGCCAGTCACAATTTGATGCAAAAAATACTTTCTTATGTGCCTTTGATGCAACATTTTACAGATGACGTTTCAGTTTTCCATTTGTCTTTCATTCAATTGATGTGGAACCCACTTTCCTACCTTTAAAATCTTTCCCATTGCTTGTAAACAATCAGAAATTGTTTGCTGAGCAACGTTTAATCTTTCTGCAAGTTGTTTGGAAGTTTGACATGCATCTTCATCCAATAATGCTTGTAATTGTTGGTCTTCAAACTTTTTCGGTTGACCTGGACATCTTTGTCTTCCACATCAAAATCATCACTTTTAAATCATTTAAACCAGCATTCACAAATATCTTGAGATGGACCATGTTCACAATAAGCTTCCCGAAGTATTCACCATCACTTCTCTCCAAAATAAAGTAATGAATTAAAACTTCCCACAAATGCTCTTTTTTTTTGGCATGAAATTCAACCTTTTTAAGCATAAAAATATCTATGATGCTAACACCTTCAGCAAATTTGACATATGAAGTTTTGAAGCTTGTTGTCAATACAACAAAATAGCATACATATCAAATCGCATATATATCAACATATGTGTAACTCCATCTACTGAAGAAAATCCACATTCTTAACTGGTACACCTAGTAAAAGCTGCCTCACATAACCATCAATACAAATGTATGTAGGCAAGGACACTTGAATTAAACTTGTCCAGTGCATGAAATCTCTAAATGTCACAACAAGAGTTGAGTGTTCTACACCATGAAATTGCACTTGTGAGAACTACAAAAATATTTCAGTAAACAGAGGGACATATGTTGTTCATGGTTGGAAAGATCAAAATAGTAAAGATGTCAATTTTTGTTAAAGTGACCCATAGAGTAAGAAAAGAAACTTTTTTTCATAATCCTCTGTTTTTTTGTAAATAAAAGCATATTTATCTTTAGTTTTATATGGAATGACAGAGTACTAAACTGGCTAAAACAATTTGAAGAAACAATTTGTAAAAACCAAAATACCTGGTTCCCTCTGCCCCAAGTACTACTTCATATGTACTGCTAAATAGCTAAAATACTCATAAGCACATGGTATTGGTATATATATATAATATATATATATATATATATATATATATATTACATATATATATTCTCTTTATTCTTTGTATTGCTAAATATTTGTCAATTATGTGTATTGTTTCAAAATATCAAGTCTTAGTTGCACTGATGTTTTATATAGTTTGTTTCTGGGGTCCATTTTATTTATATTTGCTCAGTCCTTTATTTCATTTTTTCCCTTCTACTAACTTTGGTCTCATATGTTTTTCCTTCTCTAATTCTTTGAAGTGTAAAATAGGTTATATAATTGAGATATTTCTTCTTCCTTATTTTAGTTTTTTTATCTCTATAAACTTCCCTCTTAAAACTGCTTTCGCTCCATGCCATACATATTGGTACATTATTTTTCCATTTTCATTTTTTCAAGGTACTTTTGATTTCCCTTTGATTTCCTCCTTAACCCATTCATTGATCCATTTGTTCTTCAGAAGCATGTTGTCAATATATCTATGTTGTATAAGTGGGTGCTAGCTTGTGTGTGTGTGTGTGTGTGTGTGTGTGTGTGTTTATAATATAAAGTGCTTCCCAGCAACTTCCACTCTGGGCTTCAAGTTTACTTTTCCCTAAAATATCCTACATGGGAAGGACTGGTCTATCCCAGACATCTCTGATGGTACCTACTGAAATAATTGAAAGAGCTAGGGAGAGTAATAGTCACTTTACTGCTGTGTGTTTCCTTTACCACATAGTTCCTTCAATTAAATTGACATAAAATTACTAATCATAGATGTTTCTTTCTAAAACCTGGGTTTCTTACTTATCTTTAAATATTTTTGAGGAGGATAAATGGCGGCGGAATAGACAGACGTGTTCCGAGCCTTGTCCCGGAGCAGAAAGAAAGAACAGATGACGGTCGCACGAGGAGTGTTTGTTGGCAAGTTAAGGGACAGCTAAACTCCGGAAGAAGGTGGGGACTGCTAGACGGGGTTCCCCTGACCTGGCAGCCCCCACTGCGGCTGATATATCAGTCCCTTCCTGGAGCTACGGGCTGGGTCTCGGAGTTTGCGCCATCTTGAACAGGAAAGTGGAGCTTATCGGAAGCCTGAGAATCCACAACTGCGGCACCCAATGAACAGCTGCGAGCCCCAGAACACCGGTCCCCAATTGGCGCAAACACACAGATTCAGAGTAGCTCTACACTCCACCACGGAAAGGTCAGATTTTGCCTGGGATAAGGTGAGGTCTCTGGTCCCCGCGGGAGAGAGGAATGCGCATTTTGCAGGAGCTGGAGGACCAGTGTAGTCTGTGCCTAGAAAAATCCGTGGCTGTTGGGGCTGGCATGATGCGTGAATGTGGAAGGGGGTCCTCAGAGCTGCTAACAGAAGGGCTCTCTAAAAAGCAACCCATTTTGATCTGATGTGCAGGGACACCCTAAGAATTTCAAAGGTGTGCCGGCTGCTTAGACTTGCGCGCAAACCCATTGTTCGCACACTTGGGCTTTTTCCTCTTCAAATCCTTGCTTCTGATTACTAAGCCCAATACATAGGATCACCCAGTTGGGGACACCCTGGGAGACTGCAGGGGAAAGTTGTTTTTCTGGAACCTGGGGATTGGAGCAGGGAGTGACCATCAGAGAGCCAGCTCTGAGGCAGCCCACTCCCACAAACCAGTAGTGAATGCCACAGGGAAAGAAGGTTCTAACACTGCCTAGAGAGGCCACATATAGACCCAGAAGTCAATCCGGAAACACTGCCACCTAGGGCTGAATCACAAATTGACTCTTGTATAATCAAAAATAAAGGAATACGAGAAATTAAGACACACCGCCTGCTAAATCAGGACTGGCTTACAACACTGAAGAGCAGTGAGGCCTTTTTAAAATTTGTAAGTTTAATGTAAGCTTAATATGATATTTAACTGCAATGCTGTCCAGACTGAGAAACAGGCGTGCCAAATAGAAAAACAGAGGAAGTGAATGACCTTCACTACTCCACATTTTATTTTATTTTTTTTTATTTTCATTTTTTGCATCTTTTACTCAAGAAACTAATTTTTTCTCTTTTTTCCGCACTGGATTTTACCTTTTTAATTATTACATTTTTATTTTCAATCCGGATTATTACTACTGCTATTTTATCTTTTTTTTTTAAAGTGTCATTTTATTTTCTCTTCATTTTACTTTGTTCTACATTCTATTTTCATCTTTCCTTTAGCATCGTTTTACTCAATATCAACTCTACCTTTATGCCATCACTCTCTTCCTAACCTTCCCCTTTTGGGTGTCCTGTTTATGTTACCCCTTTCCTGCTTTAGATTTTCCCTATTCTTTCTGTTTACCCCCTGTTAAAATATCACCCTACTTACATATCTAATCTCCAATCCCCTGCTCTAAGTCTATACACACCTCTCTCTTCGCTGTCTTAACTATCCAAAAAATTGTTTTTCTCTCTGTCCTTTTGTTGTTGTTCGCTTGAATGTTGATTATATAGAATTTTTATTCTTTTTTGTGAGATTGTTTTGCTTATTCTTCTTTTCTTTGTTTATTTTTTGTTTGTTTTGTGCTTCTGTTTTCCCTTGCCTCACTCAATATTAGTTGGTGTTGTAGTTTGTATTAATCCCCAGGTACTTGTTGCTGGCATTTGCTGGGATTAGTGATTGTCCTATTGGAGTTTTCTCCCCATATATATAGTTTGTTCCCCTTTCTCTCTTAGTCTCTTTCTTGTCTCTCTTACTTTTTTGTTTCCTTTTCCCAATTTCATTTTGACACTCCTTTTTTTTTCTTTCACTGTCTTTCTTTTTCCTCTTCTTCTTTCTCTCCTATCCCCTAATTTTCCTTTCTCATGTGGTCACCTTTATTTTAGGTTATTATATTGTGAATACATTTCTGTTCAGTGCCTTGTGTGTTGTACCTGGTTGTGCTGTATTTTGTGCCTTTAAATCAACACAGGAGAGAGAACTACATAACCAGACATCCAGAGAAGAGAAACCATGGGTAAACAAAGAAACAGCCCACATATGAAAGAAAAGCAGGCATCACCAGAAAAGGAAGTAAATGAAATGGAGGCAAGCAACCTTCCAGAAAAAGAATTCAGAGAAATGGTCATAAGGTGGCTGAAAAGAATGGAAGACAAATTCGACAATATGAGTAAGAACCAATAGGAAATGAAGAAGAACCAAGAAGAAATGAAAAATGACATCGCTGCTGTAAAGAACTCAATAGAAAGCATCAAGAGTAGACTAGAAGAAGCAGAGGACCACATCAGTGAGCTAGAAGACAAGATGGGAAAAAATACCCAAGTAGAGCAGCTTCTAGAAAAAAAAATTAAAAAGCAGGAGGAGAGCCTAAGGGAACTTTTGGACACCACGAAACAAAACAACATCAGCATAATAGGGGATCTAGAAGGAAAAGAAACTGAGCAAGGAATAGAAAACCTGTTTGAAGAAATAATGACAGAAAACTTCCCTGATATAGGGAAGAAAAAGCCCACACAAATCCAAGAAGCCCACAGAGTCCCAAGCAAAATGAACCCCAAAAGACCGACGCCAAGGCACATTAAAATTAAATTGGCAAACACCAACAACAAAGTAAGAATCTTAAAAGTGGCAAGAGAGAGACAGAAAGTTACATACAAAGGAACCCCCATTAGACTAGCAACTGATTTCTGAACAGAAACTCATCAGACCAGAAGGGAATGGAATGAAATATACAAAGTCATGCAAAGGAAGGGTCTGAATCCAAGGATACTGTACCCAGCAAGGCTATCAATCAAAATTGAAGGTGAAATCAGGAGCTTCAGAGACCAAAAAGGACTAAGGGAATTTATTACCACCAAATCAGCAATGCAAGAAATGCTAAAGGGTCTGCTGTGGAAAAAAAAAAAAAAAAAAAAAAAAAAAAAAAAGAGAGAAATAGGAAGCGAAGAAGGAACATAGAAGGAACATGGGTAAAGAATAAAAATGGCGACAAATAAGTACCTATCAATAATATCTTTAAATGTAAATGGATTAAATGCCCCAATCAAAAGACATAGGGTAATGGATTGGATAAGAAAACAAGACCCATATATCTGCTGTCTACAAGAAACCCACCTCACAAAAAAAGACGCACACAGACTGAGGGTGAAAGGATGGAAAAAGGTTTTCCAGGCAAATGGAAATGAAAAAAAAGCTGGGGTAGCAATACTTATATCTGACAAATTAGATCTCAAAGTGAAGGATATAACAAGAGATAAGGAAGGCTACTTCATAATACTAAAGGGAGCAATCCAACAAGAAGAAATAACTCTGGTAAACATATATACACCCAATACAGGAGCACCCAAATACATAGAAAATCTCCTGGAGGATATCATGGGAAAGACTGACAGCAATACAATCATAGTAGGAGACGTTAATAGCCCACTATCACCATTGGACAAATCCTCTAAACAAAAAATCAGCAGAGAAACATCAATCCTAAATGACTCACTAGACCAGATGGAATTAATTGACATCTTCAGAACATTTCACCCCAAAACCACAGAATATACATTCTTCTCAAGTGCACATGGGTCATTTTCAAAGACAGACCATATGTTGGGACATAGGCAAAGTCTCTTCAAATTCAAGATAGAAATCATATCAAGCATCTTATCAGTCCACAATGGCATAAAACTGGAAATCAACTACAATAAAAACAATCCAAAGAAATCAAACACATGGAGACTAAACAGCATGCTATTAAACAATGACTGGGTTACCAGAGAGATCAAGGAAGAAATAAAAAACATCATGGCATCAAATGACAATGAAAACACAACAATCCAAAATCTATGGGACACAGCGAAAGCAGTCTTGAGAGGGAAGTGCATAGCTCTACAAGCATACTGCAAAAAACAAGAAACAATGGTAATAAGTTACCTAAACCAACAACTCAAAGAGTAAGAAAAAGAGCAACAAGAAAAGCCCAGTGTAAGTAGAAGGAAGGAAATAATAAAGACCAGAGCAGAGATAAACGACATAGAGATCAAAGGAACAATACAAAAGATCAACAAAACCAAGAGCTGGTTCTCTGAAAGGATAAACAAGATTGATGAACCTCTAGCCAGGCTCACCAAGAAGCAAAGAGAGAGGACCCAAATAAACAAAATCAGAAATGAAAGAGGTGAAATAACAACAGATCCTGCCAAAATACAAAGGATTGTTAAAAAATACTACGAACAACTCTATTCCAACAAACTGGACAACCTGGAGGAAATGAACATATTCCTAGAAAAATATAACCTTCCAAAACTCAATAAGGAAGAATCTAAACAGCTCAATATGCCAGTAACTATGGAAGAAATTGAGGCAGTCATCAAAAAGCTTTCAGCAAACAAAAGCCAGGGGACAGAAAGCTTCAGAGGAGAGTTTTACCAAACATTCAAGGAAGAACTAAAACCTATCCTCCTCAGACTATTCCAAAAAGTTCAAGAGGAAGGAACACTTCCAAGCTCCTTCTATGAAGCCAGCATCACCCTAATACCAAAACAAGATAAAGACAACACAATGAAGGAGAATTACAGGCTAATATCCCTCATGAATGTAGATGCCAAAATCCTCAACAAAATTTTAGCAAATCGGATCGAGCAGTACATCAGAAAGATCATACACCATGACCAAGTAGGGTTTATCCCAGGAATGCAAGGATGGTACAATATCCACAAATCAATAAATGTGATACATCACATAAACAAATTTAGAGACAAAAATCATATAGTCATATCAATTGATGCAGAAAAAGCATTTGACAAAATCCAAAACCCTTTCTTGATAAAAACTCTCAACAAGGTGGGAATAGAAGGATCATACCTCAACATAATAAAAGCTATAGATGATAAACCCACAGCTAACATCATACTCAATGGGCAAAAACTAAAACCATTTCCCCTAAGAACAGGAACAAGACAGGGATGCCCATTCTCACCACTCCTGTTTGACATAGTACTGGAAGTATTAGCCATTGTAATTAGACAAGAAGAAGAAATAAAAGGCATCCAAATTGGAAAAGAAGAAGTAAAGCTGTCCTTATTTGCAGATGACATAATATTGTACATAAAAAACCTGAAAGACTCCATCAAAAAACTAACAGATTTAATAAATGAATTCGGCAATGTAGCAGGATACAAAATTAACACCAAGAAATCTATGGCATTTCTATACACCAATAGTGAACTTACAGAAAGAGAGACTAAAAAAGCAATCCCTTTTACCATCGCACCAAAAATATTAAGATACCTAGGAATGAACTTAACTAAGGAGGTAAAAGATCTATACGTGGAAAACTACAGGACACTGAAAAAAGAGATAGAGGAAGACGTAAACAGATGGAAGAACATACCATGTTCATGGATTGGGAGAATCAACATCATTAAAATGTCCATACTACCCAAAGCAATCTATAGATTCAATGCACTCCCCATTAAAATACCAATGGCATATTTCACAGACCTAGAAAGAACTCTCCAAAAATTTACTTGGAATAAAAAAAGACTCCCAATAGCCACAGCAATCCTGAGAAAAAAGAATAAAGTAGGAGGGATCTCAATACCAGATTTCAAGCTATATTACAAAGCCACTGTCCTCAAAACAGCCTGGCACTGGCACAAGAACAGACATACAGATCAATGGAATAGAATAGAGAATCCAGATATCGACCCAAACCACTATGCGCAATTAATATTTGACAATGGAGGCATGAACATACAATGGAGTCAAGACAGTTTCTTCAATAAATGGTGTTGGGAAAATTGGACAGATACATGCAAAAAAATGAAACTAGATCACCAACTTACACCATACACAAAAATAAACTCAAAATGGATACAGGACTTAAATGTAAGACAGGAAACCATAAATATACTAGAGGAATCCACAGGCACCAAAATCTCAAACATATGCCGAAAGAACTTCTTCACTGATATTGCCCCTAGGGCAACAGAAGCCAAAGAGAAAATAAACAAATTGGACTCCATCAAAATAAAAAGCTTTTTCACAGAAAAAGAAATCATCAACAAAACAACAAGAAATCCCACTGTATGGGAGAACATATTTGCAAATGTTATCACTGATAAATGTTTAATCTCCAACATCTACAGGCAGCTTATACAACTTAATAAAAAGAAGATAAATGATCCAATAAAAAAATGGGCAACAGACCCAAATAGAATCTTTTCAAAAGAAGACAGAAGGAAGGCCAAGAGACACATGAAAACATGCTCAAAGTCACTAATTATCCGAGAGATGCAAATCAAAACGACAATGCAATACCATCTCACACCTGTCAGAATGGCTATCATCAACAAATCGACAAACGACAAGTGTTGGCGAGGATGCGGAGAAAAAGGAACCCTCGTGCACTGCTGGTGGGAATGCAGACTGGTGCAGCCACTGTGGAGAACAGTATGGAGTTTCCTCAAAAAACTAAAAATGGAACTCCCATTTGACCCAGGAATCCCACTCCTAGGAATATATCCTAAGAAACAAGAAACACCAAGCAGAAAGGATATATGCACCCCTATGTTTATAGCAGCACAATTTACCATAGCTAAGATTTGGAAACAGCCTAGGTGCCCGTCAGCAGATGACTGGATCAGAAAACTATGGTACATCTACACAATGGAATACTATGCTGCCATAAAAAAGAAGGAATTATTACCATTTGTAGGCACCTGGATGGAATTAGAGAACATTATGCTAAGTGAAATAAGCCAGTCAATGAAAGAAAAGTACCACATGATCTCACTCATTTGGGGATAATGAAAAACATTATAAACTGATGAACAAAAAGATAGATACAGAGGCAGTAAAGCATCAAACAGACTGTCAAATTACAACGGGAAGATTAGAGAGAGGTGGGGAAATAAAAGATCAACTGAAGGACTTATATGCATGCATATAAGAGTAACCAACAGATGCAAAACATTGGGGGTTAGGGCATGTATGGGAGTGGGGTGGGGGGGCAATGGTAAGATATGTACACATATAATACCTTAATAAAAAAATTTTTAAAAATATTTTTTATTGATTTCAGAGAGGAAGGGAGAAGGAGACAGAAACATGAACGATGAGAGAGAATCATTGATTGGCTGCCTACTGCACGCCCCCCTACTGGAGATTGAACTCGCAACCTGTGCATGTGCCCTTGGCCAGAATTGAACCTGAGACCCTTCATTCCACAGGCTGACTCTCCGTTCACTGAGCCAAACCAGCTAGGACAAAACCTGGGTTCCCTTACTCTGAAAATGGGCAGGCAGAATCATAATGCCAAATATCTACCAACTATACCACTTAAGTGCAGACAGTTCTAATTTCATTCCCCTGCCCTTTCTCTCTACTATCTGAGAAATTCATAACCTACACTGTGGCCCAGGCTTGCCAAAGCTGGATTGTCCTGAGACTCATTAGGCAAATTATAAAATCTACCATTGCCCAAGCCTCATTTATCAACACGTTACACAGTCTTGGTGGTGAGGCTGAACACCAAGGCGAGTGTCAAGTTCCAATTGAACTACTGTACAAGAGTCTCACAAGATGTAAATATTAGGGAAAACTAGTCAAACTGGATATCACTCCATTATTTCTTATTAGAGACCATGGGCACAAAATTCATGCACTTGGGGAGGGAGCGTTTCTCATCCCGGACTGCGCCCTCTCACAGTCCAGGAGTCCACAGGGGATGTCCGATTGGCAGTATAAGTCCGCTCCTCACGGTGAGTGGGCCAAAGCCAGCAGTCTGACATCCTTAGTGCTGCTGCAGAGGCTGGGGAGGCTCCCACCTCCACCACTGAGATCACCAGTCCTGAGCTCCCTCAGTGCTTCTGGCTGAGTGGAGCTCCCCCTGTGGGAGTGCACTGACTACCAGGGGGAAGCTCCTGCTATGAGAGTCTGCCCCCCGGTGGTCAGTGCGCATCACAGCAACTGGCTGTTTCACCATTTGGTCAATATGCAAATTTCCCTTTTATTATATAGGATAATTTTAAATCTGCAATTTTCCTGAAGTAAACACAAACCAAACACAACAACACAATTTAAAAAAGAAAGGTTTCAATTTGAGTATAAGGCAATTCTGGTATTAAAAAGTAGTTGAATATATAAGTAAAATTACTCTTCATTTTCTTGATTAAATTCTATTTTTCCTTTCCAATTCAATTGTTTGAAAATTTTCAAACATCTTAGAATCTACAATAAGTTATATTATAATTTCCCTTTCGCATAATCTGAGTTTATCAGATCAAGTTGTCCCTAAGATTCCTCCTGAGGGATGACCTATTGAGAAGGCTTTATAAAGTATTTCTCATGATCTACTTTATAGCCCCCAGGGAGCACACAGAACACCTCTGTGCTTTGTCTGCCCTGGGTCTTCTGTTTTCCCCATTAAGCTCCTCACTTATATAGTCAAAACAGTGACTTAATTGAATGAAAAAATGAGCTAGTCAAGTTTCATGAGCTGTTGGCCTGCCCTCCCTGTCATTTCTCTGGTTCAGGTAGATCAGGTGGGGAAATCTAGGGAGGCAGCCCTGACATGTAGCATTGCTGTGAGCACTGCTCCAAATAAGCACCGTTCCTTAAGGATAGCTAAGTTCCCTATGAGCTGACATAGTGGACTGGGAAAGCAAGGACTGAACAGTTCCTTTACCAGTAAGAAATTTACCTTATGTAGACTGTGGATTATCCCTTTCATGAATTATAAATTATTCTAAATGTTTCATTCAGAGACATAACAAAATGCCTCCCTTCTCCTCATGGATAAAAGCTATTTTCATCATTTTATTTGCACATCCTCTTCGTTCTGGTCGTGGATGAAACACTTCCTATATCCTAGAAAATGTGGGAAAACAACTGGTGTAACTGATTTTTACTAAGTTTGTGAAACTTAACCTGGTAAGTGAATCTGAGCAAATTAGAAATTCCTTTTTAACATTTTAATTATTGATGCATTCTCCTCATTTCCCACATTAGAGAAATAGAGACACAATGGTAGGTTAGAATGCACAATAGGTTTAATATTTTTGTTAATTTAAACTTTGAATTCTTTCCTTTCTGGGGCTCACATTCCATGGTTGTTAAATACAAAGTATGAGGAGACCTGGTCTCTTTTAGGTCTGGTATTTCTTGACAATCTGACTTGATGTTTGCCAGGTCTGATCCCGATATATCAAGGCCTTGTGTAAGGATGAAACCCATTCATACTCTTGGTACCAAGTTATCTTCCTTAAAGTTTATGTTGGTCCTGCAATTTCCGAATAAGGTATTCCTGGCAAGTGGCACACAATTACAACAAACAGCTAAGTAAAGAAGCACTGATTAATTTCCTCACATTTGAGTGATTCTGACCAGGTATTGTTGCCTTCAACAATTAGGATCTCAACTATAACACTGACAATACAGTGGCAGCTCAAAGCAAGGTCCTGGGAATAATCTGGAGAATTAAAAACTCTTTCTTGATTTTGTTTTATTTTGTGAATTTTGTGTTTTGCTGCTGACATAAAGGATTATCTTATTACTTGCATTTTTAAAAAATACATTTTTAAATTTATTTTAGAGATGAAGGGAGAGGGATTGAAAGATAGAACCATCAATGATGAGAGAGAATCACTGATCAGCCATTGTGGATGGAGCCTACAACCCAGCAGGTGTCATGACTGGGAATCAAACCCTGACCTCCTAGTTCCTAGGTCAAAGCTTAATTACTGAGCTACACCAGCTAAGCTCAGCTAAAAGAGTCTTAAGAAGAAACCAACAGTTACCTGAGAAGGAAGACTGGTGAAATTCTGTCTTTGGGATTCTGATGGGGCAAATCAATATTAATTGATTTGGCTGAGAAATAGCTAATCTAAAATTTATGTTTACTTTCTTGTGTCATTGTAATCTTTCTTTACCACATAGTTCCCCGTGAGAATTTAGAACATTTCTTCTGTATTAACAGCATGCTTTGTTTTTCTGCCAAAGTAAAATGTTGTGTAATAAGGATCATTTATTGAAAGGCATGAAAATTTTAAATATAGTAGACTTCAAATCCAGTGCCATTTAATATCTTTAATCAACAATAGGATCATGTGCAGATACTGAGAAAAACCTGAACTTTCAAAAAATTCCCAGAAATAAATACAAATTAAGTTACTGAAATAGGAAACAACTCATCATTTAGGAGTTAACAGTTTCTATATTTTCTTAATAAAATGTCATCATAAGTTTTCTCATTGAATTTTGAAAACAATAAAAAAGTGAAAAATCTAAAAAAAAGCAACCCTACACTGCTTTTGAGAATTAATACTTGTTCTCAGCGAATGTGTATATATGCATTATGCATGTGTGTGAAGGGATGGGAAAGGGGGAATTGTACTCATTCTGGTCCAGTCAATGTATTAGGCACTCACATTGATTATGATGTTTAAAAGGATATGCCCCCTCCCCACCCCACTCCAGTAAGCCCACATCAGCTCTGGACCTCCTTCAATCTGTGGATGTGGATGGGGGTGGACATTCAAAGGGAAAAAAGTCAACACCTTACATATCATTTAATAGCCTATTTATTAACACGTATTCTTAGGACAGAACCCATGTTTCCTTGACATAACCAGGAACCTCTTTTCCATAAGACTGAAGCTTGGTCTGCTGCAACCCAAGTGTTTGCTTTAACAAAGGTTATTTTTTTCTCCAGCATAAAATGTGAAGAAAAATGGATGGTTACATCTAGATGATGTCATTTTCAAAAAACTACTACCACTCTATATCTCAATTTTACACATCTATATTTTTGACAAATACTTACTATATATTTCAAGCTAACTTGCTCTACTATATCAAACCCAATAAAGTTCTGTTCCCACCTGGATCTCAAAAATATGGATGGTTCCACTTTTGTACTGTCCCTCCCTAATTAATGTCTTGTTTTCCTTCTTTACTCGGTGTTATTTTCATGGCCAATGATTTTAAGGATATATATATATATATATATATATATATATATATATATATATCATCTTTCTCTGATTTCATCCTGCTCAAGTGGCCAAATTACACCCATGGTTAAATCAGACCTTCTGCCTAAAATGTGCCTGTGCTCACGTAGTATAACATGGTTATGGGGATAATTCTAAAACCTCAATATATGGTCACACTAGTTTGTTATCACAAAACTCAAGAGAGCATAAAGTATAAATATCCTTCATACTATACTGCCAAGAACCAATTCCAGCATGTAATAATTATAAGGTTTTTACCAAAAGGTTGGTGAAGCTTGGGGAGCTCAACAGGGTTGAGTCTCATGTAGTTTACCTTTTGGAAAGGGCTACAAAGCATTTTCCCCAAACCTGAATAGGATGATTGTTAACTGCCAGACAGCTCAAGGCATTTTATTGCCTCCTGTTGGCCAAACACCTGAACAGCTGTAGGCTATTCCCCAAACTGACAATGTTTCTGTATACCCTTTGATACAGTACCCTTTGAAGTGTCTATTTCCACCTTGCCTTGGGACAAATTGTACTAATAAAAGCCAGTTCCTTGGTCAAAGTGAGAGCCTTCTAGCTCCTTCAGCTGGAAGCTCCTCTGACCCCCAATGCCTATCAAAAATACCTTCGTCCATGGACTCCTTCTTAATCATCTACGCACAGCCCTTTCTCCAGAATGCTGAACACTTTGTATGGCTGGGAAAAAGAAACCCGGCACTATACAATATTTCTTAATCTAATGGCTCTTGCTCTCTTCTAGATGATTATGACACTCTTTCATGTCTCCAAACCTCCCCAAAGATGGTACCATATTTTCAGTCTCTTCTACTGCCTTTATTACTTGCATTACTGAGGAAAACTGAAGCCTTCTGATGAGAATTTCCACAGACTACCACTACCATATGTCCTCACCAGAACCTGTATCTGTATTCTCTGTTACCATAGACACATTAACTCTCATTTCCTCTCACGTCAAAAACATCCCCTCTCTTCTACATGATTACTTTTTCCTCTACCCTATATCTTTGCAGTCAGAATACAATGGACTGCTTTTATCCATATTTTAAACATTTTCTTAACTCCATTTTCCCTGCTAGCTAGTGTGCCATTTCTTCTAAATGCAGCAAAATGCCTTAAAAATGTTGTCGATGTTTGCTAATTTCTCATTTGCCAATTTCTTCTTGATCCCATTCAATCAAGTTTTCATGTTTACAATCTACTGACTCTTGTAAAAGTCAGTAGTGACACCTATATGGAAATATAAGAGTGGATTCTCACATCGGATTCTTTTCTCCCAGTCAGTTGCATTTGTCAGTTTATTACCTCTTTCTTTCTTGATGCACTCTTTAAAACTTGGCTTCATTGATATCCCACTCTTTTGTTTTTTTCTCCTTTATCATCTCTTGTTCCTTATTGGTTTTCTTTACTGATTTCATTTGTTATTTTTGTGCTGGTACTCAATGTACAGTCCTCTTTTCTATTTCCCTAAGTGACCTTTTACAGTCTCATGCATTTTAATTCCATTTTACATCAATGATTCCATAGTTGTATCTCAAAAACTAACTTCTGAATTTCAGATCCTGGATATAATATTGCCACTCCCACGTAGTACTTTCATGCCCTCTACTTATCCTTTTGTGCTCTACCTCTCAGTTCACGGAGCTCAACTTCCAATGGTCGCTATCTGCATCTCTTTGCTAAAGGACTTTCTCTGAATACTTTGCCCATATACACAGAGTGCCAGAAGCCCCAGAAAGTTAACACATTGTGTGGTCAACTCTCAATCAATGACTGATGAGGGTTGGTATATAAATATGCCAGTTCCCTTGCCTTTAGAATAGAAGAAATATGACCTTCATGTTGCACACTACCTTCAGTGTCTCACTAAGGAATGAACTCCACTAACACACAGTGGTAACTAACCTGCTAGAAAACACACTGTTTATTCCATTAATTTCCTGCCTCATGTCCCCAATGCCCTATTGATGTGTCCTCTATTTGTCTCCCAAATCAACAAATTGATTTACAAATTCTGACCACCACATCTATTTCTGTGAAAACCCCCCAAAAAGATAAATATTTGAGACATCTCGGGATATTGAGATAATATAAAGATATATAAAAATTAACATGTAAAGTCCATACTTTTTATCCTAAAGGATCCTATCTAGCAGGATGGAGGAAGTGAAAAAGAAGTACACACCTCTACATTTCAGAACTTCTTTAGAAGGTGGACACATTATTTTGGATGAAGGAAACTCAGGCCTTGAGCATCACAAAATGCCCTTACTCCCTCACAGGAGATGCCCTCTGTAGCATGCATGTGAGTGATAGACTGAGCCCAGCTTTTGGAAAACAGCTTGTGATATTTATTTAAATTATAAAGTCTTTTTTTCTTTAAAGTAAATGACATGGGACCTGTTGGTGATGACAAGAATAATTTCTGTGTCCAAGCCAAGCACTAAAGCAGCTATATACATATCTCTGAATAACACTATCCCCAATTACCATTAACAGACATTTGGTCCTGTCCAAAATGTTCATGAAGACATTTGGTCCACACCAACATATCATTGCAATTTGATACTTCAAAACATACACACTTACCTGACTGCTGTAGCTCATTTGGTTATGAGCATCATTCCATGATCTGAAAGTCACTGGTTTGATTCCCAGTCAGGGCACATACCCAGTTTGTAGGTTGGCATTTGTCTCTCTCTCCCTCTCCTTTCCTCTCTCTATAAAAATCAATTAAAAACACATAAAAAAACAATAACATGCAACATAAGAAATTATCCTTGCATTCGAATAGCCCTTAATGTTTATTTATACTTCTGGGTTACAGGATTCAGACATAAAAATGCTATCATGTTCTATTGGTCCAATGATTGTGTTGTGGCTGTATTGCCAATAACAACCCTTCTTACTTTGGTAGCCATTCTGGCAATGACATGTGGGGCAGGTAGATAGGTCAGGGCTTAGATCTTGTAGAAGAGTAGGATTTATATTAACTATGGACCAAATGTCTCCATGGATGTTTTGGACACAACAAAATATCAAGGACCTTTTGGCATGGGCCAAATGTCTCAGTGGTCATTTTGAACAGGACCAAATGTCCTCCAGTGGTCATTTTGAACAGTACCAAATGTACTCCAAGATTAGTGGCCATATCTGTCTCTGCTGGATAATATGAATATTTGAAGAGATGTCTCAGAGATAAGGAATAATGTAACTGTATCTTAATAGAACACATTCTGTAAATCTAAAATTGAGGCAAATATATCCCAAGGCCCAAATATAACAATACTTTGTACTATTCAATTTGCCCCCAGAATTACTAATCTCTCCTAAAGCAAATATTCTAGTATGTTTCATAAAAGTCCTATGTTAATGAAAAGTGTAACCACTGTAGTATGGCCATATTTCGCCCACGGATGGGAAACAACTAACTCTAAAGGCACAACCCTTTAACATCAGCTTCCTTTTAGAAGGCCTTGGAAATCAGCATTTTCTTAATTTACTTAAGAATCACAAGAGTTCTCACTAACAATTCTGACTTCTGGAATTCTCCAGTTTAGCTTCTGATTCAGTAAGGCTAAGATGACGTCCAGGAAACTTTACAAAGTATCTTCTCCTTCCTCTGCCTCTGTCTTATTTTCTCTGGATGCAAAAGATATTTAGCAGACAGTTAGATCTGATCACTAATTTTTCTCCAGGTACCAATAAGCTAACATCTGAGATAGGTGGCATTTGTCTAAATAAAAAAGGCTAGCCTCATCCCTCCTAGGTTCTCTCACTGCACAAATTCTTTTAGGAATTCCCAGTATTTCGAGATACTGATACAGAACTCAACTAAAAGGAAGTATTCTAATAAACTCACTACTATCCTTATAGATTGCCTTGCTGTCCAACTCACAGTAAGGTTTGTTTCAATTACTTTAAGAACACTTTATTAGCAAACAACGTATTATTTGTTGAAATTTGGTGTAAAAGTACTTGAAATAATTTAATGTGGTGGATACAACCCCCACCAAGCTTTCAGAGGCACTCACATTTATAACTCAGCACCAATTAGCTATAAACAGATTGAAGATATCATCACTAGCTTAAATGGACTGCACAGTTTAGTACGTGAAGTTTATTGCACTGAATGATACATACCTTAGCCAAGCCTTTGGGAAAGAATTATAAAATTTTAGTTTTTGTTATTTTTACTAGTGTATATTGACCTTGTAATCTATAATTATAATGAATTCCTTTTTAATTTTTGTAATTGCCTTTTACAGTAAAATATATCTACTAGAGGCCCGGTGCACGAAATTCATACAGGGGGGAGGGGATGTCCCTCAGCCCAGCCTGCACCCTCTCCAATCTGGGACCCCTCGAGAGATGTCCGACTGTCCTAATCGGGCAGTCGGACATCCCTCCCACAATCCAGGACTGCTGGCTTCCAACTGCTCACCTGCCACCCTTCCTGATTGCCCCTAAACACTTCTGCCTGCCAGCCTGCCAGCCTGATCACCCCCTAACCACTCCCCTGCCAGCCTGATTGATGCCTAACTGCTCCCCTGCCAGCCTGTTTTCCCCTAACTGCCCTCCCCTGCAGGCCTGGTCCCCCCACAACTGCCGTCCCCTGCAGGCCTGGTCCCTCCCAACTGCCTTCCCTTGCTGGCCATCTTGTGGTGGCCATCTTGTGTCCACATGGGGGCAGGATCTTTGACCACATGGGGACAGCCATCTTGTGTGTTGGAGTAATGGTCAATCTGCATATTACTCTTTTATTAGATAGGATAGAGGCCTGTTGCACGGGTGGGTGCCAGCTGGTTTGCCCTGAAGGGTGTCCTGGATCAGAGTAGGGGTTCCCTTGGGGTGTGGGGCAGCCTGGGCAAGGGGCCTGTGGTGGTTTGCAGGCCGGCCACGCCCGCTGGAGACCCAAGCAGAGGCCCTGGTATCTGGGGTTTATTTATCTTCTACAATTGAAACTTTGTAGCCTGGAGTGGAGCCAAGACTTCTGAGTGCTCTGTGGCAGCAGCCATTTCTGTTGGGATTTATGTATCTTCTATCATTGAAACTTTGTAGTCTTAAGCGATGCCTGGGACGGCCAGGGTGTGCGGAAAGCTTGGCTTCCTCCATCACCAGGGGCAACCCTAGCCTCTTGCTCTTTCCAGCTCCGTGGCTGCCACCATTTCTGTTTGGATTTATGTATCTTCTATCATTGAAACTTTGTAGCCTTGAGTGGAGGCCTAGGCTGGCTAGGGTAGGTGGAAAGCTTGGCTTCCTCCATTGCTGAGGAAACCCAAGCCTCCTTCCTGCTCTCTGTGGCCGTAGCCATCTTGGTTGGGTTTATTTGCATATTTGCTCCTGTTTGGCTGGTGCTTGTGGCTTGTGGGCGTAGCTTGTGGTGTAGCAGAGTGATGGTTAATTTACATATTACTCTTTTATTAGATAGGATACTATTAAAAGCCTAGGTGGCATCTCACCCTCACGTCATCACAAGAAGGCCACCCCCATGGCATCACAAGATGGCTGCCCCATGTCATCATAAGATGGCTGCCCCATGTCATCACAAGATGGCCACCAAAAAATGGCCGCCCCCATGTCACAACAAGATGGCTGCCACAGATGGCCGTCCCCACATCGTCACAAGATGGCCACCACAAGATGGCCTGCAGGGGAAGGCAGTTGTGGGTGATCAGGCCAGCAGGGGAGGGCAGTTGGGGGAAACCAGACCTGCAGGGGAGGGCAGTTAGGGGTGACCAGGCCTGCAGGGGAGGGCAGTTGGGGGCGACCAGGTCTGCAGGGGAGGGCAGTTGGGGGTGACCGGGCTGGCAGGGGAGGGCAGATGGGGGAGATCGGGCTGGAAGGGGAGGGCACTTTGGGGCCATTAGGCTGTAAGAGGAGCAGTTAGGCATTGATCAGGCTGGCAGGGGAATGGTTAGGGGGTGAGCAGGCTGGCAGGCAGACGTGGTTAGGGGCCATCAGGCAGGAAGGCAGGCAAACGGTTGGGTGCCAGCAGTCCTGGATTGTGAGAGGGATGTCCGACTGCCTGTGGGATCGGGCCTAAACAGGCAGTCAGACATCCCTCAATGCTGTCCCAGATCGGAGAGGGTACAGGCTGGTCTGAGGGACCACCCCTCCGCAGTGCACAAATTTTGTGCACCGGGCCTCTAGTATATATATATTAGAGGCCCATTGCACGAAGATTCTTGCAATAGGCCTTCCTTCACCTGCCTGCTGGCACCGGTTTTCCTCTGGAACCCAGGACCCAGGCCTTCGCTCTGGCTGCCACCTTCTGCCTTAGCTGTGGCCGGAGTCTTCACTGACTCCAGCGGGAGTCTGCAGACTTCTCTCTGACTCCATACAGAGTCTTCAAGCTTCTTGCTGACTCTGGCTGGAGTCTTCTCTTCGCTCTGCCCGGAGTGCCGTTCCTGTAGCTCCCTCCGCCGCCCACCCTCCTCCTCATAGCAGGCGTCCTATCTCACCCAGGTGCTCTGGGCCTGGCGTGGCTGGGGGCGAGGCCTCCTCCATCTTTGTCCTGCTAATTTGCATATTCCCTCCTGATTGACTGTTGGGCTTCATGGAGGTATGATAAATTTACATATTGCTCTTTTATTAGTGTATATATACATATATATATTAGGCTATTGTGAAAAGACCATTTGCTAATAGAGACAATTTTCCTTTTCCTTTTCAATCTTAAACCTTCCTGCCCTTCTGCTTTTTCTTTATCCTTCCTCTATTGCACTGTCTGAGATCTTCTCATCCGATGGAAAAACAATCGAAATTATAGTATGAGTTATCCTATTTGCTGTGTTTCATGATGTCCTTCATCGAACTGTCTACTTACATTTCAGTCATCAAAAAACTTTTTATCATGAATAACTGTCTATTGAGCTGGTCATATGATTTTCTCTTTTACTCTGTTAAGGTACTGAACTACATATCTTGTGTTCAAATGCTGAATCTACCCTGAATTGCAGAAAATCCTACTTAATAATAATTGAAACAAATATTGCTGTATTCAATTTGCTGATATTTTGTCAGTAAATGACACTTAACTTTTATAGAACAGGTTTTCATTAACTATTTGAAAATGCTTCAGTTTTTTCCTAGGCCTTTATTCTATGCCTATCTGCTACAGGCATTTTTAGACATTTTGTAAGTAACAAATCATTTAACAATTACAAGCAGCTATTTTATTTTAATCCATTTTTTATAAATGAGTTAACCTATAATCAGATATTATATAAAAATTTTTAAGGTCCCACACTTACTATAAGACACAGAGCTACGACCTAAAGAAGAGTTCTCTGGTTCTAGATCCTTTGTAGTAGTTGTTAGTCCTCACTGCAGAATATTTTTCCCATTGATTTTTAGAGAGAGTAGAAGGAAGGGGGAGAGAGGGAGGGAGGTAGGGAAGGAAGAAGACAGAGAGTGGGAGAGAGGGGAGAGAGAGAAAGAGAGAGAAACATACATGTGACAGAAAGACAGAGATTGGTTGCCTCCCCCAAGTGACCCAACGGGGCTGGGGAAGGAACCTGGAATCCAGTTATGTGCCTCTAAGCCGGGAATCAAACCCAAAACCCTTCAGTGCATGGTCTGACATTCTAACCATAGAGAAACATTGTCCTGGGATGGCCCTAGATTCTTAAGAATACGGTATCATTATCATTTTAGGGTTTATTTTTCCTTTACGGAGACTGAATCACAGAAATTTCAAACAAGCTAAATTTCCAAAATAAATCCAATTTAAATGTGTGAATAAAGCTAGCCACAAAAAGGTTTGTATGTATTTCCACTAACTATGAAAACTCTGGTTTAGGGAAGTAGGAAGAATGATGTTACAGTGTTTTACAGATTGCTCTGTGGCTCTTGCTCTGTCTCTCTCAACTGTAGTAGCAAGTTACTATCATCTTAGAAACTCTGAAACGATACCTGTTACAAGGATCTCATATATCAAGAGGAATCCTAACTCTTGGAAGAATCATGGGCATAGGTAATTTTCAAAGTTCTCCAGGTGCTTCTAATATCTATCTATGTATTCAAACTACAGAGGATCCAAACATATTTGTAAATTGTGGTTTGTGAAATTCTTTTCCTGCCTTATGTCTTGATCCTACATAGCTCCCTTGTTTAGAAAGACTTCATGTCTTATCCATTTAGGATCTATATACATACACATTATTTTCTCCCTCCCCATTCATTGTGCCCATCAGATAGAACTGTCCTCTAAACTTCCTGCTGTAGGAATGGCTTTGATGATCTCTGTGTGTGGCAAAGTCCCAGTCACTGCCAGGACATATGATTTCTCATGTGTCTTATCTCTCCTGACATTTGTTTTCCTACATAGCAGTATTTAAAATACACTGCTCAACATAGAGGAGCTGGCTGAGGCTGCACAAGTAAACAAGACATCCACAGTCTCCTTTTGTATTGTGTCTTCTTGAGGTGGGTACCTTGGGGCATACATTGTAGTTTTTGTATAGTATTGCTGTTAGGACTGCTCCAGCTCTGGTCCTTCTAGGAATAATTGTTCTTGGTTCTCAAAAGGATAAATTGAGTCTTTAAAATGGCATATATTATTAAATGCTCCAGGAGATTGAGCTTATTCTCATATGTATTGTTTAACAAGCTTACTTTTAATTGATTTGGGTGCAGAAGGAAAAAAGGGAACAGTCTTTCCTAATGAAAAGTAAAGGGGTTCAGCCCTGGCCAGCATTAGTCAGTGGTTGGAGTGTCAGACAGAACTACCCTCCAAAAGGGCCTCGGTTTGATTCCTGTTCAGGGAAATTTTCTGGGTTACAGGTTCAGTCCAGACCCTGTCTAGGAACCAGCAGGAGGAAACCAATAAATGTTTCTCCCTGGCATAGATGTTTCTCTCCCTCTCTCTCTGGGTCTCTCTCCCTCTCTCCTCCTTACTATGAAAAATCAGTGGAAAAAATATCCTTGGGTGAGAATTAAATTTAAAAAATACTAAAAGATTTTAAAAATTCAGGAGTTGAGGCTGTTCTTTCTCAAGTTGGAGGATCCAGGAAGTGGACTCTCTGGTTCTGCTCATTGAACTCTTTACGGGCCTGTGTCATAAACATTCTGGTTTATTTGCAACTTTCTAAGGTGATCAAACAGCTAACTTCTCTTTGATTATCAAAGCCTACTTTTTTTAATAATCATGTTGGCATTTCCATTTTCTCCTCGTGAGTATATTTTCCAATTCTGGATAGAGCATTTCTCATATCCTAGAAAATGTAAAAAAAAATTTCGTGCCATCCAGGAACAAAACTGATTGTTCCATTTGGTTTAGAATTTTTGATTCGATAAACCAAAAAAGAGAAGAGTGCGTGTGCCCCTTTAAGATTACATTGATGTATATTTAAAAATTCCTATACCATAAAAGGAAAGAAAATATATAGTGGATTTGAATGGCCACTGGATACTGGGCAGGGAATTTCATTCTGTTTCCCACCTCTACAGCAGAAGTACTTGAATCCTTGTATGTCTTGGAGGTCATATTTTACAATGGCATTTGTTAGAATAATCTCTTTAAGGTCTGATATTTTCAGTTATCAGTTTTAACATCAAAGCCTTATGTTAGGCAAACCCTTACTGATATCTTTTGGGGCAATTCATCTGCGTTGAAATTGAGTTGTTTATTATGAGGGAACTGCATGGACAATGGAAACAGCACTGAAATAATCAGTCTTAATTAATTCCATTTATATTAAAACTAGTGGCCCAGCGCATGAAATTTGTGCACGGGGCGGGGGCGGGGGGGTTCCCCCTCAGTACAGCCTGGACCCTCTCCTATCGGGGACCCCTTGCAGAATGGGATCAGGTCTAAACCAGTAGTTGGACATCCCTTTCACAATCTTGGACAGCTGGCTCCTAACCGCTCACCTGCCTGCCTGCCTGATAGCCCCTAACTGCTTCTGCCTGCCTGCACGATTGCCCCTATCTGCCTTCCCCTGCCAGCCTGATCTCGCCCCCAACTGCCACTGCCTGCCTGATCTCACCCCAACCGCCCTCCCTTGCTGGCCTGATCTTGCCCTCAACTGCCCTACCCTGCTGGCCTTATCTCACCCCCAATGGCCCTACTCTGCCAGCCAATTTGGTTCTGATTGGTCAGTTTCCAAACCAATCAGCGTCAAACGCTCCACCTCCTGAGGCAGCCATTGGCTCCTCACAGTTGACCCAGATATGTTCGGATTGGTTGTTTTCTATGCCAGTCAGCATCTCTGGGCCTATCAATGGGGGCTGATCAGAAAGGCAAAGCTGATCAGCAGCCCTAGTGGAAGCCTGGAGAGAAATGGAGGCGGGGCTGCTGCCCAGACTGGGAGAGAAAATGAGAGGGAAGTCCGGATCAAAAGCTGCCAGAGAGGCAATGGATCAGTCCCTGCTTCTCTCTTCAGGCCTCTCTCTTATTCACAGCTCCCCAACAGTCAGTTTTGGGGCATCGCACCTGCAGCAAAAGCAACCCACCACTGACTGCAGGACTGACTTCCAGTTGATTGAGACTTGGTCGTTACCGGACGTTATGACCCAGTGTTTTTATATATTAAGATGATGTTACAAAGTTATTATCTTTCTTGATCTTCAGTTTCAAAATCTAGAAAATGTCAATAACAAAATAATATCTTCAAATAAAATTGTTGTTCGGTTTAAATAATACAATGATTTTTGAGACAATGTTAGATCTACTGTAGAAATCAGCATTAGTCAGTTATGGCAATTTGACTTTCTATCCATCCACAGTAAGTGCAAAAGGTTCACTCATGACATGTTGTGCCCTCATTAAAAGAACTGCATCCATGTCCTCTCAGACTAGATGTGGAAATATTGGAGATACAAAGTTATTTAATATCTTTTATTTGTGCAGGACTAAATTGGCTAAAATTGTTGATTTTGATGCCAGTAAAACACCTCTCACTTATTGGGATACTGAGAACATGTCATTTCCATAAATTATTATAAAATGATTGCATTATAAAAATATTCTTACAATAATAACGATGCATTAGAAAGTAAAATTATAAGTTATTACCCTCTCCAGAGAAATTATAGGAATTTCAGCAATCCAGAAGCATACATATTCATGACTATAATACTTATTTATAATGAGGTGTATGGTATTCTACTGTGGTACAAGAGATAATTCAATCTTTTATATTCCACCATATACATATTTCCAACTTTTGCAATTACAAATTATGCATCAGAAAATAAAAAACTTTTGGCACTGTATTTTTATTAAGAACTTATATTTAAGAGCAAAATTAAAAAAAAAACGTACAGAAATTTCCTATATACCCTACCCCCCCTGCCCTACACATCCATAGGCTTCTCCATTAACAGCATCTACAACAGAGTGGTACATTTATTATGGATGATGCAGACACATCGACACATCATATTCATATAAAGTCTATAGCTTACATTACAGTTTACCCTTGGTGTTGTATATTCTACAAGTTTAAACAAATATGTAATGGTATATATTCATCATTATGGTATATATTTTTACTGCCCTAAAATTCCTCTGTATTCCACCTATTCATCAGTCCATCTCCATGTCCCTGACAACCACTGATCTTTGTACTGTCTCCATAGTTTTCCCTTTTCCAGAATATCATATAGTTGGAATTATACAGTCTGTAGCCATTTCAGATTCGCTTCATTCATTTAGTAACATACATTAAAGTTCCTCCATGTCTTCATGGCTTGGTAGATCATGTATTTTTAAGTCTGAATAACAGTCTAATGGCTGGGTGTACCAGTGTTTATTTACCCATTCACCTACTGATGGACATATTTTTATTTAATTTTTTAAATTCTTTATTGTTTAAACTATTACATGAGTCTCCTTTTTCCCCCATTGACCTCTCCCCCACCACCCTCTCCCCCAATCACAAGCCTTCACCCCTCTACTGTCTGTGTCCATTGGTTTTGTTCCTATGCATTCATACAAGTCCTTTGGTTGATCTCTTACCCCTCACTGACCCCGCCTTCCCTCATAGGTTGTACAGTCTGTTCGATGCTTCTATGACTGTGGTTCCATTTTTGTTCATCAGTTTATGTTGTTCATTATATTCCACAAATGAGTGAGATCATGTGATATTTATCTTTCTCTGACTGGCTTATTTCGCTCAGCATAATGCTCTCTAGTTCCATCCATGCTGTTGCAAATGGTAAGAATGCCTTCTTTTTTACAGCAGCATAGAATTCCATTGTATAGATGTACCACAGTTTTCGAATCCACTCATCTGCTGATGGGCACTTAGGCTGTTTCCAAATCATAGCTATTGTAAATTGTACTGCTATCAACATAGGAGCAGATATATCCTTTCTGATTAGCGTTTCTTTTTTCTTGGGATACATTCCTAGAAGTGGGATCACTGGGTCAAATGGAAGTTTTATTTTTAATTTTTTGAGGAAACTCCATACTGTTTTCCACACTGGCTGCACCAGTCTGCATTCCCACCAGCAGTGTAGAAGGGTTCCTTTTTCTCCGCATCCTCGCCAGCACTTGTCGTTTGTTGATTTGTCGATGATAGCCACTCTGACAGGTGTGAGATTGTACCTCATTGTTGTTTTCATTTGCATCACTCGGGTGATTAAATGACTTTGAGCATGTTTTCATGCGTCTCTTGGCTTTCTTAATGTCCTCTTTTGAAAAGTGTCTATTTAGGTCCTTTGCCCATTTTTTGATTGGGTTGTTTATCTTCCTTTAGTTAAGTTGTATGAGCTCCCTGTAAATTTTGGAAATTAAACCCTTAACGGAGATAACAATGGCAAATATGTTATCCCATGCAGTAGGCTTTCTTGTTGTTTTGTTGATTGTTTCTTTTGCTGTGCAGAAGCATTTTATTTTGTTACTAGTGGCTCAGTGCACAAAATTCGTGAACAGGGGAGTGGGCTGTCGGGACGTGTCCCTCAGCCCAGCCTGCACCCTCTCCAATCTGGGACCCGTGAAGGATGTCCTACTGCCGGTTTACAGGGATTGGGCCTAAACCGGATGTCAGACATCCCTCTCGCAATCCGGCACTGTTGGCTCCTAACCACTCACCTGCCTGCCTGCCTGATTGCCCCTAACCACTCTGCCTGCTAACCTGTTCACCCCTACTGCCCCCCGCCGCCAGCCTGTTCACCCCAAAATGCCCCCCCCAGTCAGCCTGATCACCCCCAACTGCCTTGGGTGCCGCATGCTCACCCAAAACTGCCCTCCCCTGCTGGCCTGCTCGCCCCCAACTGCCCCCCTGCTGGCCTGCTCACCCCAAACTGTCCCCCGCTGTCCTGATCACCCCCAACTGACGCCTACTGATGGTCTGCTTGCCCCAATTGGCCCCCCTGTTTGTCTGCTCACCCCCAAATGACCGCCCACCCTGCTGGCTTGATCACCCCTAATATCCCCCCCCCCCCACCACCGGCCTGATCACCCACAACTGCCATCCCATCCTGGCCTGATCACCCACAACTGCCCTCCCCTCTTGTCCTCTAACCACCTCTACCTGAGCCCCGCCACCATGGCTTTGTCCAGAATAACGTCTGGAAGGTTTCCTTGAAGGTGTCCCAGTCTAATTAGCATATCACCCTTTTATTAGTATAGATAGAGGCCTTATGCATGGGTGGGGGCTGGCTAGTTTGCCCTGAAGGGTGTCCTGGATCAGGGTGGGGGTTCCCTTGGGGCATGGGGCAGCCTGGGTGAGGGGCTGAGGGCTGTAGGCAGGCTGGCCACACCCCCTTCAAAGTGGGGGGTCCCGCTGGGTGCCTGGCCAGCCTAGGTGAGAAGCTGAGGGCTGTGTTCAGGCTGGCCACACCCCCCAGTTACCCAGGCCCCCAGCTCCTCCTTGAGCGGAGGACAGGGCAGGCTGTAAGCCTGGGTTGCCCCTGGCGGCCTAGCCCCTCAGCCACTCTTTCAGCAGCAGCCAGGATGGGCAAGAAGCTTGGTTTCCTCCATCACTGGGGGCAATCCACGCTTCCTGCTCACTCCAGCTTAATGGGCGCCGCCATCTTCGTTTGGTTAATTTGCATACTCGCTCCTGATTGCCTGGTGGGCGTAGTGGAGGGACAGTCAATTTGCAAGTTTCACTTTTATTAGTGTAGATAGTTCCATTTGTTTATTTTCACCTAAGTTTCCATTGCCCTAGGAGCTGTACCGGTAAAGATATTGCTATGACATATGTCCGCTATTTTGCTACCTATGGAGTCTTCTAAGATTTTTATGGTTTTCCGTCTTTGGTTTAAGTTCTTTATCCATTTTGAGTTTATTTTAGAGTATAGTGTAAATTGGTGTTCTAGTTTGATTTTTTTGCAAGTAATGTCCAATTTCCCCAACACCATTTATGGAAGAGACTGTCTTTTTTTTTTTTTTTTTTTTTAAATATAGTTTATTGATTTTTTACAGAGAGGAAGGAAGAAGGATAGATAGTCAGAAACATCGATGAGAGAGAAACATTGATCAGCTGCCTCTTGCACACCTCCTACTGGGGATGTGCCCCCAACCAAGTTACATGCCCTTGACCAGAATCGAACCTGGGACCCTTCAGTCCGCAGGCTGATGCTCTATCCACTGAGCCAAACCGGTTTTGGCTGGAAGAGACTGTCTTGACCCCATGGTATGCTCTTGAGTACTTTGTCAAATATTAATTGAGCATAATGTTTTGGGTTGATCTCTGGGTTCTCTATGCTGTGCCATTGGTCTAAATGGCTCTTCTTGTGCCAGTACCAGGAAGTTTGGGGAACAGTAGCTTTGTAATACAGCTTGATATCTGGTATTGAGATCCCTCCTACTTTGTTTTTCTTTCTCAGGATTGCTGTGGCTATTGGGGGTCTTTTTTTATTCCAGATGAATTTTTCATTCTAGGTCTGTAAAATATGCCATTTGTATTTTAATGGTGAGTGCATTGAATCTATAGATTGCTTTGGGTAGCATGGACATTTTACTGATGTAGATTCTACCAATCCATTAACACAGTATATTCTTCCATTTGTTTATGTCTTCCTCTATCTGTAATTTTTGAGTCCAGGTCTTTTACTTCCTTGGTTAAATTTATTCCTAGGTATGTTAATTTTTTTGGTGCAGTGGTAAATGCGATTGTTTTTTTTTTTTAATTTCTCTTTCTGTGAGTTCATTACCAGTGTATAAAAAAAGCCATAGATGTCTGGGTGTGAATTCTGTATCCCGCTACATTGCGGAATTCATTTAAGTCTACTAGTTTTTGATGGAGTCTTTAAGGTTTTCTAAGTACAATTATCATGTCATCTGCAAATAATGATCATTTAACTGCTTCATTTCCAATTTGGATGCCTTTATATCTTCCTGTTGTCTGACCGCTATGGCTAGCACTTCCAGTACTATGTTGAACAGGAGTGGTGAAAGAGGGCATCCCTGTCTTGTTCCTGTTCTTAGGGGAAAGGGTTATAGATTTTGCCCACTGAGTATGATGTTGGTTGTAGGTTTGTCATAAAAGGCTTTTATTATATTGAGGTATGATCCCTCTATTCCCACTTTGCTGAGAGTTTTTATCAGAAAAGGGTGTTGGATTTTGTCAAATGCCTTTTCTGCATCAATTGATATGATTATGTGACTTTTGTCTCTCAGTTCGTTTATGTGATGTATCACATTTATTGATTTATGGATACCATCCTTGCATCTCTGGAATAAATCACACTTTAGTCATGGTGTATGATCTTTCTATATAATGATGGTTGCAATTTGCTAGAATTTTGTTTAGGATTTTAGCACCTATGTTTATCAGGGATAATGGCCTGTTAATCTCTTTCTTTATAGTGTCTTAACCTGTTTTAGGAATTAGGGTAATGCTGGCTTCATAGAAAAGAGCTTGGTAGTGTGCCTTCCTTTTGAATTTTCTGGAATAGTCTGAGAAGGATTGGTTTTAGTTCTTCTTTGAATTTTTGGTAAAACTCTCCTGTGAAGATATCCAGTCCAGGGCTTTGTAGGCTGGAAGCTTTTTGATTACTGTTTCAATTTCATCAGTAGTTAATGGCCTATGCAGGTTTTTTTTTATTTTTCCTGATTGGGTTTTGGAAGAGTACATTTTTCTAGTAATATGTCCATTTTGTCGAGGTTGTGCAGTTTGTTGGAGTGGAGTTTTTCATAGTATTTTTTTTTTTTTACAGTCCTCTGTATGTCTGTGGGATTGGTTGTTACTTCACCACTTTCATTTCTGATTTTATTTATTTGGGTCCTCTCTCTTTGTTTCTTGGTGAGCCTGGCTAGAGGTTCATCAATCTTGTTTATCCTTTCAAAGAATCAGCTCTTGGTCTTATTGATCTTCTGTAAGGTTTTTTTGTTTGTTTGTTTGTTTTTTGGTCTCTATGTCCTTTATTTCTGCTCTGATGATTATTTTTTTCTTCCTTCTGGTTACTCTGGGATTTTCTTGATGCTCTCTTTCTAATTCTTTAAGTTGAAAGGTTAGATAATTTATTACAATTTTTTTCTCGTTTGTTTTTTTGTTTTGTTTTGTTTTTTGGAGTTAGGCCTGTAAAACTGAACTTCCCTCTCAGGAATGCTTTCATTGTGTCCCATAGATTTTGGATTGTTGTGTTTACAATATCATTTGTTTCCAGGATGCTTTTTATTTCTTCTTTGATCTCTTTGGTAACCAATTATTGTTTAATAGCATCCTATTTAGCATCCAACTGATTGATTAGTTTCATTGCTTTTATTGTAGTTGACTTCTAATTTTATGCCATTGTGATCTGAAAAGATGCTTGTTATGATTTCTATGTTCTTGAATTTTAAGAGACTTTGCCTGTGTCCCAATATGTGTTCTATCTTGGAAAATGACCTGTGTGCACTTGAGAAGAATGTATATTCTGTGGCTTTCCGGTGAAATGTTCTGAAGATGTCAATTAATTCTATCTGATCTAGTGAGTCATTGAAGATTGCTGTTTCTTTGCTGATTTGCTATTTAGAGGGCTGATCCAGTGGTGTCAGTGGGGTATTAAAGTCCCCTATTATGGGAGAAACCAAGATGGCGGCATAGGTAAACACCTAAACTGCTGCCTCGCACAACAATTTCAAAACTACAACTAAAAGACAGAACGGACACCATCCAGAACCGCAGGAAAGCTGACTGAGTGAAAATTCTACAACTAGAAGGAAGGAGAAAAGCTCACAGAGAATTGGAGGTACGGCAAAGGGTCTTTGTGCGCGCAGAGAGGAAGGGCGGCGGAGTGCCTGGCTGGCTTTCTCTGGTGGAAGGGGGAAGGGAGCCCCCGACCGCATTGAACCCCAGTTCTGACTGCACTGAACACCTATTCCGGGCGAGCCCCTGGGGACCCACTCTCTTGTGGGGGGAGTCTGGACTCTCGGGCGGAGACTCGGGAGCCGGGGAAGGCGGAAGACTGAAAGTCCGCTCGCGCCAGTGCGCACAAAGGCTGCGGGAGGCTGCCACAGGCTTTCCCTAGCAGAAGGGAGTGAGAGGCTCCTGACGGCACAAAACCCCAGTTCTGACTGAAGTGAGCCCCAGTTCTGACTGCAGTGAACCCCAGTTCCAGGCGAGCCCCCGGGGACCCACGCTCTTGTGGGGGGAGTCTGGACTCTCGGGCGGAGACTCGGGAGCCGGGGAAGGCGGAAGACTGAAAGTCTGCTCGCGCCAGTGTGCACAAAGGCTGCGGAGGCTGCCACAGGCTTTCCCTAGCAGAAGGGAGTCAGAGGCTCCTGACGGCACAAAACCCCAGTTCTGACTGAAGTGAGCCCCAGTTCTGACTGCAGTGAACCCCAGTTCCAGGCGAGCCCCCGGGGACCCACGCTCTTGTGGGGGGAGTCTGGACTCTCGGGCGGAGAATCGGGAGCCGGGAAGGCAGAGGACTGAAGGCACACACGTGCTAGCAAGGGCAAGGCTGACAGGAAGCCAAGACTGAGACTCCACCCCATCCAAGCTGAGCACAGAGGCTATTGCAATTTGGCAAGTCTAATCCTATAAGGCTGTCTCCAGCACCGGACTTCTCCCAGCACAGACACAGCTGATCCTTACAGCCAACTGGCCTGGAGGTCAATTCTTCCCAGTGATACCAACAACAATAAAGACTTAATTACAACAAGGCTGTACACACAGTCCACAAAGGGGTGCACCAAGAGTGTCCACCTCAGGTTAACTGGGGAGGCAGACCCACTGGGCCAAATTGGAAACCTAGCACACAAATCTACCAACTCAGGGAAGCAGTGAAAATGCGGCGTCTAAGAATCAGATCACAAACGAAAGAAATGGAGGAAAACAAACGACTGGATATAGAATTCAAAACCACGGTTATAAGGCTTTTTAAGAATATCCTAGAAAAGGCCGATAAATATAACGAGACCCTCGAAGAGATGAAAAAGGACCAACTAGAAATTAAACATACACTGACTGAAATAAAAAATATTATACAGAGACCCAAAAACAGACAAGAGGAACACAAAAATCAAGTCAAAGAATTTAAATACAAAGAAGCAAAAAACACTCAACCGAAAAAGCAAAAAGCAAAAAAAAAAATCCAAAAAGTTGAAGATAATGTAAGAAGACTCTGGGACAACTTCAAGCGTACCAACATCAGAATTATGGGGGTGCCAGAAGAAGAGAGAGAGCAAAATACTGAAAACCTATTTGAAGAAATAATGACCGAAAACTTCCCCCACCTGGTGAAAGAAATAGACTTACAAGTCCAGGAAGCCCACAGAACCCCAAACAAAAGGAATCCAAAGAGGACTACACCAAGACACATCATAATTAAAATGCCAAGAGCAAAAGACAAAGAGAGAATATTAAAAGCAGCAAGAGAAAAACAGTTAGTTACCTACAGGGGAGCACCCATACGAATGTCAGCTGACTTTTCAACGGAAACTATGCAGGCCAGACGGGAGTGGCAAGAAATTTTCAATGTGATGAATAGCAAGAACCTACAACCAAGATTACTCTACCCAGCAAAGCTATCATTCAGAATTGAAGGGCAGATAAAGAGTTTCACAGACAAGAAAAAGCTAAAGGAGTTCATCACCACCAAACCAGTATTATATGAAATGCTGAAAGGTATTCTTAAAGAAGAGGAAGAAGAAAAAAAGAAAGATAAAAATTATGAACAACAAATACATATCTATCAACAAGTGAACCTAAAAATCAAGTGAATTAAAAACCTGAGGAACAGAATAATCTGGTGAATACAATAGAATCAGGGGCATAGAAAGGGAGTGGACTGATAATTCTCAGGGGGAAAGGGGTATGGGGGGGTTCATAAAGAGACTGGACAAAAATCATACACCTATGGATGAGGACAGTGGGGGGTAGGTAAGGGCAGAAGGTGGGGTGGGAAATGGCTGGAGGGGAACTATGGGGGGAAAAAGGAGAAATAATTGTAATAATCTGAATAAAGATTTATTTAAAAAAAAAATAATAAAGTCCCCTATTATGATTGTATTGCTGTCGATCTCTCCCTTGATATCTTCCAGAAGACTTTTATGTTTTTGTGTGCTCCTGTATTGGATGCATATATGTTTACCAGAGTTATATCTTCTTGTTGAATTGCTCCCTTTAGCATTATGAAGTGGGCCTCCTTATCTCTTGTTATGGCCTTTACTTTGAGGTCTATTTTGTCAGATGTCAAAATATAAGTATTGCTACCCCAGCTTTTTTCTCATTTCCATATGCCGGAAAAACAAATTTTCCATCCCTGCACTGTCAGTCTGTGTGAATCCTTTGTTCTCAGGTGGGTCTCTTGCAGACACCAAATATGTGGGTCATGTTTTCTTATCCATTCAGCTACCCTACGTTGTTTGATTGGAGCATGTAATCCATTTACATTTAATGTAATTATTGATAAGTACTTGTGTGTCCCCATTTTTATTGTTTATGCTTGTGTTCCTTCTTGCCTATTTTTTCTTTCTTGAGCAGTCCCTTTACCATTTCTTGCTTTGCTGGCTTGGTGGTAGTAAACTCTCTAAGCCCTTGCTTTGTCTGTGAAGCTCCCGATTCCACCTTCAATTTTGAATGATAGCCTTGCTTGGTCTAGAATTCTTGGATTCAGTCCCTTGCTTTGCATTACTTTTTATATTTCATTCCATTCCCTTCTGGCCTGGTGTGTTTCTGTTGAGAAATCAGTTAATATTCTAATGGGAGCTCCCTTGTAGGTAACTTTCTGTCTCTCTCTGGCAGCCTTTAAGATTCTTAATTTGTCATTGATGTTTGCCAATTTAATTATGAGGTGTCTTGGTGTCAGTATTTTTGGGTTCATCTTGTATGGGATTCCATGTGCTTCTTGGACTTGTGTGGGGTTTTTTCTTGCCAACATCAGAGAAGTTTTCTGTCATAATTTCTTCAAACAGGTTTTCTATTCCTTGCTCCACTTCCTCTCCTTCTGGTACCCCTATTATGTGGATGTTGTTTCCTTTTGTGTTGTCCCAAAGCTCCCTAAGCTCCTCTCTTGCTTTTTAAGTTTTCTTTCCAGTTGTTGCTATGTTTGTGTTTTATTCTACCTTGCTGTCTTCTAAATTGCTGATGCCATCATCAACCTCTTCTAGTCTACTGTTTAAAGCTTCCATTGTGTTCTTGAATGCAGCTATTTCATTCTTCATTTCCTCTTGGTTCCTTTTCATGTTAATGACATTCTCATTCAGCTCTTTATAATTCTCATTGAGTTGTGTGTTTTTGTCAATCAGCCATTTGAGCATCCTTATAAACATTACTCTGAATTCTTTATCTGGCATGTCACTTGCCTCCATTTCATTTAATTCCCATTCTGGTAATTCCTCTTTTTCTTTCCTTTGGGGATTGGTGTGTGTGTGTGTGTGTGTGTGTGTGTGTGTGTGTGTGTGTGTCCCCATATTTTTGATGTAACATTTTAATTGTTTCATGCCTTATATCCAACTGCTTTGCTACCCAGGTTCTTTTGGAGGTGGTGCTATGTAGTTGTTGATTTTTGGGACCCAGTGGTATGGTCTCTGATGTCTCCTGGGCTTGGTGATCTAGAGGAGCTCCCTACTTGAGCTATTTGGGTTCTATTGATGTATTTGAGTCTTGAATGTTAGTTTCTAATTCATGGATGAAGTCTCATCACGGATTGGCAATGTGACTCACCCCCGGCTTCACTGTAAGCTGCTTTGGATGTGACCAAGTTAACGGCTGTTGTGGAAAGGGTTGCCTGAGTTCTCACTGGTACTGGGCTCAGTGTAGGGTCCCAGAATCCATGGGCTGGGAGGAAGGTGTCTTGGAGCCTTAGGTCAGGAAGTGTAACCTTGGTGGGTGTTGTGTGACTCTTGCTGGAGTAGGGTCACACTGAAACTCACTACAAGGGTCCTGGAGCCTGTAACAGTGGGGGTGGGTATCTCGTAGTGTTTGGCTGAGGCAGTGGAACTCGTGCCAAAGTGTTTTCACTCTCTGAATCACAAGGAGGTTCAGCAGCCAGCATCTGGGGATGTGGGAATCTTGGAGTCTGTGGCTGAAACAATGTGACCTTGTCACGGGAGGCAAGTCCTCAGTAACTCACCAAGGTGTCCAGAGGTACATAGCCGGGAGGGGTTGTCATGGATCCTACTGAAGGAGCTGTGCGTCCTTGGTTGGAGAGGCACGCACCCAGTGGCAGCTCACAGAGGGGCCCAGGAGCCATCTGCCAGGAGTGTGTGCTCGTAGGGTCCACTCACTGGATCAGAGCGTTTGTGGTGTGCTGCCAGCCAGGTGGGAAGAAGTCCCAGTTTCTGATTTGGGAGATGTGCGCCCTTGGTTGGATCCGCGTGCCCAGCAGCTTCTTACATAGGCAACCAGGAACTATCTGCTGAGACAGTGGGATCAGGGGGCCCGTGTGGTGGAGCTGCACTACTGCAGGGAATGGATACAGGCAGCCGGGGTTTTGCATTGCAGCAGCTCAGAGAGGCACAAGGGGCTGCCTGACGGGACAGAAGGCTCAAGGGGCTTGCACACTGGATCAGTGCAACTGCTGTGACTGGAGGTCGGCAGCCAAGGAGGGGGGAGTTCAAGTTTCTACTGCCGAGGCCTTGTGCCATTTGTTGGATACTAGTGTGCCTAGTGGCAGTTCACGAGGCACCCGGGAGTTGCCTGCCAAGGCGATGGCCTCAGAGGGCCTGTGTGCTAAAAGCACATGATCTTGGTGTCTTTCAGCAGGCAGCCAGGAAGGGGTAAGTCTGAATTTCTATTGCTGGGCTGTGCACCCTTGTTTAGATGTGAGTGCACCCAGAAAGGGCTCAAAGGGGCACCCAGAAGCCGCCTGTAGGGGCAGGAGTCTCAGGAGGCCTGCGTGCTGGAAAGGCATGACTGTTGTGTCTGGCAGTTGGCAGCTGTGGAGGGGGAAGACACAATATTTGCTGCCAGGGCCTTGCACCCTTGGTTGGATTTGCTTGTGCCCAGCAGCCCTCACAGGGCACCCCTGGGGGCCGTTTGCCAGGACTGTGCACTCAGGGGGCCCACATGGTGTCTGTGTGCAGGCAGGGAGGGAGAAGACCAATTTTCTGTTGCCAGGGCCGTGTGCCCTAGTTTGGATAAGAGTGTTCCCAGTGGGGCTCACAGAGACACCCAAGAACCATCTGTGGGACACTGGGAATGCACAACTGAGGTGTCCAGAGGTCGGCAGCCAGGAAGGGGAAAGTCGCACTTACTGCTGTGGGAGCCTTGCACCCTTGGAGGTGGATGTCCTAGTGTCTGCAGGTCTGCAGGTGGGGCAGCACGATTTTGGCTGGAGTGCCTGCAGGGTTGCAGGCAGTGTCCAAGGCCAGTCTGCTTGGCGGTGCCGATGAGTTCCTAGAAGAGGCCACTCTCCCCTTCAGGATGGTGTGGGCTCAGTACGCAAGCCCCGCAACCCCGTGGTGGTAGGTGCTCCCTTCCAGGAGAGCCTGGTCTGCCAGCCTCTGATACTCATGCCAGATTTAACATTCTCTCCCTCACTTGCACACAGACCACACACAAACATACACTCTCCTTTCACCCCTCACTCACTCATACCCTCTCCCTCACTTCCTTCCTGCCAGCCACCAACTCAAGCCACCTTGGTGGACATTTTGATTGCTTCCATGTTTGGGAAATTATGAATAAAGCACTCTAAACATTAGTTTTTGTGGGCATAAGTTTTCAACACCTTTGAAACACCTTGGTTAAATACCAAGGAGCAAGAGTACTAGTTTGTATGGTAAATAAGGTTAGTTTTGGAATAATCTACCAAAATACTATCTAAAGTGGCTGTACTATTATGCATCCCCACCAACAGTGAAAGAGAGTTTCTGTTACTCCATATCCTTGCAAGCATTTGGTATTGTCAATGTTCTGTATTTCTTACCATTCTAACAGGTGCGTGGTGCATTTATTTTTAAATTTCATTTCCTCATAGATGTATCAGGGGAGCACAACCTCACATGCTTATTTGACATCTGTATACCTCTTTTTGTGAGGTGCCATTTTAAAACGAAGTTGTTTGTTTCCGTATTTTAAGAGTTCTTTGTATATTTTGGGTAACAGTCCTTTGAATCTTTTGAAATATTTTCTCCCAGTGAATGGTTAGTCTTCTCATTCTCTGAATATCGTCCTTTGCACAATAATAGTTTTTAATTTTAATTAAGTCTGCCTTATCAATTATTTCTTCTGTGGATCACCCCTTTTGAATTGTGTTTAATCAGATGACCATTCCCAAAGTTATCTTGGTTTCTCCTATCTTATTCCCTAGGAGTTTTATAATGTGCATTTTACATTTAAGTCTGTGACTCATTTTGAGTTACTTTCTGTGATTTACATTTATTTTATTGAATGTGGATATCCAGTTATTCAGGCACTATTTCTGAGAAAAATATCTTTGCTTCATTATATTGCTTTTGCTCATTTGTCAGTATCAGTTGACTATATTAATGAGGTTTGTTTCTGGGATCTTTGCTATGCTCCATTAATCTACTTATCTTCTTTTGCCAATAATGCACTATCTTAATTACTGATTTAGTTATAATTAAGTCTTGAAGTTGAGTAACATCAATCCTCCAACTTTGTTCTTCTCCTTCAATACTCTTATTGGTTATTCTGGGTCTTTTGCCTTTCAATATAAACTTTAGATATAGTTTAATAACATCCACAAAATAACTTGCTGGGATTCTGAATGGGGTTGTATTGAATCTGTAGGACAAGATGGCAATAACTGACATCTTGACAATACCAATCTTCCTATTCATGAACATGAAATATTCCTCCATTTTTAGTCCTCAGGCTAGTTAACATGAAATTCATTGCTCATGCTTCAGCCCTTTAGGTTTGAACTAATTTTGTCAGCCAGAGTATACAGACTATTTATGTCAGCTTGGCTATACTGACTTGATCTTGTTTTCTTCACTTTTTCCTCAGACAAATTATCTATAATAATAAAATAGTAATATGCTTATTAGACTGGACATCCTTGATAACAACATGCAGATGAAGATGGCGCTGCTAGGAAAGCCCGGTTCCTGGGTGCCAGAGGGAAGCTGGTGCTGGCAGCCAGGGAAAGGAATGTCTACTCTTGCACGAATTTTGTGCACCAGGCCTCTAGTACAATATATAATTTAGGGCATTATCCCTTGTGGTCTCAATTTCACTCCTGAGCCCTCTTTCTCTCATGATTTTACTATTTGCAAGCTGAATTCCAGCCTAGGTTCCAAAGCTGGCTGCCTGATATTAACCTCAAGAGATTTCTTTAATACTCCTGGTGATGATTTGTACTATAGCTTTATGAGATGGCCCTATTGGGGGAAACTGGTAACTCTCGGTACTATTACTTACAGCTTTATGAGAATCCACATTAACCTAAAAACAAAAACAAAAACAAAAACAACAAAAATAACACCCAACAAGTTTAATAAACCAAATCACCAATTGAGTCTAATGTGGTTCTAGTGTCACAAAATACTAAGTGTCTAGGTATATATCTAATTACAGTTTCCAAAACTTACTATTTTCTTTCTCGTATGGATTCTCTTTTTTTTATTTTTTAACAACTTAGTACCTTAAAAAGATTTCACATCTCTTCTTCATTTTAGGTTTTCAAAGCACTGTTTATTACTTTATGCACACTCCTTTATCCATACTTCTGAGTATATCATAAAATCATCCCAAACCCCCTACTGAGGGAATAATTCTATTGAGAATTATTTGTGTGGCACCTCTCATAAACTATTTTCTAGCCCCTTGGCAAAACACATAATACCTCAGTCTTATGTTATTATGAGCCATTTTTTAAATCCCGATCAAGCTCCTCACCAGCAAGCCATTAAAGCAGATTCCTCAGCTGTGTGAAAGTGGATCACAAAGAAAGGTGAACAAAATAGGCACAGTCTGTAGAGCGGTAGGCCTCAGGCTTCACTGCCTTCTGATTCAGGGAAGTTAGGTGGAAATTCTATGGGCTGGCCATGTAGTACCGCATTGCTATGAGGCCTGCTCCAGGTCAGTCCTTCCTGAAATGTTTCCATGTTCTGAGGAAAAATGGAGATTTCAGTGTGCATAATTCCTTAAGTGGTATCAGGCTTCTGTGGGCTGAGCCAAGGAATATGAATGAACAGCTCCTTCTTAAGTGTGCTGAGCATGTGCCCTGCTGTTTCTCTCAAGTCTCTACAGGGCTTCTGTTCACATGTATGTCTCCTTGATCCTGTGGTTTGGGGTAAAAAAAAAAAGGGGAATCTAGGAGAGTAGCAGGTCCTCTGCCTGTTAAGAACCTTTCATTTACAAAAAGGAAATTTGTCTCTGTGTCAGGTGTTGTAAACATTCCTTTTGGGTTTCTTCTACAGACTTGATAAAATGTCTTTCTCCTCATCATGGATCAAAGTTATTTTTATCATTGTCTTGATATTTCCTCGTTATTCTGGTGAGTACACTTCCAATTCTGGATGAAGTAATTTTAACATCTTAGGAAATGCAGGAGGCAAGTGCTATTATCTAGAAATGGAGCAGCTTCTTTTATTAAGTTTCTAATACTTAAACTGGCAAAATGAAAGCGGGTATGTTACAAACTCCTTTTTAAAAATGTCATCAGTGGATTGCTTTTTCTCATTTCCCACCTTAGAGAGATGGAGCCAGAGAGGTTAGAATGAGCAGTAGAACTAAGCTTTTTGTTCATTTATGACTAAAGGTTATTATTTTGGAGGTCAGATCCCATGTTTGCTAAATGCAGACTTAAGGGGGTAATGATGTCTTTTAGATTTAATATTCCAATATGATTTGTTGTTGGTCAGTTCTCAGTCCACTAAAGTATAAACTTAATGTAATGGGAAAACTCATTGATTCCTCTCCTAGATATTTTTATTCCTTTAGTGCAAGGAGACTGATGAATTTGAATAAAGTAGCTATGAGGTGTTGAATAGACCCAAGATATTAGAACTGAGTACTACTTCTTTAAGTAGTAATCACTTTTTCAAGTTACATGACTTTATGCAAGGCATATTAAGTGGCTAAACAAGACTTTGTCTTCTCTGACTAACATGTCTCTTTTTTTCTTTATTTAAAAAATGATTAAAAAAACTTTGGTATTTTCACAGGAGGGATTGGTGATTACTGCACAACACTTAAAATTATTTTCCATAGATGAGAATAATTTGGAAGTATATTTCCAATTTGGAGCTATTTTGTGAACTTACTGTTTCGATGTTACCACAAAATGCTCACCTTAGAAGTTGGGGGTACTGAGTAAGCAATTTGTGTAGTGTTTTGCTACTAAAAACTATAGGTTCTTCCCATCAGAGACTGATTGTTATCCCCTTTCCTTCTTTTTTTTACATTTTTTGTGTGTGTGTGTGCTCATTGTAGAAACTGCTCTTGAAGAGCCTCCAAAACCTTTGCGCCCACCGGTAAGTTAATACCAATTAATTTGAAAATTGAAAAAGACAATCTCTTAATTTTTCTATATTGTAAATTTTAACATTAAATTTCACGAAACAGTCCAGCTGGTGCTGCTCAGTGGTTAAGTGTCAACATATGAAATAAAAGGTCCCTGATTCAATTCCTGGTAAATCACAAGCCAGGGTTGTGGGCTAAATCCCCAGTAGCAGTATACAGGAGTCAGCTGATGGATGTATGTCTCTCTCATTGATGTTCCTATCTCTCTAGTCTCTCTCCCTACTGCTATTAAAAAATAATAAATTCACCAAAAAAATGTGGAACAGAATGATCCTTCAACATTTTTTTTAAATGGTGTGATTATTTTGCAAAGTTCAAGAAATAAAATCTAGCCAGCCATAAAAACCCACTTGGTATTTTTAACAAGATAAAAATATCCCATTATTTCAAAGATTCTTTATTAGGCATCCCTGTTATTTGCAAGCATCTGATAAAGGTTACAGTGTATTTGAAGTAGAATAGTGTATACTAGCAAAACAAAAGGATTAGAAAAATTATTCACTTAAAGGTAGATACAATAATAATTTTCATATACTCACAGAGCAGAATATTATATAGAGGAGAGAAGCATCTAAATAGATCAACTTTACAACGACATTTCAAATGCAAGTCATGTAAGGATACACAACCTGTTATTTATCTATGTAAATTACCAATACTGACATTACTAACCAAACTTAATATATATATATATATATATATATATATATATATATATATATAGAGAGAGAGAGAGAGAGAGAGAGAGAGAGAGAGAGAGAGAGAAAGAGAGATAAGCAAATACTAATATACTAGAGGCCCAATGCTCCACATTTGTGCACTACTGGGGCGGGGGTGCTACAGTCCGGCCTGCACCCTTAATCAGTCCGGGAGCCCTCTGGGGATGTCTGACTGAAAGCTTAGGCCTACTCCCCTGCAGGAAGAGGACCTAAGCTGGCAGTTAGACATTCTTAGCGCTGCCATGGAGATGGGAAAGGTTCCCACCGTTGCACTAGACAGCCTTCTTCCCGGCTTCTGGCTGAGTGGCACTCCCCCTGTGGGAGCACACTGACCATCAGGGAGAAGCTCCTCCATTGAGCAACAGCCTCCTGGTGGTCATTGCGCATCATAGCGACCAGTCCTTCCACCATTCAGTTGATTTTCATATTACCCTTTTATTATATAGGATGTGAATATATATATATAAGTGCTGATAATCTGAATGTATCTGATTCTGTAATAGTGAGACCATTGAGAAATATAAATTACTAAAATTCCATTGTATTGTTCCTTCAGGTATGAAATGGGGAAATCTGGGGCAGATGTGAGGAAAAGTGTGATGAGAGTGGCTACATAATACAAACATATTCAGCAATTTGTCTGATTTTTTAAAAAGATACTGGGTTTGTAAAAATATATTAATATTTTATAACTAATTGGATGGTTTATTTTCAAACCTCAATATAGAATATGTTCATTCCATTATGATGCATGATATCTTATACTAAGATTAAAGAACATTTTATTGAAAAATTACATTATTTGACAAATTTTATGTTCTTCTTTATCTTCAACAGCCAGACTGTAGATTATATGATCATCAATTACAGAATTGCGGGAACGAAATCGATCCAATCTGCGGAACCGATGGTCTAACTTACTACAATAGATGCGTTTTCTGCAGTGCAATGTTGTAAGAACACAAGACTGAATATTGGCTCTTCCAAAATAATGAAGAAACCATCAAATAAGGATAGGAAAATGCATGTTTTGGACAGCCTGGGCATAGTATATATGGAAAAAGAATTTGTTCGATCTCAGTAAATGCCACAGAAACACACTGGTACCTTTCCTGGGAGTCTTCATTTGCTAAAGCAGTTTGATATTTGACCTCTCACTATAACTGCTGGATATTCAGCAAATGTACAAATCAATTAACTTAATTTTATCATTATGACTTACTGATGGCAGTCTATATTGAATGCTGAAGTCCACCTGATAATTGATAATCTCTGTGGTGTAGTTTCAAGCCACAGGAAGCGTAATTGAGCAAGAAAACCTACTTGACTAGAGAAATTTGAAATCCATCACAATGAGCCTATTCATGCTAGGAAGGTACTCCTCTGATAGTCCACATTATCTCCTGTACTCCATGATAGACTGAGAACCTCCCTCAGAGAGCAGGGCAATCAAGGACACTTTTATCCAACCCCCTTTCCTAAATGCTTCACTCCAAAGGAGTTTGCAGTCTCAAGGTTCAGCCAGCTCTAGCCGGTTTGGCTCAGTGCCTAGGGCATCAGCCTGCAGAACAAAGGGTCCCAGGTTAGATTCTAGTGAAGAGCATGTACCTTGGTTGCAGGCTCCTCCCCTGCCCCAGCCCTGGTCAGGGCTCATGAAGGAAGCAACCAATCAATGTGTTTCTCTCACATCAGTATTTCTCTCTGTCTTTCCCTCTCTCTTCCACTCTTTAAAAATCAATGGAAAAAAATATCCTGAGGTGAGGATTAAAAATAAATACATAAAGGTTCAGCCAACCTTCCTACCTACCTTATTTTCTCACACATTTATTTCCTCTTATGTAATGCTAGAATTGGCTTCTACTTCTAGAGAACCACCAAAACAAAACTCTCCTCTCTCCAGTCTGGGTGGGTTCCAAGATTGAGCCAGGACTGACCATGTAGTAATCACCAATCTCTCCTGTGAAAATACCAAAGTCCTTTTTATTCATTTTTTTAAATAAAAGAGACATGTTAGTCAGAAAAGACAATGTCTTTTTTAATGCCACTAAATATGCCTTGCATCAAGTCACGTAACATGAAGAAATTAGTTACTACTTAAAGAAATAGTACATTGTAGGAAGAGTCACCTAGCCCCAGATCAGGAAAGGATGTGTGCAGGACTGGGAAGCACGTGGGGTCAAACTGTTTGTGGAGGTGGATCAACAGCCTCTCTACACTGTGCTCATTATTTAAAGTAGTTAGTGCAATACCTAGGCAATTTTAAATGCTGTTTATAATAATTTCTCTTTCTCTTTACAGATATATTGAAAATCGAGCTAGATTTAACCATTACGGAAAATGCTGATTCTACCTGAGCTAAACACTCTGATGGCTTTTAGGGCAATCATATTTTGCAGTGGATTCTACAGCCAGAGTCTTTCAAATCAGAGTTTTAAACTCCTAGGTGACCAGACAAAGCCTTCCATGGTATACAAGATGGAATATAGGGTGTTGAAAGTTGTTTCCCAACTCTAAGAACCTTTGATTGGTTTTCTTTCTCTGTTCAATTATTAAATAGCAAATGAAAAACTACCCCAATCATGGGTTTGATAATATAAAACCTAATGCAATTTAAAATAATAAATATTTCAACCAGTACAATGTCAAATAATATTGTCTTTACTAAAATACCCCTTTTTGTTGATTAGTCAGTTAAAGCACATGACTTCTTTTGGTAACTACAAGTAAATACTTTCAAAGATGAAAAAAATAACATATTTCTGGGGTGTTCAATAAAAGTACAGACACTTGGGCTCCTCTTTATCTGAAAGAATCAAAGCCTCTAGAAGCAGGATATAGGACTTGTGTTCTAACAAGTACCCTGGGTCAATCATCCAATCATCAATATTAAGCAATATGGTTTGCATTCTAAAACATAGGTCATGTCTATAATTGCATGAAGTGCAAAGTCTATTCAAAGGTATTTTTTGATTTCTGAGGCTTGGGGCAAATTTACATTATTTTCTTTGTCATTCACAAATCAGGCAAGACAAATGCTGTTAGTGTAATTGATATAATCTAGATCCAAGGCCCTTATTAGGTATACTAGAGACTTGGTGCACAAAAATTCGTGCACTTGGGGGGATCCCTTAGCCTGGCCTGAGCCCTCTCAAAGTCCAGGATCCCTCAGGGGATATAAACCTGCCCTGCATTTTAGGCCTGCTCCCCATGGGATCGGGCTGACTCTGGCAGTCAGACATCCCTCTGGAAACCTGGGAGCCCTCAGGGGATGTCCGACTAAATCCCATTCCCCATGGGCCTATGCTATTAGTCGGACAACCTTAGCACTGCTACGGAGGAAGGAGAGGCAGCTTCTGGCTGAGCTGCGCTCCCCCTGTGGAAGGATTCCAGTTCATTACGCCATTATGGTCAATTAGCATATTACCCTTTTATTATATAGGATGATTTGCAAACGTTTTCCCTGGTTTTCAGGTTGTCTTTTTCAGTTTATTGATGTACTATTTGCTGCAATTTTTACAAATTTAATGAACTCCAACTTATCTATTTTTTTCCTTTGTTGCTTGTACTTTGGTTGTTCAGTAAAGCAATTTCTGGGTAATCCAAGCTCAAGAAGATCTGCACCTATTTTTACTGAAAATTTAACAAACAGAATATACAACAGAATGGTCTTCATAAATAAAAGTATGCAATTTCTTCAACCAAGTCCAACAAAGAGAATCTAGCCAGAAAGGCAAAAAAAAACCACTTGCCATAACCTACATTATCTACAAGATAATAGTAATCATGTCTTTTTACCCCAAGTTTGCACTAATTGACAATGAGCTTCTCTTGTGAACAGGCATATAATAAAGGGAAAAGGATGTTTTATTCATCCTCATAAAAGAAATGGAAAATATGTACCACCCAATTATCAATTTAATGTTAAAAGTGAATAATATTCATATATTCATATAGTGGAATGTTACACAGAAGTGAAAATAAATGAACTAAATACAGCTCTAAATATCAGTGTCTATAAAGTTCACAAAGTATAAAAAGCAAGTCATGAAGAATATGTATATTACTGTTTTCTTTGTGTAAGGTATCTAAAACTAAATGTATATATAAAGACATGCATAAATACGACATACATACATACACACACATGTTGTGATATTGAAAACTAAATATATATAAATCCATGTATAAATAGGAAAAACGTAAATACACATATATAGTGAATATATGTATTGATCTGCGCTGACTTATATATGAATACAGGAAGTAACAAACAGAAAATTCAGTTTGGTGATGTCTTCTCGTAAGGGGGGTGAGAGAGACAAGACCTAGTGGAGGAAGATCATGGATGTGGTTATGGATTAGATACATTAAAAATACTTTAGACCAATTAATCACTTTTATCGTAATAGGAGGCTATATATTTTAATATCAATAATTTTAACAAAAATTCATAGAAGACAATATACAAAATGCTAAAATGGTTGCTTTTTCGTGAAATTATATGTGTTTACTTTTCCAGCTTTCTGAATCTTCCACTGTAAAACAAAACATTATATACTATTACAAGGGGAAAATGGCAGCAAAACAAAGCAACAAAATATTTTAAGATTTTGCTAAATAATCTAATCTTACCTACGTTAACATTCCTAATTCCTAAACAGTAATAGACAGTAAAATGCTCCCTCCATTTCTCAGTCTGACACTCTGAGCTTTATTCAGATCCAGAGACAGAAAAACATTGATCAGACTGTCAAACCTCAGAGGGAAGGTTGGGTAGGGTGGGGGTAAGGGCGAGAGCTAAACCAATGGACTTGTATGCATGCATAGAAGCCTAACCAACGGACATAGACACCAGGAGGGTTAGGGCATGATAGCGGGGGTGGGGGGCAATGGGCACATAAGGACACATATGTAATACCTTAATTAATAAAGAAAAGAAGATTCAGATAAGAGCAGAAAGCTTCCTGGGTGCTCTCTTACTCAAACTATATTTCTGCATGCACAGCTGTTATTGCCATCCATCCCACCAGGCTACCTGAGCTACGTTAGGGGCATAAAGACCTAGGCTGTTCTGAACCTGCTTGTGCCTTTACAAACATTCTCTAACACATGTGTATAGCAACTATCAACGAACTCTACAGGACAGGGACTATGAAGTAGTTTTGTGGTTTGGTGATGATCACCAAAACATTCTCATCGTTCAAACTTATGACACTTGGTTAGCACATAACTGGAAATCTTGTCCTACTTAATGTTTTCCATTTATGCAAGTACTAGTGAATCAATTATGCATATGGCACCATTCTGGGTATCACCAAAAAGCTTAGAATCTTACAAAGAAATACGTACCAAAAATACAGGAAACTAAGTGTCTTGATGGAGATATTCATAAGAGGTGTAAAGGAGTTTTGAAAATGAAATTCTTTTTCCATCTGTATCATAAAAGAAATGGCCATTATTGACTACTGGGTATCAGTTTATTACAGAGCTCATATTCGTGGAGGCACAGGTTGCTGTAACACAAAAATCTTGTGGCATAAACCAAGCAGAGAGCTCAACCACCTTTGTCATACTTACATACTTTATGGCTTTACTTTGTGCCAGGAGCCAATTCCAGCATGTCAGCAGGACTGAATCATCTGGAAATGGCTGATGGCATTTCCCCAAACCTGAAAAGTAAGCATAAAATGATAGTTTGCTGGTCCAGACCGGTTTGGCTCAGTGGTAGAGTGTTGGCCTACAGACTGAGGAGTCCCAGGTTCGATCCCGGTCAGGGGCATGTACCTTGGTTGAGGGCACATCCCCAATGGGAGGTGTGCAGGAGGCAGCTGATCGATGTTTCTGACTCTCTATCCCTCTCCCTTCCTCTCTGTAAAAAAATCAATAAAATATATTTTTTAAAAAAAATGATTGCTTGCTGTCAGACAGCTAAGGGCATTTCAATCTACATGTTATTGCCTCCTCCTGGCAAAACACCTGAACAGCGGTAGGCAGTTTTTCCCAGATCTGACAATGGATTCTGTATACCTAACCCTACACTTTGATGTCTATATCTACCTTGCCTTAGGACAATTTGTGTTAATAAATAGCAGGGGGTCCTGAGACAAGAGAGAAGAACTTAGTTCCTTTAGATAAGTCTTCTCTGGCTCCCCATAATGCCTTCCAAAATTATGTTTCGTCTCTGGACTCTTATTTAATTTACACACAGCACCTTCTCAGTTCCTGAACCCTTCTAGATGCTGGATCAAGACCACCAGCAACTGTGTTCACTGCTCCCACTTCTTCTTACAAGGACCTTCCTTTACAAGGATCATACACCATGCATTATTAGGTGTGCTGGTTAATAATAGTAGATTTTGTAATCAAAGAAAATACGATAATTTCAAGAGAAACATCACAAGTGCTTTATTCAAAGTAATATCCATTGCTAGCTACACATTTCCCCATCTTTCAGATAATTTGTGGATACTGTCCCAAGAGAACTTTTCTTGTTTTGACCCACTTTTTAGAGACCCAATTTTCCACTTCGTATGTTTTCAAGTGCTGCTCAGGAAGTGCGTGTGCCATCGATCAGAACTAGTGGTAATCTGAAGAAGCAAGGTCTGGTGAATATAGCGGATGGGTTAATACTTCCAAGGCAAGATCTTTTAACGTGTCTTTTACTGGTTTTGAAGTGTGGGATGGTGCCTTAACATGAAGCTAAATTACTTTGCCGTGTCTTCTGGCCCATTCTGGTCGATCCACCATCAAAGCGTGATTCAAATTGATTATTTGTTGTTGGCGGCAATCAGCACTAATGGTTTCACCCGGTTTTAGAAGCGCATAATACACCACACCTTCCTGATCCCACCAAACGCAGAACATTGTCTTCTTTCCAAAGCGATTTGTCCTTGCAGTCGATGTTGATGGTTGACCTGGATCAACCCATGATTTTGTGCATTTGGGATTCTCAAAATAAATCCAGTTTTCATCGCCAGTCACAATTTGATGCAAAAAATACTTTCTTATGTGCCTTTGATGCAACATTTTACAGATGACGTTTCAGTTTTCCATTTGTCTTTCATTCAATTGATGTGGAACCCACTTTCCTACCTTTAAAATCTTTCCCATTGCTTGTAAATGATCGGAAATTGTTTGCTGAGCAACGTTTAATCTTTCTGCAAGTTGTTTGGAAGTTTGACATGCATCTTCATCCAATAATGCTTGTAATTGTTGGTCTTCAAACTTTTTCGGTTGACCTGGACATCTTTGTCTTCCACATCAAAATCATCACTTTTAAATCATTTAAACCAGCATTCACAAATATCTTGAGATGGACCATGTTCACAATAAGCTTCCCGAAGTATTCACCATCACTTCTCTCCAAAATAAAGTAATGAATTAAAACTTCCCACAAATGCTCTTTTTTTGGCATGAAATTCAACCTTTTTAAGCATAAAAATATCTATGATGCTAACACCTTCAGCAAATTTGACATATGAAGTTTTGAAGCTTGTTGTCAATACAACAAAATAGCATACATATCAAATCGCATATATATCAACATATGTGTAACTCCATCTACTGAAGAAAATCCACATTCTTAACTGGTACACCTAGTAAAAGCTGCCTCACATAACCATCAATACAAATGTATGTAGGCAAGGACACTTGAATTAAACTTGTCCAGTGCATGAAATCTCTAAATGTCACAACAAGAGTTGAGTGTTCTACACCATGAAATTGCACTTGTGAGAACTACAAAAATATTTCAGTAAACAGAGGGACATATGTTGTTCATGGTTGGAAAGATCAAAATAGTAAAGATGTCAATTTTTATTAAAGTGACCCATAGAGTAAGAAAAAAAACTTTTTTTTCATAATCCTCTGTTTTTTGTAAATAAAAGCATATTTATCTTTAGTTTTATTTGGAATGACAAAGTACTAAACTGGCTAAAACAATTTGAAAAAAAATTTGTAAAAACCAAAATACCTGATTCCTCTGCCCCAAGTACTACTTCACCTGTACTGCTAAATAGCTAAAATACTCATAAGCACATGATATTGGTATATATACATACATATATATATGTGTGTGTATATATATATATATATATATATATATATATATATATATTCTCTTTATTCTTTGTATTGCTAAAGATTTGTCAATTATGTTTATTGTTTCAAAATATCAAGTCTTAGTTGCACTGATGTTTTATATTATTTGTTTCTGGGGTCCATTTTATTTACATTTGCTCAGTCCTTTGTTTCATTTTTTCCCTTCTACTAACTTTGGTCTCATATGTTTTTTCTTTTCTAGTTCTTTGAAGTGTAAAATAGGTTATATAATTGAGATATTTCTTCTTTCTTATTGTAGTTTTTTTTATCTCTATAAACTTCCCTCTTAAAACTGCTTTCACTCCATCCCATACATATTGGTACATTGTTTTTCCATTTTCATTTTTTCAAGGTACTTTTGATTTCCCTTTCATTTCCTCATTCATCCATTCATTGATCCATTTGTTCTTCAGAAGCATGTTGTCAATATATCTATGTTGTATAAGTGGGTGCTAGCTTGTGTGTGTGTGTGTGTGTGTGTGTGTGTGTGTGTGTGTGTGTGTTTATAATATAAAGTGCTTCCCAGCAACTTCCACTCTGGGCTTCAAGTTTACTTTTCCCTAAAATATCCTACATGGGAAGGACTGGTCTATCCCAGACATCTCTGATGGTATTTACAGAAATAATTGAAAGAGCTAGGGAGAGTAATAGTCACTTTACTGCCATGTGTTTCCTTTACCACATAGTTCCTTCAATTAAATTGACATAAAATTACTAATCGTATCTAATAAAGAGGGAATATGCTAATTGACCATCACTCTGTCACAAAGATGGCTACACTCACAGCTGAGGCCAAGTTCCCATAAGGAGCCTTAAGGAGCAATCAGCAGGGACCTGAGGCTATGCCCTCCCCCACCCCCGTGGGCCTTGACAGGGGACCTCAGGTCATGTCCCCCACCTGGCAGGGCTTGAGGGGACCTCAAGGTGCACTTCCTGTCCTGGTGCTGGGCTAGGGGATCTCAGAATGCACCCCCCGCCCAGCAGGGCTCGATAGGGGACCTCAGGCTGGGGGACCTCAGGCCACGACCCCCACCCAGTGGGGCTTGATGGGGACCTCAGGCCGCAACCCCCACCACAGCACCAGGCCAAGGGACCTGAGGCCATGCCCCCCAACCCGGCGGGGCTTGATGGGGGTCCTCAAGATGTGCTTCCCGTCCTGGTGATGGGCCAGGGGACCTCAGGTTTCTCCCCCCGCCCCAATGCCAGGCCAGGGGACTTCAGGCCACACCCCCCACCCCAGCACCAGGCTGGGGGACCTCAGGTCGCACCCTCCGCCCCAACACTGGGCCAGGGGACCTGAGGCTGCACCCTCCTGCTTGGTGGGGCTTGACAGAGGACCTCAGGCTGTGCTCCCCACCCAGCGGGGCTTGACGGGGGACCTGAGGCTGCACCCCCCTGCTAATGGGGCTTGACAGGGGATCTGAGGCTGTGCCCCCCTCCTGGTTCCGGGCCGGGGGATCTGAGGCTGAGCACCTCCTCCTAGTGGGGCTTGATGAGAGACCTCAGGCCATGGCCCCCACCTGGCAGGGGTTGATGGGAGACCTCAAGGCATGCCCCCTGCCCTGGTCTGGGGGACCTCAAGCCACGCCCCCATCCTGGGGCTAGGCCAGGGAACCTGAGGCTACATCCAATGCCTGGTGGGGCTTGACAAGGGTGGGAATAGCCAGGTCTGGATCTAGCCCAATGGGGGGGGTGGGCGGCCGGGTCTGGATCTCACGTGATTTTGGGCACATGTGGGTGGGCGGAGACTTGATTCTAGGTCCCGAGGTGTTTCCCAGACTCTGAGAGGAGGAAGGTTTTTATATACATTTTAGTAATTTTCTTTCATCTCTGACACTTCTATTACAGAGAAAGGGCAAATAGCAATATTAAATTATTTCTTCAAATTAATCCCCTTTTAATGTGCATGAATTTCGTGCACTGGCCACTAGCTTTAGATGTTTCTTTCTGAAACCTGGGTTTCTTACTTTTTTAAAAAATATTTTTTATTGCTTTCAGAGAGGAAGGGAGAAGGAGACAGAAACATGAACGATGAGAGAGAATCATTGATTGGCTGCCTACTGCACGCCCCCCTACTGGGGATTGAACTCGCAACCTGTGCATGTGCCCTTAGCCAGAATTGAACCTGAGACCCTTCAGTCCGCAGCCTGACTCTCCGTTCACTGAACCAAACCAGCTAGGACAAAACCTGGGTTCCTTTACTCTGAAAATGGGCAGGCAGAATCATAATGCCAAATGTCTACAAACTATACCACTTAAGTGCAGACAGTTCTAATTTCATTCCCCAGCCCTTTCTCTCTACTATCTGAGAAATTCATAACCTACACTGTGGCCCAGGCTTGCCAAAGCTGGATTGTTCTGAGACTCATTAGGCAAATTATAAAATCTACCATTGCCCAAGCCTCATTTATACACACATGTTACACAGTCTTGGTGGTGAGGCTGAAGACCAAGGCGAGTGTCAAGTTCCAATTGAACTACTGTACAAGAGTCTCACAAGATGTAAACATTAGGGAAAACTAGTCAAACTGGATATCACTCTATTATTTCTTACTGGAGACCATGGGCACAAAATTCATGCACTTGGGGAGGGAGGGTTTCTCATCCCATCCCGGCCTGCGCCCTCTCACAGTCCAGGAGTCCACAGGGGATGTCCGATTGGCAGTATAAGTCCGCTCCTCACGGTGAGTGGGCCAAAGCCAGCAGTCTGACATCCTTAGTGCTGCTGCAGAGGCTGGGGAGGCTCCCACCTCCACCACTGAGATCACCAGTCCTGAGCCCCTCAGGGCTTCTGGCTGAGTGGAACTCCCCCTATGGGAGTGCACTGACTACCAGGGGGAAGCTCCTGCTATGAGAGTCTGCCCCCCGGTGGTCAGTGCGCATCACAGCAACTGGTTGTTTCACCATTTGGTCGATATGCAAATTACCCTTTTATTATATAGGATAATTTTAAATCTGCAATTTTCCTGAAGTAAACACAAACGAAACACAACAACACAATATAACAACGAAAGGTTTCAATTTGAGTATAAGGCAATTCTGGTATTAAAAAGCAATTGAATATATAAGTAAAATTACTCTTCATTTTCTTGATTAAATTCTATTTTTCCTTTCCAATTCAATTGTTTGAAAATTTTCACACATCTTAGAATCTATAATATGTTATATTATAATCACCCTTTCGCATAATCTGAATTTATCAGATCAAGTTGTCCCTAAGATTCCTCCTGAGGGATGACCTATTGAGAAGGCTTTATAAAGTATTTCTCATGATCTACTTTATAGCCCCCAGGGAGCACACAGAACACCTCTGTGCTTTGTCTGCCCTGGCTCTTCTGTTTTCCCCATTAAGCTCCTCACTTATATAGTCAAAACAGTGACTTAATTGAATGAAAAATATTGAAAAGATGAGCTAGTCATGTTTCATGAGCTGTTGGCCTGCCCTCCCTGTCATTTCTCTGGTTCAGGTAGATCAGGTGGGGAAATCTAGGGAGGCAGCCCTGACATATAGCATTGCTGTGAGCACTGCTCCAAATAAGCACCGTTCCTTAAGGATAGCTAGGTTCCCTATGAGCTGACATAGTGGACTGGGAAAGCAAGGACTGCAAAGTTCCTTTACCAGTAAGAAATTTACCTTATGTAGACTGTGGATTATCCCTTTCATGAATTATAAATTATTCTAAATGTTTCATTCAGAGACATAACAAAATGCCTCCCTTCTCTTCATGGATAAAAGCTATTTTCATCATTTTCTTTGCACGTTCTCTTAATTCTGATCTTGGATGAAACACTTCCTATATCCTAGAAAATGTGGAAAACAACTGGTGTAACTGATTTTTACTAAGTTTGTGAAACTTAACCTGGTAAGTGAAACTGAGCAAATTACAAATTCCTTTTTAACATTTTAATTGTGGATGCATTCTCCTCATTTCCCACATAGAGAAGTAGAGACACAATGGTAGGTTAGAATGCACAATAGGTTTAATATTTTTGTTAATTTAAACTTTGAATTCATTCCTTTCTGGGCTCACATTCCATGGTTGTTAAATACAAAGTATGAGGAGACCTGGTCTCTTTTAGGTGTGGTATTTCTTGACAATCTGACTTGATGTTTGCCAGGTCTGATCCCGATATATCAAGGCCTTGTGTAAGGATGAAACCCATTCATACTCTTGGTACCAAGTTATCTTCCTTAAAGTTTATGTTGGTCCTGCAATTTCCGAATAAGGTATTCCTGGCAAGTGGCACACAATTACAACAAACAGCTAAGTAAAGAAGCACTGATTAATTTCCTCACATTTGAGTGATTCTGACCAAGTATTGTTGCCCTCAACAATTAGGATCTCAACTATAACACTGACAATACAGTGGCAGCTCTAAAGCAAGGTCCTGGGAATAATCTGGAGAATTAAAAACTCTTTCTTGATTTTGTTTTATTTTGTGAATTTTGTGTTTTGCTGCTGACATAAAAGATTATCTTATTACTTGCATTTTTAAAAAATACATTTTTAAATTTATTTTAGAGATGAAGGGAGAGGGATTGAAAGATAGAACCATCAATGATGAGAGAGAATCACTGATCAGCCATTGTGGATGGAGCCTACAACCCAGCAGGTGTCATGACCGGGAATCAAACCCTGACCTCCTAGTTCCTAGGTCAAAGCTTTATCACTGAGCTACACCAGCTAAGCTCAGCTAAAGGAGTCTTAAGAAGAAACCAACACTTACCTGAGAAGGAAGACTGGTGAAATTATGTCTGGGATTCTGATGGGGCAAATCAATATTAATTGATTTGGCTGAGAAATAGCTAATCTAAAATTTATGTTTATTTTCTTGTGTCATTGTAATCTTTCTTTACCACATAGTTCCCCGTGAGAATTTAGAACATTTCTTCTGTATTAACAGCATGCTTTGTTTTTCTGCCAAAGTAAAATGTTGTGTAATAAGGATCATTTATTGAAAGGCATGAAAATTTTAAATATAGTAGACTTCAAATCCAGTGTCATTTAATATCTTTAATCAACAATAGGATCATGTGCAGATACTGAGAAAAACTGAACTTTCAAAAAATTCCCAGAAATAAATACAAATTAAGTTACTGAAATAGGAAACAACCCATCATTTAGGAGTTCACAGTTTCTATATTTTCTTAATAAAATGTCATCATAAGTTTTCTCATTGAGTTTTAGAAAACAATAAAAAAGTGAAAAATCTAAAAAAAAGCAACCCTACACTGCTTTTGAGAATTAATACTTGTTCTCAGCGAATGTGTATATATGCATTATGCATGTGTGTGAAGGGATGGGAAAGGGGGAATTGTACTCATTCTGGTCCAGTCAATGTATTAGGCACTCACATTGATTATGATGTTGAAAAAGATATGCCCCCTCCCCATCCCACTCCAGTAAACCCACATCAGCTCTGGACCTCCTTCAATCTGTGGATGTGGATGGAGGTGGACATTCAAAGGGAAAAAAGTCAACACCTTACATATCATTTAATAGCCTATTTATTAACACGTTTTCTTAGGACAGAACCCATGTTTCCTTGACATAACCAGGAACCTCTTTTCCATAAGACTGAAGCTTGGTCTGCTGCAACCCAAGTGTTTGCTTTAACAAAGGTCATTTTTGTCCAGCAAAAAAATGTGAAGAAAAATGGATGGTTACATCTAGATGATGTCATTTTCAAAAAACTACTACCTCTCTATATCTCAATTTTACACATCTATATTTTTGACAAATACTTACTATATATTTCAAGCTAACTTGCTCTACTATATCAAACCCAATAAAGTTCTGTTCCCACCTGGATCTCAAAAATATGGATGGTTCCACTTTTGTACTGTCCCTCCCTAATTAATGTCCTGTTTTCCTTCTTTACTCGGTGTTATTTTCATGGCCAATGATTTTAACGACATATATATATATATATATATATATATATATATATATATATATATATATATATATCATCTTTCTCTGATTTCATCCTGCTCAAGTGGCCAAATTACACCCATGGTTAAATCAGACCTTCTGCCTAAAATGTGCCTGTGCTCACGTAGTATAACATGGTTATGGGGATAATTCTAAAACCTCAATATATGGTCACACTAGTTTGTTATCACAAAACTCAAGAGAGCATAAAGTATAAATATCCTTCATACTATACTGCCAAGAACCAATTCCAACATGTAATAATTATAAGAGTTTTACCAAAAGGTTGGTGAAGCTCGGGGAGCTCAACAGGGTTGAGTCTCATGTAGTTTACCTGTTGGAAAGGGCTACAAAGCATTTCCCCCAAACCTGAATAGGATGATTGTTAACTGCCAGACAGCTCAAGGCATTTTATTGCCTCCTGTTGGCCAAACACCTGAACAGCTGTAGGCTATTCCCCAAACTGACAATGTTTCTGTATACCCTTTGATACAGTACACTTTGAAGTGTCTATTTCCACCTTGCCTTGGGACAAATTGTACTAATAAAAGCCAGTTCCTTGGTCAAGGTGAGAGCCTTCTAGCTCCTTCAGCTGGAAGCTCCTCTGACCCCCAATGCCTATCAAAAATACCTTTCGTCCATGGACTCCTTCTTAATCATCTACGCACAGCCCTTTCTCCAGAATGCTGAACACTTTGTAAGGCTGGGAAAAAGAACCCTGGCACTATACTATATTTTTTAATCTAATGGCTCTTTCTCTCTTCTAGATGATTATGACTCTCTTTCATGTCTCCAAACCTCCCCAAAAATCGTGCCATATTTTCAGTCTCTTCTACTGCCTTTATTACTTGTATTACCGAGGAATAATGAAGCCTTCTGATGAGAATTTCCACAGACTATCACTACCATATGTCCTCACCAGAACCTGTATCTGTATTCTCTGTTACCATAGACACATTAACTCTCATTTCCTCTCACGTCAAAAACATCCCTTCTCTTCTACATGATTACTTTTTCCTCTACCCTATATCTTTGCAGTCAGAATACAATGGACTGCTTTTATCCATATTTTAAACATTTTCTTAACTCCATTTTCCCTGCTAGTTAGTGTGCCATTTCTTCTAAATGCAGCAAAATGCCTTAAAAATGTTGTCGATGTTTGCTAATTTCTCATTTGCCAATTTCTTCTTGATCCCATTCAACCAAGTTTTCATGTTTACAATCTACTAACTCTTGTAAAAGTCAGTAGTGACACCTATATGGAAATATAAGAGTGGATTCTCACATCGGATTCTTTTCTCCCAGTCAGTGGCATTTTTCAGTTTATTATTACTCCTTTCTTTCTTTCTTTCTTTTTTTAAAATATATATTTATTGATATTTTACAGAGAGGAAGGGAGAGGGATAGAGAGTTAGAACCATCGATCAGCTGCCTCCTGCACACCCCCTACTGGGGATGTGCCCGCAACCAAGGTAGGTGCCCTTGACTGGAATCGAACCTGGGACCTTTCAGTCCGCAGGCTGATGCCCTATCCACTGAGCCAAACCGGTTTCAGCTACTCATTTTTTTCTTGATGCACTCTTTAAAACTTGGCTTCAATGATATCCCACTCTTTTGTTTTTTTCTCCTTTATCATCTCTTGTTCCTTATTGGTTTTCTTTACTGATTTCATTTGTTATTTTTGTGCTGGTACTCAATGTACAGTCCTCTTTTCTATTTCCCTAAGTGATCTTTTACAGTCTCATGCATTTTAATTCCATTTTACATCAATGATTCCATAGTTGTATCTCAAAAACTAACTTCTGAATTTCAGATCCTGGATATAATATTGTCACTCCCACGTAGTACTTTCATGCCCTCTACTTATCCTTTTGGGCTCTACCTATCAGTTCATGGGGCTCAACTTCCAATGGTCGCTATCTGCATCTCTTTGCTAAAGGACTTTCTCTGAATACTGTGCCCATATACACAGAGTGCCAGAAGCCCCAGAAAGTTAACACATTGTGTGGTCAACTCTCAATCAATGACATATGAGCGTTGGTATATAAGTATGCCAGTTCCCTTGCCTTTAGAATAGAAGAAATATGACCTTCATGTTGCACACTACCTTCAGTGTCTCACTAAGGAATGAACTCCACTAACACACAGTGGTAACTAACCTGCTAGAAAACACACTGTTTATTCCATTAATTTCCTGCCTCATGTCCCCAATACCCTATTGATGTGTCCTCTATTTGTCTCCCAAATCAACAAATTGATTTACAAATTCTGACCACCACATCTATTTCTGTGAAAACCCCCCAAAAAGATAAATATTTGAGACATCTCGGGATATTGAGATAATATAAAGATATATAAAAATTAACATGTAAAGTCCATACTTTTTATCCTAAAGGATCCTATCTAGCAGGATGGAGGAAGCGAAAAAGAAGTACACACCTCTACATTTCAGAACTTCTTTAGAAGGTGGACACATTATTTTGGATGAAGGAAACTCAGGCCTTGAGCATCACAAAATGCCCTTACTCCCTCACAGGAGATGCCCTCTGTAGCATGCATGTGAGTGATAGACTGAGCCCAGCTTTTGGAAAACAGCTTGTGATATTTATTTAAATTATAAAGTCTTTTTTTCTTTAAAGTAAATGACATGGGACCTGTTGGTGATGACAAGAATAATTTCTGTGTCCAAGCCAAGCACTAAAGCAGCTATATACATATCTCTGAATAACACTATCCCCAATTACCATTAACAGACATTTGGTCCTGTCCAAAATGTTCATGAAGACATTTGGTCCACACCAACATATCATTGCAATTTGATACTTCAAAACATACACACTTACCCTGACTGCTGTAGCTCAGTTGGTTATGAGCATCATTCCATGATCTGAAAGTCACTGGTTTGATTCCCAGTCAGGGCACATACCCAGTTTGTAGGTTGGCATTTGTCTCTCTCTCCCTCTCCTTTCCTCTCTCTATAAAAATCAATTAAAAACACATAAAAAAACAATAACATGCAACATAAGAAATTATCCTTGCATTCGAATAGCCCTTAATGTTTATTTATACTTCTGGGTTACAGGATTCAGACATAAAAATGCTATCATGTTCTATTGGTCCAATGATTGTGTTGTGGCTGTATTGCCAATAACAACCCTTCTTACTTTGGTAGCCATTCTGGCAATGACATGTGGGGCAGGTAGATAGGTCAGGGCTTAGATCTTGTAGAAGAGTAGGATTTATATTAACTATGGACCAAATGTCTCCATGGATGTTTTGGACACAACAAAATATCAAGGACCTTTTGGCATGGGCCAAATGTCTCAGTGGTCATTTTGAACAGGACCAAATGTCCTCCAGTGGTCATTTTGAACAGTACCAAATGTACTCCAAGATTAGTGGCCATATCTGTCTCTGCTAGATAATATGAATATTTGAAGAGATGTCTCAGAGATAAGGAATAATATAACTATATCTTAATAGAACACATTCTGTAAATCTAAAATTGAGGCAAATATATCCCAAGGCCCAAATATAACAATACTTTGTACTATTCAATTTGCCCCCAGAATTACTAATCTCTCCTAAAGCAAATATTCTAGTATGTTTCATAAAAGACCTATGTTAATGAAAAGTGTAACCACTGTAGTATGGCCATATTTCGCCCACGGATGGGAAACAACTAACTCTAAAGGCATAACCCTTTAACATTAGCTTCCTTTTAGAAGACCTTGGAAATCAGCATTTTCTTAATTTACTTAAGAATCACAAGAGTTCTCACTAACAATTCTGACTTCTGGAATTCTCCATTTTAGCTTCTGATTCAGTAAGGCTAAGATGTCGTCCAGGAAACTTTACAAAGTATCTTCTCCTTCCTCTGCCTCTGTCTTATTTTCTCTAGATGCAGGAGATATTTAGCAGACAGTTAGATCTGATCACTAATTTTTCTCCAGGTACCAATAAGCTAACATCTGAGATAGGTGGCATTTGTCTAAATAAAAAAGGCTAGCCTCATCCCTCCTAGGTTCTCTCACTGCACAAATTCTTTTAGGAATTCCCAGTATTTCGTGATACTGATATAGAACTCAACTAAAAGGAAGTATTCTAATAAACTCACTACTATCCTTATAGATTGCCTTGCTGTCCAACTCACAGTAAGGTTTGTTTCAATTACTTTAAGAACACTTTATTAGCAAACAACGTATTATTTGTTGAAATTTGGTGTAAAAGTACTTGAAATAATTTAATGTGGTGGATACAACCCCCACCAAGCTTTCAGAGGCACTCACATTTATAACTCAGCACCAATTAGCTATAAACAGATTGAAGATATCATCACTAGCTTAAACGGACTGCACAGTTTAGTACGTGAAGTTTGTTGTACCTGAATGATTCATACCTTAGCCAAGCCTTTGGGAAAGAATTATAAAATTTTAGTTTTTGTTATTTTTACTAGTGTATATTAACCTTGTAATCTGTAATTATAATAAATTCCTTTTTAATTTTTGTAATTGCCTTTTACAGTAATATATATCTAGTAGAGGCCCGGTGCATGAAATTCATGCGGGGGCAGGGGATGTCCCTCAGCCCAGCCTGCACCCTCTCCAATCTGGGACCCCTCGAGAGATGTCCGACTGTCCTAATCGGGCAGTCGGACATCCCTCCCACAATCCAGGACTGCTGGCTCCCAACTGCTCGCCTGCCACCCTTCCTGATTGCCCCTAACCACTTCTGCCTGCCAGCCTGCCAGCCTGATCACCCCCTAACCACTCCCCTGCCAGCCTGATTGATGCCTAACTGCTCCCCTGCCAGCCTGTTTTCCCCTAACTGCCCTCCCCTGCAGGCCTGGTCCCCCCACAACTGCCGTCCCCTGCAGGCCTGGTCCCTCCTAACTGCCCTCCCCTGCTGGCCTGATCTCCCACAACTGCCCTCCCTTGCAGGCCTGGTCCCTCCCAACTGCCTTCCCTTGCTGGCCATCTTGTGGTGGCCATCTTGTGTCCACATGGGGGCAGGATCTTTGACCACATGGGGGCAGCCATCTTGTGTGTTGGAGTGATGGTCACTCTGCATATTACTCTTGTATTAGATAGGATAGAGGCCTGTTGCACGGGTGGGTGCCAGCTGGTTTGCCCTGAAGGATGTCCCAGATCAGGGTGGGGGTTCCCTTGGGGTGTGGGGCAGCCTGGGCGAGGGGCCTGTGGTGGTTTGCAGGCTGGCCACGCCCGCTGGAGACTCAAGCGGAGGCCCTGGTATCTGGGGTTTATTTATCTCCTACAACTGAAACTTTGTAGCCTGGAGTGGAGCCAAGCCTTCTGAGTGCTCTGTGGCAGCCACCATTTCGGTTGGGATTTATGTATCTTCTATCATTGAAACTTTGTAGCCTTAAGCGATGCCTGGGCCGGCCAGGGTGTGCAGAAAGCTGGGCTTCCTCCATCACCGGGGGAAACCCTAGCCTCTTGCTCTTTCCAGCTCCGTGGCTGCCGCCATTTCTGTTTGGATTTATGTATCTTCTATCATTGAAACTTTGTAGCCTTGAGTGGAGGCCTAGGCTGGCCAGGGTAGGCAGAAAGCTTGGCTTCCTCCATTGCTGAGGAAACCCAAGCCACACTCCTGCTCTCTGTGGCCGTAGCCATCTTGGTTGGGTTTATTTGCACATTTGCTCCTGATTGGCTGGTGGGTGTGACTTGTGGGCGTGGCTTGTGGGTGTAGCAGAGTGATGGTTAATTTACATATTACTCTTTTATTAGATAGGATACTAATAAAAGCCTAGGTGGCATCTCACCCTCACGTCATCACAAGAAGGCCACTCCCATGGCGTCACAAGATGGCTGCCCCATGTCATCACAAGATGGCTGCCACAAGATGGCCATCCCTACATCGTCACAAGATGGCCACCACAAGATGGCCTACAGGGGAAGGCAGTTGTGGGTGATCAGGCCAGCAGGGGAGGGCAGTTGGGGTAAACCACACCTGCAGGGGAGGGCAGTTAGGGGTGACCAGGCCTGCAGGGGACGGTAGTTGGGGGCAACCAGGTCTGCAGGGGAGGGCAGTTGGGGGTGACCGGGCTGGCAGGGGAGGGCAGATGGGGGAGATCGGGCTGGCAGGGGAGGGCACTTTGGGGCCATTAGGCTGGAAGAGCAGTTAGGCATTGATCAGGCTGGCAGGGGAATGGTTAGAGGGTGATCAGGCTGGCAGGCAGACGTGGTTAGGGGACATCAGGCAGGAAGGCAGGCAAATGGTTGGGAGCCAGCAGTCCTGGATTGTGAGAAGGATATCCAACTGCCTGTGGAATCGGGCCTAAACAGGCAGTCAGACATCACTCAATGCTGTCCAAGATTGGAGAGGCTCCAGGCTGGTCTGAGGGACCATCCACCCGCAGTGCACAAATTTTGTGCACCGGGCCTCTAGTATATATATATTAGAGGCCCATTGCACGAAGATTCTTGCAATAGGCCTTCCTTCACCTGCCTGCCGGCACCTGTTTTCCTCTGGAACCCAGGACCCAGGCCTTCGCTCTGGCTGCCACCTTCTGCCTTAGCTGTGGCCGGAGTCTTCACTGACTCCAGCGGGAGTCTGCAGACTTCTCTCTGACTCCATACAGAGTCTGCAAGCTTCTTGCTGACTCTGGCTGGAGTCTTCTCTTCGCTCTGCCCGGAGTGCCGTTCCTGTAGCTCCCTCCGCCCCCCACCCTCCTCCTCATAGCAGGCGTCCTATCTCACCCAGGTGCTCTGGGCCTGGAGCGGCTGGGGGTGGGGCCGCCGCCATCTTTGTCCTGCTAATTTGCATATTCCCTCCTGATTGACTGTTGGGCTTCATGGAGGTACGATAAATTTACATATTGCTCTTTTATTAGTGTAGATATACATATATATATATTACGCTATTGTGAAAAGACCATTTGCTAATAGAGACAATTTTCCTTTTCCTTTTCAATCTTAAACCTTCCTGCCCTTCTGCTTTTTCTTTATCCTTCCTCTATTGCACTGTCTGAGATCTTCTCATCCAATGGAAAAACAATCAAAATTATAGCATGAGTTATCCTATTTGCTGTGTTTCATGATGTCCTTCATTGAACTAAGTGTCTACTTACATTTCAGTCATCAAAAAACTTTTTATTATGAATAACTGTCTATTGAGCTGGTCATATGATTTTCTCTTTTACTCTGTTAAGGTACTGAACTACATATCTTTGTGTTCAAATGCTGAATCAACCCTGAATTGCAGAAAATCCTACTTAATAATAATTGAAACAAATATTGCTGTATTCAATTTGCTGATATTTTGTCAGTAAATGACACTTAACTTTTATAGAACAGGTTTTCATTAACTATTTGAAAATGCTTCAGTTGTTTCCTAGGCCTTTATTCTATGCCTATCTGCTACAGGCATTTTTAGACATTTTGTATGTAACAAATCATTTAACAATTACAAGCAGCTATTTTATTTTAATCCATTTTTTATAAATGAGTTAACCTATAATCAGATATTATATAAAAATTTTTAAGGTCCCACACTTACTATAAGACACAGAGCTACGACCTGAAGAAGAGTTGTCTGGTTCTAGATCCTTTGTAGTAGTTGTTAGTCCTCACTGCAGAATATTTTTCCCATTGATTTTTAGAGAGAGTAGAAGGAAGGGGGAGAGAGGGAGGGAGGTAGGGAAGGAAGAAGACAGAGAGTGGGAGAGAGGGGAGAGAGAGAAAGAGAGAGAAACATACATGTGACAGAAAGACAGAGATTGGTTGCCTCCCCCAAGTGACCCAACGGGGCTGGGGAAGGAACCTGGAATCCAGCTATGTGCCTCTTAGCCAGGAATCAAACCCAAAACCCTTCAGTGCATGGTCTGACATTCTAACCACAGAGAAACATTGTCCTGGGATGGCCCTAGATTCTTAAGAATACGGTATCATTATCATTTTAGGGTTTATTTTTCCTTTACGGAGACTGAATCACAGAAATTACAAACAAGCTAAATTTCCAAAATAAATCCAATTTAAATGTGCGAATAAAGCTAGCCACAGAAAGGTTTGTATGTATTTCCACTAACTATGAAAACTCTGGTTTAGGGAAGTAGGAAGAATGATGTTACAGTGTTTTACAGATTGCTCTGTGGCTCTTGCTCTGTCTCTCTCAACTATAGTAGCAAGTTACTATCATCTTAGAAACTCTGAAACGATACCTGTTACAAGGATCTCATATATCAAGAGGAATCCTAAATCTTGGAAGAATCATGGGCATAGGTAATTTTCAAAGTTCTCCAGGTGCTTCTAATATCTATCTATGTTTTCAAACTACAGAGGTTCCAAACATATTTGTAAATTGTAGTTTGTGAAATTCTTTTCCTGCCTTATGTCTTGATGCTACATACCTCCCTTGTTTAGAAAGACTTCATGTCTTGCCAATTTAGGATCTATATACATACACATTATTTTCTCCCCTCCCCATTCATTGTGCCCATCAGATAGAATTGTCCTCTAAACTTCCTGCTGTAGGAATGGCTTTGATGATCTCTGTGTGTGGCAAAGTCCCAGTCACTGCCAGGACATATGATTTCTCATGTGTCTTATCTCTCCTGACATTTGTTTTCCTAATAGCAGTATTTAAAATACACTGCTCAACATAGAGGAGCTGGCTGAGGCTGCACAAGTAAACAAGACATCCACAGTCTCCTTTAGTATTTTGTCTTCTTGAGGTGGGTACCTTGGGGCATACATTGTAGTTTTTGTATAGTATTGCTGTTAGGACTGCTCCAGCTCTGGTCCTTCTAGGAATAATTGTTCTTTGTTCTCAAAAGGATAAATTGAGTCTTTAAAATGGCATATATTATTAAATGCTCCAGGAGATTGAGCTTATTCTCATATGTATTGTTTAACAAGCTTACTTTTAATTGATTTGGGTGCAGAAGGAAAAAAGGGAACAGTCTTTCCTAATGAAAAGTAAAGGGGTTTAGCCCTGGCCAGCATTAGTCAGTGGTTGGAGTGTCAGAACCAACTACCCTCCAAAAGGGCCTCGGTTTGATTCCTGTTCAGGGAAATTTCCTGGGTTACAGGTTCAGTCCAGACCCTGTCTAGGAACCAGCAGGAGGAAACCAATAAATGTTTCTCTTTGGCATAGATGTTTCTCTCCCTCTCTCTCTGGGTCTGTCTCCCTCTCTCCTCCTTACTATGAAAAATCAGTGGAAAAAATATCCTTGGGTGAGAATTAAATTTAAAAAAATACTGAAAGATTTTAAAAATGCAGGAGTTGAGGCTGTTCTTTCTCAAGTTGGAGGATCCAGGAAGTGGACTCTCTGGTTCTGCTCAATGAACTCTTTATGGACCTGTGTCATAAACATTCTGGTTTATTTGCAACTTTCTAAGGTGATCAAACAGCTAACTTCTCTTTGATTATCAAAGCCTACTTTTTTTAATAATCATGTTGGCATTTCAATTTTCTCCTGGTGAGTATATTTTCCAATTCTGGATAGAGCATTTCTCATATCCTAGAAAATGTATAAAAGATTTCGTACCATCCAGGAACAAAACTGATTGTTCCATTTGGTTTAGAATTTTTGAAACGATAAACCAAAATAGAGAAGGGTGCGTGTGCCCCTTTAAGATTACATTGATGTATATTTAAAAATTCCTATATTGTAAAAAGAAAGAAAATATATAGTGGATTTGAATGGCCACTGGATACTGGAGCAGGGAATTTCATCCTGTTTCCCACCTCTAGAGCAGAAGTACTTGAATCCTTGTATGACTTGTAGGTCATATTTTACAATGGCATTTGTTAGAATAATCTCTTTAAGGTCTGATATTTTCAATTATCAGTTTTAACATCAAAGCCTTATGTTAGGTAAACCATTCCTGATATCTTTTGGGGCAATTCATCTGCGTTGAAATTGAGTTGTTTATTATGAGGGAACTGCATGGACAATGGAAACAGCACTGAAATAATCAGTCTTAATTAATTCTATTTATATTAAAACTAGTGGCCCAGCGCATGAAATTTGTGCACGGGGCGGGGGCAGGGGTTCCCCCTCAGTCCAGCCTGTACCCTCTCCTATCGGGGACCCCTTGCAGAATGGGATCAGGTCTAAACCAGTAGTTGGACATTCCTTTCGCAATCTTGGACCGCTGGCTCCTAACCACTCACCTGCCTGCTGGCCTGATAGCCCCTAACTGCTTCTGCCTGCCTGCACGATTGCCCCTATCTGCCTTCCCCTGCCAGCCTGATCTCGCCCCCAACTGCCACTGCCTGCCTGATCTCACCCCAACTGCCCTCCCTTGCTGGCCTGATCTTCCCTTCAACTGCCCTACCCTGCTGGCCTTATCTCACCCCCAATGGCCCTCCTCTGCCAGCCAATTTGGTTCTGATTGGTCAGTTTCCAAACCAATCAGCGTCAAACGCTCCACCTCCTGAGGCAGTCATTGGCTCCTCACAGTTGACCCAGATATGTTCGGATTGGTTGTTTTCTATGTCAGTCAGCATCTCTGGGCCAATCAATGGGGCCTTATCAGAAAGGCGGAGCTGATCAGCAGCCCTAGTGGAAGCCTGGAGAGAAATGGAGGTGGGGCAGCTGCCCAGACTGGGAGAAAAATTAAGAGGCAAGTCCGGATCAAAAGCTGCCAGAGAGGCAATGGATCAGTCCCTGCTTCTCTCTTCAGGCCTCTCTCTTATTCACAGCCCCCAACAGTCAGTTTTGGGGCATCGCACCTGCAGCAAAAGCAACCCAGCGCTGATTGCAGGACTGACTTCCAGTTGATTGAGACTTGGTCGTTACCGGACGTTATGACCCAGTGTTTTTATATATTAGGATGATATTATCAAGTTATTATCTTTCTTGATCTTCAGTTTCTATATCTAGAAAATGTCAATAACAAAATAATATCTTCAAATAAAATTGTTGTTCGGTTTAAATAATACAATGATTTTTGAGACAAAGTTAGATCTACTGTAGAAATCAGCATTAGTCAGTTATGGCAATTTGACTTTCTATCCATCCACAGTAAGTGCAAAAGGTTCACTCATGACATGTTGTGCCCTCATTAAAAGAACTGTATCCATGTCCTCTCAGAGCAGATGTGGAAATATTGGAGATACAAAGTTATTTAATATCTTTTATTTCTGCAGGACTAAATTAGCTAAAATTGTTGATTTTTATGCCGGTAAAACACCTCTCACTTATTGGGATACTGAGGACATGTCATTTTCATAAATTATTATAAAATGATTGCATTATAAAAAAATTCTTACAATAATAACGATGCATTAGAAAGTAAAATTATAAGTTATTACCCTCTCCAGAGAAATTATAGGAATTTCAGCAATCCAGAAGCATACATATTCATGACTATAATACTTATTTATAATGAGCTGTATGGTATTCTACTGTGATAAAAGAGATAACTCAATCTTTTATATTCCACCGTATACATATTTCCAACTTTTGCAATTACAAATTATGCATCAGAAAATAAAAAACTTTTGGCACTGTATTTTTATTAAGAACTTACATTTAAGAGCAAAATTGAAAAAAAAACGTACAGAAATTTCCTATATACCCTATCCCCCCTGCCCTACACATCCATAGGCTTCTCCATTAACAGCATCTACAACAGAGTGGTACATTTATTATGGATGATGCAGACACATCGACACATCATATTCATATAAAGTCTATAGCTTACATTACAGTTTACCCTTGGTGTTGTATATTCTACAAGTTTAAACAAATATGTAATGGTATATATTCATCATTATGGTATATATTTTTACTGCCCTAAAATTCCTCTGTATTCCACCTATTCATCAGTCCATCTCCATGTCCCTGACAACCACTGATCTTTGTACTGTCTCCATAGTTTTCCCTTTTCCAGAATATCATATAGTTGGAATTATACAGTCTGTAGCCATTTCAGATTCGCTTCATTCATTTAGTAACATACATTAAAGTTCCTCCATGTCTTCATGGCTTGGTAGATCATGTATTTTTAAGTCTGAATAACAGTCTAATGGCTGGATGTACCAGTGTTTATTTACCCATTCACCTACTGATGGACATATTTTTATTTAATTTTTTAAATTCTTTATTGTTTAAACTATTACATGAGTCTCCTTTTTCCCCCATTGACCTCTCCCCCACCACCCTCTCCCCCAATCACAAGCCTTCACCCCTCTACTGTCTGTGTCCATTGGTTTTGTTCCTATGCATTCATACAAGTCCTTTGGTTGATCTCTTACCCCTCACTGACCCCGCCTTCCCTCATAGGTTGTACAGTCTGTTCGATGCTTCTATGACTGTGGTTCCATTTTTGTTCATCAGTTTATGTTGTTCATTATATTCCACAAATGAGTGAGATCACGTGATATTTATCTTTCTCTGACTGGCTTATTTCGCTCAGCATAATGCTCTCTAGTTCCATCCATGCTGTTGCAAATGGTAAGAATGCCTTCTTTTTTACAGCAGCATAGAATTCCATTGTATAGATGTACCACAGTTTTCGAATCCACTCATCTGCTGATGGGCACTTAGGCTGTTTCCAAATCTTAGCTATTGTAAATTGTACTGCTATCAACATAGGAGCGGATATATCCTTTCTGATTAGCGTTTCTTTTTTCTTGGGATACATTCCTAGAAGTGGGATTACTGGGTCAAATGGAAGTTTTATTTTTAATTTTTTGAGGAAACTCCATACTGTTTTCCACACTGGCTGCACCAGTCTGCATTCCCACCAGCAGTGTAGAAGGGTTCCTTTTTCTCCGCATCCTCGCCAGCACTTGTCGTTTGTTGATTTGTCGATGATAGCCACTCTGACAGGTGTGAGATGGTACTTCATTGTTGTTTTGATTTGCATCACTTGGTTGATTAAGTGACTTTGAGCATATTTTCATGCGTCTCTTGGCTTTCTTAATGTCCTCTTTTGAAAAGTGTCTATTTAGGTCCTTTGCCCATTTTTTGATTGGGTTGTTTATCTTCCTTTAGTTAAGTTGTATGAGCTCCCTGTAAATTTTGGAAATTAAACCCTTATCGGAGATAACAATGGCAAATATGTTATCCCATGCAGTGGGCTTTCTTGTTGTTTTGTTGATTGTTTCTTTTGCTGTGCAGAAGCTTTTTATTTTGATACTAGTGGCTTCGTGCACAAAATTCGTGAACAGGGGAGTGGGCTGTCGGGACATGTCCCTCAGCCCAGCCTGCACCCTCTACAATCTGTGACCCCGTGAAGGATGTCCTACTGCCGGTTTACAGTGATTGGGCCTAAACCGGATGTCAGACATCCCTCTCGCAATCCGGCACTGTTGGCTCCTAACCACTCACTTGCCTGCCAGATTTCCCCTAATCACTCTGCCTGCTGGCCTGTTAACCCCTACTGCCCCTCGCCGCCAGCCTGTTTGCACCCAAATGCCCCCCCAGTCAGCCTGATCACCCCCAACTGCCTTGGGTGCCAGCATGCTCACCCAAAACTGCCCTCCCCTGCTGGCCTGCTCACCTCCACCTGCCCTCCCAACTGGCCTGCTTGCCCCCAACTGCCCCCTTGCTGGCCTGCTCACCCCAAACTGTCCCCCGCTATCCTGATCACCCCCAACTTATGCCTACTGATGGTCTGCTTGCCCCAATTGGCCCCCCTGTTGGTCTGCTCACCCCCAAATGACCACCCGCCCCGCTGGCTTGATCACCCCTAATGCCCCCCCCCCACCACCAGCCTGGTCACCCACAACTGCCATCCCATCCTGGCCTGATCACCCACAACTGCCCTCCCCTCTTGTCCTCTAACCACCTCTACCTGAGCCCTGCCACCATGGCTTTGTCCAGAATAACGTCTGGAAGGTTTCCTTGAAGGTGTCCCAGTCTAATTAGCATATCACCCTTTTATTAGTATAGATAGAGGCCTTATGCATGGGTGGGGGCCGGCTAGTTTGCCCTGAAGGGTGTCATGGATCAGGGTGGGGGTTCCCTTGGGGCATGGGGCAGCCTGGGTGAGGGGCTGATGGCAGTTTGCAGGCTGGCCATGCCCCCCAGCGGGGACTCTTACTCCATGGGGGTGTGGCCAGCTTGGGTAAGGGGCTGAGGGCCATTTTCAGGCTGGCCAAAACCCCTTCAAAGTGGGGGGTCCCACTGGGGTGCCTGGCCAGCCTAGGTGAGAAGCTGAGGGCTGTTTGCAGGCTGGCCACGCCCCCCAGTGACCCAGGCCCCAAGCTCCTCCTTCAGCGAAGGACAGGGCAGGCTGTAAGCCTGGGTTGCCCCTGGCGATCTAGGCACTAGCCACTCCTTCAGCAGCAGCCAGGATGGGCAGGAAGCTTGGTTTCCTCCATCACTGTGGGTAATCCACACTTCCTGCTCACTCCAGCTTCATGGGCGCCGCCATCTTCATTTGGTTAATTTGCATACTCACTCCTGATTGGCTGGTGGGCATATTGGAGGGACAATTTGCAAGTTTCTCTTTTATTAGTGTAGATAGTCCCATTCGTTTATTTTCACCTTAGTTTCCATTGCCCTAGGACCTGTACCGGTAAAGATATTCTATGACATATGTCTGCTATTTTGCTACCTATGGAGTCTTCTAAGATTTTTATGGTTTTCCGTCTTTGGTTTAAGTTCTTTATCCATTTTGAGTTTATTTTAGAGTATAGTGTAAATTGGTGTTCTAGTTTGATTTTTTTGCAAGTAATGTCCAATTTCCCCAACACCATTTATGGAAGAGACTGTCTTGACCCCATGGTATGCTCTTGAGTACTTAGTCAAATATTAATTGAGCATAATGGTTTGGGTTGATCTCTGGGTTCTCTATGCTGTGCCATTGGTCTAAATGGCTCTTCTTGTGCCAATACCAGGCAGTTTGGGGAACAGTAGCTTTGTAATACAGCTTGATATCTGGTATTGAGATCCCTCCTACTTTGTTTTTCTTTCTCAGGATTGCTGTGGCTATTGGGGGTCTTTTTTTATTCCAGATGAATTTTTCATTCTAGGTCTGTAAAATATGCCATTTGTATTTTAATGGTGAGTGCATTGAATCTATAGATTGCTTTGGGTAGCATGGACATTTTACTGATGTAGATTCTACCAATCCATTAACACAGTATATTCTTCCATTTGTTTATGTCTTCCTCTATCTGTAATTTTCTGAGTCCAGGTCCTTTACTTCCTTGGTTAAATTTATTCCTAGGTATCTTAATTTTTTTGGTGCAGTGGTAAATGCAATTGTTTTTTTAATTTCTCTTTCTGTGAGTTCATTACCAGTGTATAAAAAAAGCCATAGATGTCTGGGTGTGAATTCTGTATCCCGCTACATTGCGGAATTCATTTAAGTCTACTAGTTTTTGATGGAGTCTTTAGGGTTTTCTAAGTACAATTATCATGTCATCTGCAAATAATGATCATTTAACTGCTTCATTTCCAATTTGGATGCCTTTATATCTTCCTGTTGTCTGACCGCTATGGCTAGCACTTCCAGTACTATGTTGAACAGGAGTGGTGAAAGAGGGCATCCCTGTCTTGTTCCTGTTTTTAGGGGAAAGGGTTTTAGATTTTGCCCACTGAGTATGATGTTGGTTGTAGGTTTGTCATAAAAGGCTTTTATTATATTGAGGTATGATCCCTCTATTCCAACTTTGCTGAGAGTTTTTATCAGAAAAAAAGTGTTGGATTTTGTCAAATGCCTTTTCTGCATCAATTGATATGATTATGTGACTTTTGTCTCTCAGTTTGTTTATGTGATGTATCACATTTATTGAATTATGGATACCATCCTTGCATCTCTGGAATAAATCACACTTTAGTCATGGTGTATGATCTTTCTATGTAATGCTGGTTCCAATTTGCTAGAATTTTGTTTAGGATTTTAGCACCTATGTTTATCAGGGATAATGGCCTGTTAATCTCTTTCTTTATAATGTCTTAACCTATTTTAGGAATTAGGGTAATGCTGGCTTCATAGAAAAGAGCTTGGAAGTGTGCCTTCCTCTTGAATTTTCTGGAATAGTCTGAGAAGGATTGGTTTTAGTTCTTCTTTGAATTTTTGGTAAAACTCTCCTGTGAAGATATCCAGTCCAGGGCTTTGTAGGCTGGAAGCTTTTTGATTACTGTTTCAATTTCATCAGTAGTTAATGGCCTATGCAGGTTTTTTTTTTTATTTTTCCTGATTGGGTTTTGGAAGAGTACATTTTTCTAGTAATATGTCCATTTTGTCGAGGTTGTGCAGTTTGTTGGAGTGGAGTTTTTCATAGTTTTTTTTTTTTTTTTTTTACAGTCCTCTGTATGTCTGTGGGATTGGTTGTTACTTCACCATTTTCGTTTCTGATTTTATTTATTTGGGTCCTCTCTCTTTGTTTCTTGGTGAGCCTGGCTAGAGGTTCATCAATCTTGTTTATCCTTTCAAAGAATCAGCTCTTGGTCTTATTGATCTTCTGTAATGTTTTTTTGTTTGTTTGTTTGTTTTTTGGTCTCTATGTCCTTTATTTCTGCTCTGATGATTATTTTTTTTCTTCCTTCTGGTTACTCTGGGATTTTCTTGATGCTCTCTTTCTAATTCTTTAGCTTATATAATTTATTACCATTTTTTTCTCATTTGTTTTTTTGTTTTGTTTTGTTTTTTGGAGTTAGGCCTGTAGAACTATGAACTTCCCTCTCAGGAATGCTTTCATTGTGTCCCATAGATTTTGGATTGTTGTGTTTTCAATATCATTTGTTTCCAGGATGCTTTTTATTTCTTCTTTGATCTCTTTGGTAACCCAATCATTGTTTAATAGCATGCTATTTAGCATCCAACTGATTGATTAGTTTCATTGCTTTTATTGTAGTTGACTTCTAATTTTATGCCATTGTGATCTGAAAAGATGCTTGTTATGATTTCTATGTTCTTGAATTTTAAGAGACTTTGCCTGTGTCCCAATATGTGTTCTATCTTGGAAAATGACCTGTGTGCACTTGAGAAGAATGTATATTCTGTGGCTTTCCGGTGAAATGTTCTGAAGATGTCAATTAATTCTATCTGATCTAGTGAGTCATTGAAGATTGCTGTTTCTTTGCTGATTTGCTATTTAGAGGGCTGATCCAGTGGTGTCAGTGGGGTATTAAAGTCCCCTATTATGATTGTATTGCTGTCGATCTCTCCCTTGATATCTTCCAGAAGACTTTTATGTTTTTGTGTGCTCCTGTATTGGATGCATATATGTTTACCAGAGTTATATCTTCTTGTTGAATTGCTCCCTTTAGCATTATGAAGTGGGCCTCCTTATCTCTTGTTATGGCCTTTACTTTGAGGTCTATTTTGTCAGATGTCAAAATATAAGTATTGCTACCCCAGCTTTTTTCTCATTTCCATATGCCGGAAAAACAAATTTTCCATCCCTGCACTGTCAGTCTGTGTGAATCCTTTGTTCTCAGGTGGGTCTCTTGCAGACAGCAAATATGTGGGTCATGTTTTCTTATCCATTCAGCTACCCTACGTTGTTTGATTGGAGCATTTAATCCATTTACATTTAATGTAATTATTGATAAGTACTTGTGTGTCCCCATTTTTATTGTTTATGCTTGTGTTCCTTCTTGCCTTTCTATTTTTTCTTTCTTGAGCAGTCCCTTTACCATTTCTTGCTTTGCTGGCTTGGTGATAGTAAACTCTCTTAGCCCTTTGTCTGTGAAGCTCCCGATTCCACCTTCAATTTTGAATGATAGCCTTGCTTGGTCTAGAATTCTTGGATTCAGTCCCTTGCTTTGCATTACTTTTTATATTTCATTCCATTCCCTTCTGGCCTGGTGTGTTTCTGTTGAGAAATCAGTTAATAATATTCTAATGGGAGCTCCCTTGTAGGTAACTTTCTGTCTCTCTCTGGCAGCCTTTAAGATTCTTAATTTGTCATTGATGTTTGCCAATTTAATTATGAAGTGTCTTGGTGTCAGTATTTTTGAGTTCATCTTGTATGGGACTCCATGTGCTTCTTGGACTTGTGTGGGGTTTTTTCTTGCCAATATCAGAGAAGTTTTCTGTCATAATTTCTTCAAACAGGTTTTCTATTCCTTGCTCCACTTCCTCTCTTTCTGGTACCCCTATTATGTGGATGTTGTTTCCTTTTGTGTTGTCCCAAAGCTCCCTAAGCTCCTCTCTTGCTTTTTAAGTTTTCTTTCCAGTTGTTGCTATGTTTGTGTTTTATTCTACCTTGCTGTCTTCTAAATTGCTGATGCCATCATCAACCTCTTCTAGTCTACTGTTTAAAGCTTCCATTGTGTTCTTGAATGCAGCTATTTCATTCTTCAATTCCTCTTGGTTCCTTTTCATGTTAATGACATTCTCATTCAGCTCTTTATAATTCTCATTGAGTTGCGTGTTTTTGTCAATCAGACATTTGAGCATCCTTATAACCATTACTCTGAATTCTTTATCTGGCATGTCACTTGCCTCCATTTCATTTAATTCCCATTCTGGTAATTCCTCTTATTCTTTCCTTTGGGGATTGGTGTGTGTGTGTGTGTGTGTGTGTGTGTGTGTGTGTGTGTGTATCCCCATATTTTTGATGTAACATTTTAATTGTTTCATGTCTTATATCCAACTGCTTTGCTACCCAGGTTCTTTTGGAGGTGGTGCTATGTAGTTGTTGATTTTTGGGACCCAGTGGTATGGTCTCTGAGGTCTCCTGGGCTTGGTGATCTAGAGGAGCTCCCTACTTGAGCTATTTGGGTTCTATTGATGTATTTGAGTCTTGAATGTTAGTTTCTAATTCATGGATGAAGTCTCATCACGGATTGGCAATGTGACTCACCCCCGGCTTCATTGTAAGCTGCTTTGGATGTGACCAAGTTAACGGCTGTTGTGGAAAGGGTTGCCTGAGTTCTCACTGGTATTGGGATCACTGTAGGGTCCCAGAATCCATGGGATGGGAGGAAGGTGTCTTGTATCCTTAGCTCAGGAAGTGTAACCTTTGTGGGTGTTGTGTGACTCTTGCTGGAGTTGGTTCACTCTGAAACTCACTACAAGGGTCCTGGAGCCTGTGACAGTGGGGGTGGGTAGCTCGTAGTGTTTGGCTGAGGCAGTGGAACTCCTGCCAAAGTGTTTTCCCTCTCTGAATCACAAGGAGGTTCAGCAGCCAGCATCTGGGGATGTGGGAATCTTGGAGTCTGTGGCTGAAACAATGTGACCTTGTCACGGGAGGCAAGTCCTCAGTAACTCACCAAGGTGTCCAGAGGTACACAGCCAGGAGGGGTTGTCGTGGATCCTACTGAAGGAGCTGTGCGTCCTTGGTTGGAGAGGCACGCACCCAGTGGCAGCTCACAGAGGGGCCCAGGAGCCATCTGCCAGGAGTGTGTGCTCGTAGGGTCCACTCACTGGATCAGAGCGTTTGTGGTGTGCTGCCAGCCAGGTGGGAAGAAGTCCCAGTTTCTGATTTGGGAGATGTGCGCCCTTGGTTGGATCCGCGTGCCCAGCAGCTTCTTACATAGGCAACCAGGAGCTATCTGCTGGGACAGTGGGATCAGGGGGCCCGTGTGGTGGAGCTGCACTACTGCAGGGAATGGATACAGGCAGCCGGGGTTTTGCATTGCAGCAGCTCAGAGAGGCACAAGGGGCTGCCTGACGGGACAGAAGGCTCAAGGGGCTTGCACACTGGATCAGTGCAACTGCTGTGACTGGAGGTCGGCAGCCAAAGAGGGGAGAGTTCAAGTTTCTACTGCCGAGGCCTTGTGCCATTTGTTGGATACTAGTGTGCCTAGTGGCAGTTCACGAGGCACCCGGGAGTTGCCTGCCAAGGCGATGGCCTCAGAGGGCCTGTGTGCTAAAAGCACATGATCTTGGTGTCTTTCAGCAGGCAGCCAGGAAGGGGTAAGTCTGAATTTCTATTGCTGGGCTGTGTACCCTTGTTTAGATGTGAGTGCACCCAGAAGGGGCTCAAAGGGGCACCCAGAAGCCGCCTGTAGGGGCAGGAGTCTCAGGAGGCCTGCGTGCTGGAAAGGCATGACTGTTGTGTCTGGCAGTTGGCAGCTGTGGAGGGGGAAGACTCAATATTTGCTGCCAGGGTCTTGCACCCTTGGTTGGATTTGCTTGTGCCCAGCAGCCCTCACAGGGCACCCCTGGGGGCCGTTTGCCAGGACTGTGCACTCAGGGGGCCCACATGGTGTCTGTGTGCAGGCAGGGAGGGAGAGACCAATTTTCTGTTACCAGGGCCGTGTGCCCTAGTTTGGATAAGAGTGTTCCCAGTGGGGCTCACAGAGACACCCAAGAACCATCTGTGGGACACTGGGAATGCACAACTGAGGTGTCCAGAGGTCGGCAGCCAGGAAGGGGAAAGTCGCACTTACTGCTGTGGGAGCCTTGCACCCTTGGAGGTGGATGTCCTAGTGTCTGCAGGTCTGCAGGTGGGGCAGCACGATTTTGGCTGGAGTGCCTGCAGGGTTGCAGGCAGTGTCCAAGGCCAGTCTGCTTGGCGGTGCCGATGAGTTCCTAGAAGAGGCCACTCTCCCCTTCAGGATGGTGTGGGCTCAGTACGCAAGCCCCGCAACCCCGTGGTGGTAGGTGCTCCCTTCCAGGAGAGCCTGGTCTGCCAGCCTCTGATACTCATGCCAGATTTAACATTCTCTCCCTCACTTGCACACAGACCACACACAAACATACACTCTCCTTTCACCCCTCACTCACTCATACCCTCTCCCTCACTTCCTTCCTGCCAGCCACCAACTCAAGCCACCTTGGTGGACATTTTGATTGCTTCCATGTTTGGGAAATTATGAATAAAGCACTCTAAACATTAGTTTTTGTGGGCATAAGTTTTCAACACCTTTGAAACACCTTGGTTAAATACCAAGGAGCAAGAGTACTAGTTTGTATGGTAAATAAGGTTAGTTTTGGAATAATCTACCAAAATACTATCTAAAGTGGCTGTACTATTAAGCATCCCCACCAACAGTGAAAGAGAGTTTCTGTTACTCCATATCCTTGCAAGCATTTGGTATTGTCAATGTTCTGTATTTCTTACCATTCTAACAGGTGCGTGGTGCATTTATTTTTAAATTTCATTTCCTCATAGATGTATCAGGGGAGCACAACCTCACATGCTTATTTGACATCTGCATACCTCTTTTTGTGAGGTGCCATTTTAAAACCAAGTTGTGTGTTTCCGTATTTTAAGAGTTCTTTGTATATTTTGGGTAACAGTCCTTTGAATCTTTTGAAATATTTTCTCCCAGTGAATGGTTAGTCTTCTCATTCTCTGAATATCGTCCTTTGCACAATAATAGTTTTTAATTTTAATTAAGTCTGCCTTATCAATTACTTCTTCTGTGGATCACCCCTTTTGAATTGTATTTAATCAGATGACCATTCCCAAAGTTACCTTGGTTTCTCCTATCTTATTCCCTAGGAGTTTTATAATGTGCATTTTACATTTAAGTCTGTGACTCATTTTGAGTTACTTTCTGTGATGAGTATAAGGTCTGTATTTACATTTATTTTATTGAATGTGGATATCCAGTTATTCAGGCACTATTTCTGAGAAAAATATCTTTGCTTCATTATATTGCTTTTGCTCATTTGTCAATATCAGTTGACTATATTAATGAGGTTTGTTTCTGGGATCTTTGCTCTGCTCCATTAATCTACTTATCTTCTTTTGCCAATAATGCACTATCTTAATTACTGATTTAGTTATAATTAAGTCTTGAAGTTGAGTAACATCAATCCTCCAACTTTGTTCTTCTCCTTCAATACTCTTATTGGTTATTCTGGGTCTTTGCCTATCAATATAAACTTTAGATATAGTTTAATAACATCCACAAAATAACTTGCTGGGATTTTGAATGGGGTTGTATTGAATCTGTAGGACAAGATGGCAATAACTGACATCTTGACAATACCAATCTTCCTGTTCATGAACATGAAATATTCCTCCATTTTTTAGTCCTCAGGCTAGTTAACATGAAATTCATTGCTCATGCTTCAGCCCTTTAGGTTTGAACTAATTTTGTCAGCCAGAGTATACAGACTATTTATGTCAGCTTGGCTATACTGACTTGATCTTGTTTTCTTCACTTTTTCCTCAAATTATCTGTAATAATAAAATAGTAATATGCTTATTAGACTGGACATCCTTCTGGACATACTTGATAACAACATGCAGATGAAGATGGCGCTGCTAGAAAAGCCTGGTTCCTGGGTGCCAGAGGGAAGCCGGTGCTGGCAGCCAGGGAAAGGAATGTCTACTCTTGCACAAATTTTGTGCACCAGGCCTCTAGTACAATATATAATTTAGGGCATTATCCCTTGTGGTCTCAATTTCACTCCTGAGCCCTCTTTCTCTCATGATTTTACTATTTGCAAGCTGAATTCCAGCCTAGGTTCCAAAGCTGGCTGCCTGATATTAACCTCAAGAGATTTCTTTAATACTCCTGGTGATGATTTGTATTATACGTTTATGAGTTGGCCCTATTGGGGGAAACTGGTAACTCTCGGTACTCTTACTTACAGCTTTATGAGAATCCCCATTAACCTAAAAACAAAAACAAAAACAAAAAAAAATAACACCCAACAAGTTTAATAAACCAAATCACCAATTGAGTCTAATGTGGTTCTAGTGTCGCAAAATACTAAGTGTCTAGGTATGTATCTAATTACAGTTTCCAAAACTTACTATTTTCTTTCTCGCTTGGATTCTCTCCTTTTTTTTTTTTTTTTTTAACAACTTAGTACCTTAAAAAGCTTTCACATCTCTTCTTCATTTTAGGTTTTCAAAGCACTGTTTATTACTTTATGCAAACTCCTTTATCCATACTTCTGAGTATATCATAGAATCATCCCAAACCCCCTACTGAGGGAATAATTCTATTGAGAATTATTTGTGTGGCATCTCTCACAAACTATTTTCTAGCCTCTAGGCAAAACACATAATACCTCAGTCTTATGTTATTATGAGCCATTTTTTAAATCCCGATCAAGCTCCTCACCAGCAAGCCATTAAAGCAGATTCCTCAGCTGTGTGAAAGTGGATCACAAAGAAAGGCGAACAAAATAGGCACAGTCTCTAGAGCTGTAGGCCTCAGGCTTCACTGCCTTCTGATTCAGGGAAGTTGGGTGGAAATTCTATGGGCTGGCCATGAAGTGCCGCATTGCTATGAGGCCTGCTCCAGGTCAGTCCTTCCTGAAATGTTTCCATGTTCTGAGGAAAAATGGAGATTTCAGTGTGCATAATTCCTTAAGTGGTATCAGGCTTCTGTGGGCTGAGCCAAGGAATATGAATGAACAGCTCCTTCTTAAGTGTGCTGAGCATGTGCCCTGCTGTTTCTCTCAAGTCTCTACAGGGCTTCTGTTCACATGTATGTCTCCTTGATCCTGTGGTTTGGGGTAAAAAAAAAAAGGGGAATCTAGGAGAGTAGCAGGTCCTCTGCCTGTAAGAACCTTTCATTTACAAAAAGGAAATTTGTCTCTGTGTCAGGTGTTGTAAACATTCCTTTTGGGTTTCTTCTACAGACTTGATAAAATGTCTTTCTCCTCATCATGGATCAAAGTTATTTTTATCATTGTCTTGATATTTCCTCGTTATTCTGGTGAGTACACTTCCAATTCTGGATGAAGTAATTTTAACATCTTAGAAAATGCAGGAGGCAAGTGCTATTATCTAGAAATGGAGCAGCTTCTTTTATTAAGTTTCTAATATTTAAACTGGCAAAATGAAAGCGGGTATGTTACAAACTCCTTTTTAAAAATGTCATCAGTGGATTGCTTTTTCTCATTTCCCGCCTTAGAGAGATGGAGCCAGAGAGGTTAGAATGAGCAGTAGAACTAAGCTTTTTGTTCATTTATGACTAAAGGTTATTATTTTGGAGGTCAGATCCCATGTTTGCTAAATGCAGACTTAAGGGGGTAATGATGTCTTTTAGATCTAATATTCCAATATGATTTGTTGTTGGTCAGTTCTCAGTCCACTAAAGTAAAACTTAATGTAATGGGAAAACTCATTGATTCCTCTCCTAGATATTTTTATTCCTTTAGTGCAAGGAGACTGATGAATTTGAATAAAGTAGCTATGAGGTGTTGAATAGACTCGAGATATTAGAACTGAGTACTATTTCTTTAAGTATTAATTAATTTTTTCAAGTTACATGACTTTATGCAAGGCATATTAAGTGGCTAAACAAGACTTTGTCTTCTCTGACTAACATGTCTCTTTATTTCTTTATTTAAAAATGATTAAAAAAAACTGGTATTTTCACAGGAGGGATTGGTGATTACTGCACAACACTTAAAATTATTTTTCATAGATGAAAATAATTTGGAAGTATATTTCCAATTTGGAACTATTTTGTGAACTTACTGTTTTGATGTTACCACAAAAGGCTCACCTTAGAAGTTGGGGGTACTGAGTAGGCAATTTGTGTAGTATTTTGCTACTAAAAACTATAGGTTCTTCCCACCAGAGACTGATTGTTTTCCCCTTTACTTCTTGTTTTTACATTTTTGTGTGTGTGTGCTCGTTGTAGAAACTGCTCTTGAAGCCCCTCCAAAACCTTTGCGCCTACCGGTAAGTTAATACCAATTAATTTGGAAATTGAAAAAGACAATCTCTTAATTTTTTTATATTGTAAATTTTAACAGCAAATTTCACAAATAGTCCTGGTGCTGCTCAGTGGTTAAGTGTCAACATATGAAATAAAAGGTCCCTGATTCAATTCCTGGTAAATCACAATCCAGGGTTGTGGGCTAAATCCCCAGTAGCAGTATACAGGAGACAGCTGATGGATGTATCTCTCTCTCACTGATGATTCTATCTCTCTGGTCCCTCTCCATACTGCTTTAAAAAAAAAATAAATTCACCAAAAAAATGTGGAACAGAATGATCCTTCAACATTTTTTTTAAATGGTGTGATTATTTTGCAAAGTTCAAGAAATAAAATCTAGCCAGCCATAAAAACCCACTTGGTATTTTTAACAAGATAAAAATATCTCATTATTTCAAAGATTCTTTATTAGGCATCCCTGTTATTTGCAAGCATCTGATAAAGGTTACAGTGTATTTGAAGTAGAATAGTGTATACTAGCAAAACAAAAGGATTAGAAAAATTATTCACTTAAACGTAGATACAATAATAATTTTCATATACTCACAGAGCAGAATATTATATAGAGGAGAGAAGCATCTAAATAGATCAACTTTACAACGACATTTCAACTGCCAGTCATGTAAGGATACACAACATGTTATTTATCTATGTAAATTACCAATACTGACATTACTAACCAAATTATATATTATATATATATATATATATATATATATATAGAGAGAGAGAGAGAGAGAGAGAGAGAGAGAGAGAGAGAGATAAGCAAATGCTAATATACTAGAGGCCCAATGCTCCACATTTGTGCACTGCTGGAGCAGGGGCTGCTACAGTCCGGCCTGCACACTTACTCAGTCTGGGAGCCCTTGGGGGATGTCTGACTGAAAGCTTAGGCCTACTCCCCTGCAGGAAGAGGACCTAAGCTGGCAGTTAGACATTCTTAGCGCTGCCATGGAGATGGGAAAGGTTCCCACCGTTACACTAGACAGCCTTCTTCCCGGCTTCTGGCTGAGTGGCACTCCCCCTGTGGGAGCACACTGACCATCAGGGAGCAGCTCCTCCATTGAGCAACAGCCTCCTGGTGGTCATTGCGCATCATAGCGACCAGTCCTACCACCATTCAGTCGATATTCATATTACCCTTTTATTATATAGGATGTGAATATATATATATAAGTGCTGATAATCTGAATGTATCTGATTCTGTAATAGTGAGACCATTGAGAAATATAAATTACTAAAATTCCATTGTATTGTTCCTTCTGGTATGAAATGGGGAAATCTGGGGCAGATATGAGGAGAAGTGTGATGAGAGTGGCTACATAATACAAACACATTAAGCAATTTGTCTGATTTTTTAAAAAGATACTGGGTTTGTAAAAATATATTAATATTTTATAACTAATTGGATGGTTTATTTTCAAACCTCAATATAGAATATGTTCATTCCATTATGATGCATGATATCTTATACTAAGATTAAAGAACATTTTATTGAAAAATTACATTATTTGACAAATTTTATGTTCTTCTTTATCTTCAACAGCCAGACTGTAGATTATATGATCATCAATTACAGAGTTGCGGGAACAAAATGGATCCAATCTGCGGAACCGATGGTCGTACTTACTACAATAGATGCGTTTTCTGCAGTGCAATGTTGTAAGAACACAAGACTGAATATTGGCTCTTCCAAAATAATGAAGAAACCATCAAAAAAGGATAGGAAAATGCATGTTTTGGACAGCCTGGGCATAGTATATATGGAAAAAGCATTTGTTCTATCTCAGTAAATGCCACAGAAACACACTGGTAACTTTCCTGGGAGTCCTCATTTGCTAAAGCAGTTTGTTATTTGACCTCTCACTATAACTGCTGGATATTCAGCAAATGTACAAATCAATTAACTTAATTTTATCATTATGACTTACTGATGGCAGTCTATATTGAATGCTGAAGTCCACCTGATAATTGATAATCTCTGTGGTGTAGTTTCAAGCCACAGGAAGCGTAATTGAGCAAGAAAACCTACTTGACTAGAGAAATTTGAAATCCATCACAATGAGCCTATTCATGCTAGGAAGGTACTCCTCTGATAGTCCACATTATCTCCTGTACTCCATGATAGACTGAGAACCTCCCTCAGAGAGCAGGGCAATCAAGGACACTTTTATCCAACCCCCTTTCCTAAATGCTTCACTCCAAAGGAGTTTGCAGTCTCAAGGTTCAGCCAGCTCTAGCCGGTTTGGCTCAGTGCCTAGGGCATCAGCCTGCAGAACAAAGGGTCCCAGGTTAGATTCTAGTGAAGAGCATGTACCTTGGTTGCAGGCTCCTCCCCTGCCCCAGCCCTGGTCAGGGCTCATGAAGGAAGCAACCAATCAATGTGTTTCTCTCACATCAGTATTTCTCTCTGTCTTTCCCTCTCTCTTCCACTCTTTAAAAATCAATGGAAAAAAATATCCTGAGGTGAGGATTAAAAATAAATACATAAAGGTTCAGCCAACCTTCCTACCTACCTTATTTTCTCACACATTTATTTCCTCTTATGTAATGCTAGAATTGGCTTCTACTTCTAGAGAACCACCAAAACAAAACTCTCCTCTCTCCAGTCTGGGTGGGTTCCAAGATTGAGCCAGGACTGACCATGTAGTAATCACCAATCTCTCCTGTGAAAATACCAAAGTCCTTTTTATTCATTTTTTTAAATAAAAGAGACATGTTAGTCAGAAAAGACAATGTCTTTTTTAATGCCACTAAATATGCCTTGCATCAAGTCACGTAACATGAAGAAATTAGTTACTACTTAAAGAAATAGTACATTGTAGGAAGAGTCACCTAGCCCCAGATCAGGAAAGGATGTGTGCAGGACTGGGAAGCACGTGGGCTCAAACTGTTTGTGGAGGTGGATCAACAGCCTCTCTACACTGTGCTCATTATTTAGAAGTAGTTAGTGCAATACCCAAGCAATTTTAAATGCTGTTTATAATAATTTCTCTTCTCTTTACAGACGTGCTGAAAATCATGTTAAATTTAACCATTACGGAAAATGCTGATTCTACCTGAGCTAAACAATCTGATGGCTTTTAGGGCAATCATATTTTGCAGTGGATTCTACAGCCAGAGTCTTTCAAATCAGAGTTTTTAACTCCTAGGTGACCAGACAAAGCCTTCCATGGTATATAAGATGGAATATAGGGTGTTGAAAGTTGTTTCCCAAATCTAAGAACCTTTGATTGGTTTTCTTTCTCTGTTCAATTATTAAATAGCAAATGAAAAACTATCCCAATCATGGGTTTGATAATATAAAACCTAATGCAATTTAAAATAATAAATATTTCAACCAGTACAATGTCAAATAATATTGTCTTTATTAAAATACCCCTTTTTGTTGATTAGTTGCTTAAAGCACATGACTACTTTTGGTAACTACAAGTAAATACTTTCAAAGATGAAAAATATAACATATTTCTGGGGTGATCAATAAAAGTACAGACACTTGGGCTCCTCTTTATCTGAAAGAATCAAAGCCTCTAGAAGCGGGATCTAGGACTTGTGTTCTAACAAGTACCCCGGGTCAATCATCCAATCATCAATATTAAGCAATATGGATTTGTATTCTAAAACATAGGTCATGTCTATAATTGCATGAAGTGCAAAGTCTATTCAAAGGTATTTTTTGATTACTGAGGCTTGGGGCAAATTTACATTATTTTCTTTGTCATTCACAAATCAGGCAAGACAAATGCTGTTAGTGTACTTGATATAATCTAGATCCAAGGCCCTTATTAGATATACTAGAGACTTGGTGCACAAAAATTCGTGCACTTGGGGGGATCCCTTAGCCCGGCCTGAGCCCTCTCAAAGTCCAGGATCCCTCAGGGGATATAAACCTGCCCTGCGTTTTAGGCCTGCTCCCCATGGGATCGGGCTGACTCTGGCAGTCAGACATCCCTCTGGAAACCTGGGAGCCCTCAGGGGATGTCCAACTAAATCCCATTCCCCATGGGCCTATGCTATTAGTCGGACAACCTTAGCACTGCTACGGAGGAAGGAGAGGCAGCTTCTGGCTGAGCCACGCTCCCCCTGTGGAGGCATTCCAGTTCATCATGCCATTATGGTCAATTAGCATATTACCCTTTTATTATATAGGATGATTTGCAAACGTTTTCCCTGGTTTTCGGGTTGTCTCTTTCACTTTATTGATGTACCATTTGCTGCAATTTTTACAAATTTAATGAACTCCAACTTATCTATTTTTTTCCTTTGTTGCTTATACTTTGGTTGTTCAGTAAAGCAATTGCTGGGTAATCCAAGCTCAAGAAGATCTGCACCTATTTTTATTGAAAATTTAACAAACAGAATATACAACAGAATGGTCTTCATAAATAAAAGTATGCAATTTCTTCAACCAAGTTCAACAAAGAGAATCTAGCCAGAAAGGCAAAAAAAAAACCACTTGCCATAACCTACATTATCTACAAGATAATAGTAATCATGTCTTTTTACCCCAAGTTTGCACTAATTGACAATGAGATTCTCTTGTGAACAGGCATATAATAAAGGGAAAAGGATGTTTTATTCATCCTCATAAAAGAAATGGAAAAAATGTACCACCCAATTATCAATTTAATGTTAAAAGTGAATAATATTCATATATTCATATAGTGGAATGTTACACAGAAGTGAAAATAAATGAACTAAATACAGCTCTAAATATCAGTGTCTATAAAGTTCACAAAGTATAAAAAGCAAGTCATGAAGAATATGTATATTACTGTTTTCTTTGTGTAAGATATCTAAAACTAAATGTATATATAAAGACATGCATAAATATGACATACATACATACACACATGTGATATTTAAAACTAAATATATATAAATCCATGTATAAATAGGAAATACGTAAATACATATATATAGTGAATATATGTATTGATCTGCGCTGAACTTATATATGAATACAGGAAGTAACAAACAGAAAATTCAGTTTGGTGATGTCTTCTCGTAAGGGGGGTGAGAGAGACATGACCTAGTGGAGGAAGATCATGGATGTGGTTATGGATTAGTTACATTAAAAATACTTTAGACCAATTAATCACTTTTATCGTAATAGGAGGCTATATATTTTAATATCAATAATTTTAACAAAAAAATCATAGAAGACAATATACAAAATGCTAAAATGGTTGCCTTTTGGTGAAATTATATACGTTTACTTTTCCAGCTTTCTGAATCTTCCACCTTAAAACAAAACATTATATACTATTACAAGGGGAAAATGGCAGCAAAACAAAGCAACAAAATATTTTAAGATTTTGCTAAATAATCCAATCTTACCTACATTAACATTCCTAATTCCTAAACAGTAATAGACAGTAAAATGTTCCCTCCATTTCTCAGTCTGACACTCTGAGCTTTATTCAGATCCAGAGACAGAAAAACATTGATCAGACTGTCAAACCTCAGAGGGAAGGTTGGGTAGGGTGGGGGTAAGGGCGAGAGCTAAACCAATGGACTTGTATGCATGCATAGAAGCCTAACCAATGGACATAGACACCAGGAGGGTTAGGTCATGATAGCGGGGGTGGGGGGCAATGGGCACATAAGGACACATATGTAATACCTTAATTAATAAAGAAAAGAAGATTCAGATAAGAGCAGAAAGCTTCCTGGGTGCTCTCTTACTCAAACTACATTTCTGCATACACAGCCGTTATTGCCATCCATCCCACCAGGCTACCTGAGCTACATTAGGGGCATATAGACCTAGGCTGTTCTGAACCTGCTTGTGCCTTTACAAACATCCTCTAACACATGTGTATAGCAACTATCAACAAACTGTACAGGACAGGGACTATGAAGTAGTTTTGTGGTTTGGTGATGATCACCAAAAATTTCTCATCCTTCAAACTTGGTTAGCACATAACTGGAAATCTTGTCCAACTTAATATTTTCCTATTATGCAAGTACTAGTGAATCAATTATGCATATGGCAACATTCTGGGTATCACCAAAAAGCTTAGAATCTTACAAAGAAATACGTACCAAAAATACAGGAAACTAAGTGTCTTGATGGAGATATTCATAAGAGGTGTAAAGGAGTTTTGAAATGAAATTATTTTTCCATCTGTATCATAAAATAAATGGCCATTATTGACTACTGGGTATCAGTTTATTACAGAACTCATATTCGTGGAGGCACAGGTTGCTGTAACACAAAAACCTTGTGGCCTAAACCAAGCAGAGAGCTCAACCACCTTTGTCATACTTACATACTTTATGGCCTTTACTTTGTGCCGGGAGCCAATTCCAGCATGTCAGCAGGGCTGAATCATCTGGAAATGGCTGAGGGCATTTCCCGAAACCTGCAAAGCAAGCATAAAATGATTGCTTGCTGGTCCAGACCGGTTTGGCTCAGTGGTAGAGTGTTGGCCTACGGAGTGAGGGGTCCCAGGTTTGATCCCGGTCAAGGGCATGTACCTTGGTTGAGGGCACATCCCCAATGGGAGGTGTGCAGGAGGCAGCTGATCGATGTTTCTGACTCTCTATCCCTCTCCCTTCCTCTCTGTAAAAAATCAATAAAATATATATTTTTTAAAAAATGATTGCTTGCTGTCAGACAGCTAAGGGCATTTCAATCCACATGTTATTGCCTCCTACTGGCCAAACACCTGAACAGGGGTAGGCAGTTTTTCCCAGGTCTGACAACGGATTCTGTATACCTAACCCTACACTTTGATGTCTATATCTACCTTGCCTTAGGACAATTTGTGTTAATAAATAGCAGGGGGTCCTGAGACAAGAGAGAAGAACTTAGTTCCTTTAGATAAGTCTTCTCTGGCCACATAATGCCTTCCAAAATTATGTTTGGTCTCTGGACTCTTATTTAATTTACACACAGCACCTTCTCAGTTCCTGAACCCTTCTAGATGCTGGATCAAGACCACCAGCAACTGTGTTCACTGCTCCCACTTCTTCTTACAAGGACCTTCCTGTACAAGGATCATACACCATGCATTACTAGGTGTGACGGTTAATAATAGCAGATTTTGTAATCAAAGAAAACACGATAATTTCAAGAGAAACATCACAAGTGCTTTATTCAAAGTAATATCCATCGCTAGCTACACATTTCCCCATCTTTCAGATAATTTGTGGATACTGTCCCAATAGAACTTATCTTGTTTTGAGGCCCAATTTTCAGAGACCAAATTTTCCACTTCGTATGTTTTCATGTGCTGCTCAGGAAGTGCGTGTGCCATCGATCAGAACTAGTGGTAATCTGAAGAAGCAAGGTCTGGTGAATATAGCGGATGGGTTAATACTTCCAAGGCAAGATCTTTTAACGTGTCTTTACTGGTTTTGAAGTGTGGGATGGTGCCCTTAACATGAAGCTAAATTACTTTGCCGTGTCTTCTGGCCCATTCTGGTCGATTCACCATCAAAGCGTGATTCAAATTGATTATTTGTTGTTGGCGGCAATCAGCACTAATGGTTTCACCCGGTTTTAGAAGCGCACAATACACCACACCTTCCTGATCCCACCAAACGCAGAACATTGTCTTCTTTCCAAAGCAATTTGTCCTTGCAGTGGATATTGATGGTTGATCTGGATCAACCCATGATTTTGTGCATTTGGGATTCTCAAAATAAATCCACTTTTCATCGCCAGACACAATTTGATGCAAAAAATACTTTCTTATGTGCCTTTGATGCAACATTTTACAGATGACGTTTCAGGTTTCCATTTGTCTTTCATTCAATTGATGTGGAACCCACTTTCTTACCTTTAAAATCTTTCCCATTGCTTGTAAACGATCGGAAATTGTTTGCTGAGCAACGTTTAATCTTTCTGCAAGTTGTTTGGAAGTTTGACATGCATCTTCATCCAATAATGCTTGTAATTGTTGGTCTTCAAACTTTTTCGGTAGACCTGGACATCTTTGTCTTCCACATCAAAATCATCACTTTTAAATCATTTAAACCAGCATTCACAAATATCTTGAGATGGACCATGTTCACAATAAGCTTCCCGAAGTATTCACCATCACTTCTCTCCAAAATAAAGTAATGAATTAAAACTTCCCACAAATGCTCTTTTTTTGGCATGAAATTCAACCTTTTTAAGCATAAAAATATCTATGATGCTAACACCTTCAGCAAATTTGACATATGAAGTTTTGAAGCTTGTTGTCAATACAACAAAATAGCATACATATCAAATCGCATATATATCAACATATGTGTAACTCCATCTACTGAAGAAAATCCACATTCTTAACTGGTACACCTAGTAAAAGCTGCCTCACATAACCATCAATACAAATGTATGTAGGCAAGGACACTTTAATTAAACTTGTCCAGGGCATGAAATCTCTAAATGTCACAACAGAGTTGAGTGTTCTACACCATGAAATTGCACTTGTGAGAACTACAAAAATATTTCAATAAACAGAGGGACATATGTTGTTCATGGTTGGAAAGATCAAAATAGTAAAGATGTCAATTTTTGTTAAAGTGACCCATAGAGTAAGAAAAGAAACTTTTTTTCATAATCCTCTGTTTTATGTAAATAAAAGCATATTTATCTTTAGTTTTATATGGAATGACAAAGTACTAAACTGGCTAAAACAATTTGAAGAAACAATTTGTAAAAACCAAAATACCTGGTTCCCTCTGCCCAAATACTACTTCATATATACTGCTAAATAGCTAAAATACTCATAAGCACATGGTATTGGTATATATACATATATATTTCAATATATATATATATACATATATATATATATGTTATACATATATATAGTCTCTTCATTCTTTGTATTGCTTAAGATTTGTCAATTATGTTTATTGTTTCAAAATATCAAGTCTTAGTTGCACTGATGTTTTATATTATTTATTTCTGGGGTCCATTTTATTTACATTTGCTCAGTCCTTTGTTTCATTTTTTCCCTTCTACTAACTTTGGTCTCATATGTTTTTTCTTTTCTAGTTCTTTGAAGTGTAAAATAGGTTAAATAATTGAGATATTTCTTCTTTCTTATTGTAGTTTTTTTTATCTCTATAAACTTCCCTCTTAAAACTGCTTTCACTCCATGCCATACATATTGGTACATTGTTTTTCCATTTTCATTTTTTCAAGGTACTTTTGATTTCCCTTTCATTTCCTCATTCACCCATTCATTGATCCATTTGTTCTTCGGAAGCATGTTGTCAATATATCTATGTTGTATAAGTGTGTGCTAGCTAGCTTGTGTGTGTGTGTGTGTGTGTGTGTGTTTATAATATAAAGTGCTTCCCAGCAACTTCCACTCTGGGCTTCAAGTTTACTTTTCCCTAAAATATCCTACATGGGAAGGACTGGTCTATCCCAGACATCTCTGATGGTACCTACAGAAATAATAGAAAGAGCTAGGGAGAGTAATAGTAGCTTTACTGCCATGTGTTTCCTTTACCACATAGTTCCTTCAATTAAATTGACATAAAATTACTAATCATAGATGTTTCTTTCTAAAACCTGGGTTTCTTACTTTTTTTTTAAATATTTTTTTGAGGAGGATAAATGTCGGCGGAATAGACAAACGTGTTCCCAGCCTTGTTCCGGAGCAGAAAGAAAGAACAGCTGACGGTCGCATGAGGAGTGTTTGTTGGCAAGTTAAGGCAAGTTAAACTCCAGAAGAAGGTGGGGACTGCTAGACGGAGTTCCCCTGACCTGGCAGCCCCCACTGCGGCTGATATATCAGTCCCTTCCAGGAGCTACGGGCTGGGTCTTGGAGTTTGCACCATCTTGAACAGGAAAGTGGAGCTTATCGGAAGCCTGAGAATCCACAACTGCGGTACCCAAGGAACAGCTGCAAGCCCCAGAAAACCGGTCCCCAATTGGCGCAAACACACAGATTCAGAGTAGCTCTACACTCCACCACGGAAAGGTCAGATTTTGCCTGGGATAAGGTGAGGTCTCTGGTCCCGGCAGGAGAGAGGAACACGCATTTTGCAGGAGCTGGAGGACCAGGGTAGTCTATGCCTAGAAAAATCCGTGGCTGTTGGGGCTGGCATGATCTGTGAATGTGAAAGGGGGTCCTCAGAGCTGCTAACAGAAGGGCTCTCTAAAAAGAAACCCATTTTGATCTGATTTGCAGGGACACCCTAAGAATTTCAAAGGTGTGCCGGCTGCATAGACTTGCGCACAGGCCCATTCGCACACTTGGGCTTTTTCCTCTTCAAATCCTTGCTTCTGATTACTAAGCCCAATACATAGGATCACCCAGTTGGGGACACCCTGGGAGACTGCAGGGGAAAGTTGTTTTTCTGGAACCTGGGGATTGGAGCAGGGAGTGACCATCGGAGAGCCAGCTCTGAGGCAGCCCACTCCCACAAACCAGTAGTGAATGCCACAGGGAAAGAAGGTTCTAACACTGCCTAGAGAGGCCACATATAGACCCAGAAGTCAATCCGGAAACACTGACACCGAAGGCTGAATCACAAATTGACTCTTGTATAATCAAAAATAAAGGAATACGAGAAATTAAGACACACCGCCTGCTAAATCAGGACTGGCTTACAACACTGAAGAGCAGTGAGGCCTTTTTAAAATTTGTAAGTTTAATGTAAGCTTAATATGATATTTAACTGCAATGCTGTCCAGACTGAGAAACAGGCGTGCCAAATAGAAAAACAGAGGAAGTGAATGACCTTCACTACTCCACATTTTATTTTATTTTTTTTTATTTTCATTTTTTGCATCTTTTACTCAAGAAACTAATTTTTTCTCTTTTTTCCGCACTGAATTTTACCTTTTTAATTATTACATTTTTATTTTCAATCCGGATTATTATTACTGCTATTTTACCTTTTTTTTTTAAAGTGTCATTTTATTTTCTCTTCATTTTACTTTGTTCTACATTCTATTTTCATCTTTCCTTTAGCATCGTTTTACTCAATATCAACTCTATCTTTATGCCATCACTCTCTTCCTAACCTTCCCCTTTTCGGTGTCCTGTTTATGTTACCCCTTTCCTGCTTTAGATTTTCCCTATTCTTTCTGTTTACCCCGTTAAAATTTCCCCTACTTACATATCTAATCTCCAATCCCCTGCTCTAAGTCTATACACACCTCTCTCTTCGCCGTCTTAACTATCCAAAAAATTGTTTTTCTCTCTGTCCTTTTGTTGTTGTTCGCTTGAATGTTGATTATATAGAATTTTTATTCTTTTTTGTGAGATTGTTTTGCTTATTCTTCTTTTGTTTATTTTTTGTTTGTTTTGTGCTTCTGTTTTCCCTTGCCTCACACAATATTAGTTGGTGTTGTAGTTTGCATTAATCCCCAGGTACTTGTTGCTGGCATTTGCTGGGATTAGTGATTGTCCTATTGGAGTTTTCTCCCCATATATATAGTTTGTTCCCCTTTCTCTCTTAGTCTCTTTCTTGTCTCTCTTACTTTTTTGTTTCCTTTTCCCAATTTCATTTTGACACTCCTTTTTTTTTCTTTTACTGTCTTTCTTTTTCCTCTTCTTCTTTCTCTCCTATCCACTAATTTTCCTTTCTCATGTGGTCACCTTTATTGTAGGTTATTATATTGTGAATACATTTCTGTTCAGTGCCTTGTGTGTTATACCTGGTTGTGCTGTATTTTGTGCCTTTAAATCAACACAAGAGAGAGAGACCTACATAACCAGACACCCGGAGAAGAGAAACCATGGGGAAACAAAGAAACAGCCCACATATGAAAGAAAAGCAGGCATCACCAGAAAAGGAAGTAAATGAAATGGAGGCAAGCAACCTTCCAGAAAAAGAATTCAGAGAAATGGTCATAAGGTGGCTGAAAAGAATGGAAGACAAATTCAACAATATGAGTAAGAACCAATAGGAAATGAAGAAGAACCAAGAAGAAATGAAAAATGACATCGCTGCTGTAAAGAACTCAATAGAAAGCATCAAGGTTAGACTAGAAGAAGCAGAGTACCGCATCAGTGAGCTAGAAGACAAGATGGGAAAAAATACCCAAGTAGAGCAGCTTCTAGAAAAAAAAAATTAAAAAGCAGGAGGAGAGCCTAAGGGAACTTTGGGACACCACGAAACAAAACAACATCCGCATAATAGGGGATCTAGAAGGAAAGGAAACTGAGAAAGGAATAGAAAACCTGTTAGAAGAAATAATGACAGAAAACTTCCCTGATATAGGGAAGAAAAAGCCCACACAAATCCAAGAAGCCCACAGAGTCCCAAGCAAAATGAACCCCAAAGGACCGACGCCAAGGCACATTAAAATTAAATTGGCAAACACCAGCGACAAAGTAAGAATCTTAAAAGTGGCGAGAGAAAGACAGAAAGTTACATACAAAGGAACCCCCATTAGACTAACAACTGATTTCTCAACAGAAACTCATCAGGCCAGAAGGGAATGGAATGAAATATACAAAGTCATGCAAAGGAAGGGTCTGAATCCAAGGATACTGTACCCAGCAAAGCTATCAATCAAAATTGAAGGTGAAATCAGGAGCTTCACAGACCAAAAAGGACTAAGGGAATTTATTACCACCAAATCAGCAATGCAAGAAATGCGAAAGGTACTGCTGTGAAAAAAAAAAAAAAAAAAAAAGGAGAAATAGGAAGCGAAGAAGGAACATGGGTAAAGAATAAAAATGGCGACAAATAAGTACCTATCAATAATATCTTTAAATGTAAATGGATTACATGCCCCAATCAAAAGACATAGGGTAATGGATTGGATAAGAAAACAAGACCCATATATCTGCTGTCTACAAGAAACCCACCTCACAAAAAAAGACGCACACAGACTGAAGGTGAAAGGATGGAAAAAGGTTTTCCAGGCAAATGGAAATGAAAAAAAAGCTGGGGTAGCAATACTTATATCTGACAAATTAGATCTCAAAGTGAAGTACATAACAAGAGATAAGGAAGGCTACTTCATAACACTAAAGGGAGCAATCCAACAAGAAGAAATAACTCTGGTAAACATATATACACCCAATACAGGAGCACCCAAATACATAGAAAATCTCCTGGAGGATATCATGGGAAAGACTGACAGCAATACAATCATAGTAGGAGACGTTAATAGCCCACTATCACCATTGGACAAATCCTCTAAACAAAAAATCAGCAGAGAAACATCAATCCTAAATGACTCACTAGACCAGATGGAATTAATTGACATCTTCAGAACATTTCACCCCAAAACCACAGAATATACATTCTTCTCAAGTGCACATGGGTCATTTTCAAAGACAGACCATATGTTGGGACATAGGCAAAGTCTCTTCAAATTCAAGATAGAAATCATATCAAGCATCTTATCAGTCCACAATGGCATAAAACTGGAAATCAACTACAATAAAAACAATCCAAATAAATCAAACACATGGAGACTAAACAGCATGCTATTAAACAATGACTGGGTTACCAGAGAGATCAAGGAAGAAATAAAAAACATCATGGCATCAAATGACAATGAAAACACAACAATCCAAAATCTATGGGACACAGCGAAAGCAGTCTTGAGAGGGAAGTTCATAGCTCTACAAGCATACTGCAAAAAACAAGAAACAATGGTAATAAATTACCTAAACCAACAACTCAAAGAGTTAGAAAAAGAGCAACAAGAAAAGCCCAGTGTAAGCAGAAGGAAGGAAATAATAAAGACCAGAGCAGAGATAAACGACACAGAGATCAAAGAAACAATACAAAAGATCAACAAAACCAAGAGCTGGTTCTCTGAAAGGATAAACAAGATTGATGAACCTCTAGCCAGGCTCACCAAGAAGCAAAGAGAGAGGAACCAAATAAACAAAATCAGAAAAGAAAGAGGTGAAATAACAACAGATCCCGCCGAAATACAAAGGATTGTTAAAAAATACTATGAACAACTCTATTCCAACAAACTGGACAACCTGGAGGAAATGGACATATTCCTAGAAAAATATAACCTTCCCAAACTCAATAAGGAAGAATCTAAACAGCTAAATATGCCAGTAACTATGGAAGAAATTGAAGTAGTCATCAAAAAGCTTCCAGCAAACAAAAGCCCGGGGAAAGAAAGCTTCAGAGGAGAGTTTTACCAAACATTCAAGGAAGAACTAAAACCTATCCTCCTCAGACTATTCCAAAAAGTTCAAGAGGAAGGAACACTTCCAAGCTCCTTCTATGAAGCCAGCATCACCCTAATACAAAAACCAGATAAAGACAACACAATGAAGGAGAATTACAGGCCATTATCCCTCATGAATGTAGATGCCAAAATCCTCAACAAAATTTTAGCAAATAGGATCGAGCAGTACATCAGAAAGATCATACACCATGACCAAGTAGGGTTTATCCCAGGAATGCAAGGATGGTACAATATCCACAAATCAATAAATGTGATACATCACGTAAACAAATTTAGAGATAAAAATCATATAGTCATATCAATTGATGCAGAAAAAGCATTTGACAAAATCCAAAACACTTTCTTGATAAAAACTCTCAACAAGGTGGGAATAGAAGGATCATACCTCAACATAATAAAAGCTATAGATGATAAACCCACAGCTAACATCATACTCAATGGGCAAAAACTAAAACCATTTCCCCTAAGAACAGGAACAAGACAGGGATGCCCACTCTCACCACTCCTGTTTGACATAGTACTGGAAGTATTAGCCATTGTAATTAGTCAAGAAGAAGAAATAAAAGGCATCCAAATTGGAAAAGAAGAAGTAAAGCTGTCCTTATTTGCAGATGACATGATATTGTACATAAAAAACCCGAAAGACTCCATCAAAAAACTAACAGATTTAATAAATGAATTTGGCAATGTAGCAGGATACAAAATTAACACCAAGAAATCTATGGCATTTCTATACACCAATAGTGAACTTACAGAAAGAGAGACTAAAAAAGCAATCCCATTTACCATCGCACTAAAAATATTAAGATACCTAGGAATGAACTTAACTAAGGAGGTAAAAGATCTACACGCGGAATACTACAGGACACTGAAAAAAGAGATAGAGGAAGACGTAAACAGATGGAAGAACATACCATGTTCATGGATTGGGAGAATCAACATCATTAAAATGTCCATACTACCCAAAGCAATCTATAGATTCAATGCACTCCCCATTAAAATACCAATGGCATATTTCACAGACCTAGAAAGAACTCTACAAATATTCACTTGGAATAAAAAAAGACCCCCAATAGCTACAGCAATCCTGAGAAAGAAGAATCAAGTAGGAGGGATCTCAATACCAGATTTCAAGCTATATTACAAAGCCACTGTCCTCAAAACAGCCTGGTACTGGCACAAGAACAGACATACAGATCAATGGAATAGAATAGAGAATCCAGATATAGACCCAAACCACTATGCGCAATTAATATTTGACAATGGAGGCATGAACATACAATGGAGTCAAGACAGTTTCTTCAATAAATGGTGTTGGGATAATTGGACAGATACATGCAAAAAAATGAAACTAGATCACCAACTTACACCATACACAAAAATAAACTCAAAATGGATACAGGACTTAAATATAAGACGGGAAACCATAAAAATATTAGAGGAATCCACAGGCACCAAAATCTGACATATGCCGAAAGAACGTCTTCACTGATATTGCCCCTAGGGCAATGGAAACCAAAGAGAAAATAAACAAATGGGACTACATCAAAATAAAAAGCTTTTTCACAGAAAAAGAAACCAATAAAACAACAAGAAACCCCACTGTATGGGAGAACATATTTGCAAATGTTATCACTGATAAAGATTTAATCTCCAACATCTACAGGCAGCTTATACAACTTAATAAAAAGAAGATAAATGATCCAATAAAAAAAATGGGCAACAAACCCAAATAGAATCTGTTCGAAAGAAGACAGAAGGAAGGCCAAGAGACACATGAAAACATGCTCAAAGACACTAATTATCCGAGAGATGCAAATCAAAACGACAATGCAATACCATCTCACACCTGTCAGAATGGCTATCATCAACAAATAGACAAACGACAAGTGTTGGCGAGGATGCGGAGAAAAAGGAACCCTCGTGCACTGCTGCTGGGAATGCAGACTGGTGCAGCCACTGTGGAGAACAGTATGGAGTTTCCTCAAAAAACTGAAAATGGAACTCCCATTTGACCCAGTAATCCCACTCCTAGGAATATATCCTAAGAAACTAGAAACACCAGGCAGAAAGGATATATGCACCCCTATGTTCATGGCAGCACAATTTACAATAGCTAAGATTTGGAAACAGCCTAGGTGCCCATCAGCAGATGACTGGATCAGAAAACTATGGTACATCTACACAATGGAATACTATGCTGCCATAAAAAAGAAGGAATTATTACCATTTGTAGGCACCTGGATGGAATTAGAGAACATTATGCTAAGTGAAATAAGCCAGTCAATGAAAGAAAAATACCACATGATCTCACTCATTTGGGGATAATGAAAAACATTATAAACTGAAGAACAAAAAGATAGATACAGAGGCAGTAAAGCATCAAACAAACTGTCAAATTTCAACGGGAAGATTAGGGAGTGGTAGGGGAAATAAAAGATCAACTGAATGACTTATATGCATGCATATAAGAGTAACCAATGGATGCAAAACACTGGGGGGTGAGGGCATGTATGGGAGTGGGGTGGGGGGGGGCAATGGTAAGATATATACACATATAATAACTTAATAAAAAAATAAAAAAAATATTTTTTATTGATTTCAGAGAGGAAGGCAGAAGGAGACAGAAACATGAATGATGAGAGAGAATCATTGATTGGCTGCCTACTGCACGCCCCCCTACTGGGGATTGAACTCGCAACCTGTGCATGTGCCCTTGGCCAGAACTGAACCTGAGACACTTCAGTCCGCAGGCTGACTCTCCGTTCACTGAGCCAAACCAGCTAGGACAAAACCTGGGTTCCCTTACTCTGAAAATGGGCAGGCAGAATCATAATGCCAAATATCTACCAACTATATCACTTAAGTGCAGACAGTTCTAATTTCATTCCCCAGCCCTTTCTCTCTACTATCTGAGAAATTCATAACCTACACTGTGGCCCAGGCTTGCCAAAGCTGGATTGTTCTGAGACTCATTAGGCAATTATAAAATCTACCATTGCCCAAGCCTCATTTATACACACATGTTACACAGTCTTGGTGGTGAGGCTGAAGACCAAGGCGAGTGTCAAGTTCCAATTGAACTACTGTACAAGAGTCTCACAAGATGTAAACATTAGGGAAAACTAGTCAAACTGGATATCACTCTATTATTTCTTACTGGAGACCATGGGCACAAAATTCATGCACTTGGGGAGGGAGGGTTTCTCATCCCATCCCGGCCTGCGCCCTCTCACAGTCCAGGAGTCCACAGTGGATGTCCGATTGGCAGTATAAGTCCACTCCTCACGGTGAGTGGGCCAAAGCCAGCAGTCTGACATCCTTACTGCTGCAGCAGAGGCTGGGGAGGTTCCCACCTCCACCACTGAGATCACCAGTCCTGAGCCCCCTCAGGGCTTCTGGCTGAGTGGAACTCCCCCTGTGGGAGTGCACTGACTACCAGGGGGAAGCTCCTGCTATGAGAGTCTGCCCCCCGGTGGTCAGTGCGCATCACAGCAACTGGTTGTTTCACCATTTGGTCGATATGCAAATTACCCTTTTATTATATAGGATAATTTTAAATCTGCAATTTTCCTGAAGTAAACACAAACGAAACACAACAACACAATATAACAACGAAAGGTTTCAATTTGAGTATAAGGCAATTCTGGTATTAAAAAGCGATTGAATATATAAGTAAAATTACTCTTCATTTTCTTGATTAAATTCTATTTTTCCTTTCCAATTCAATTGTTTGAAAATTTTCACACATCTTAGAATCTATAATAAGTTATATTATAATATCCCTTTCGCATAATCTGAGTTTATCAGATCAAGTTGTCCCTAAGATTCCTCCTGAGGGATGACCTATTGAGAAGGCTTTATAAAGTATTTCTCATGATCTACTTTATAGCCCCCAGGGAGCACACAGAACACCTCTGTGCTTTGTCTGCCCTGGCTCTTCTGTTTTCCCCATTAAGCTCCTCACTTATATAGTCAAAACAGTGACTTAATTGAATGAAAAATATTGAAAAGATGAGCTAGTCAAGTTTCATGAGCTGTTGGCCTGCCCTCCCTGTCATTTCTCTGGTTCAGGTAGATCAGGTGGGGAAATCTGGGGAGGCAGCCCTGACATATAGCATTGCTGTGAGCACTGCTCCAAATAAGCACCGTTCCTTAACGATAGCTAGGTTCCCTATGAGCTGACATAGTGGACTGGGAAAGCAAGGACTGAACAGTTCCTTTACCAGTAAGAAATTTATCATATATAGACTGTGGATTATCCCTTTCATAAATTATAAATTATTCTAAATGTTTCATTCAGAGACATAACAAAATTACTCCCTTCTCCTCATGGATGAAAGCTATTTTTATCATTTTCTTTGCACGTCCTCTTCGTTCTGGTCTTGGATGAAACACTTCCTATATCGTAGAAAATGTGGAAAACAACTGGTGTAACTGATTTTTATAAGTTTGTGAAACTTAACCTGGTAATGTGAAACTGAGCAAATTACAAATATCTTTTTAACATTTTAGTTGTGGATGCATTCTCCTCATTTCCCACATTAGATAAGTAGAGACACAATGGTAGGCTAGAATGGACAATAGGTTTAATATTTTTGTTATTTTAAACTTTGAATTCTTTCCTTTCTGGGGCTCACATTCCATGGTTGTTAAATACAAAATATGAGGAGACTTGGTCTCTTTTAGGTCTGGTATTTCTTGACAATCTGACTTGATGTTTGCCAGGTCTGATCCCGATATATAAAGGCCTTGTGTAAGGATGAAACCCATTCATACTCTTGGTACCAAGTTATCTTCCTTAAAGTTTATGTTGGTCCTGCAATTTCCGAATAAGGTATTCCTGGCAAGTGACACACAATTACAACAAACAGCTAAGTAAAGAAGCACTGATTAATTTCCTCACATTTGAGTGATTCTGACCAAGTATTGATGCCCTCGATTAGGATCTCAACTATAACACTGACAATACAGTGGCAGCTCTAAAACAAGGTCCTGGGAATAATCTGGAGAATTAAAAACTCTTTCTTGATTTTGTTTTATTTTGTGAATTTTGTGTTTTGCTGCTGACATAAAAGATTATCTTATTACTTGCATTTTAACAAAATATATTTTTAAATTTATTTTAGAGATGAAGGGAGAGGGATTGAAAGATAGAACCATCAATGATGAGAGAGAATCACTGATCAGCCATTGTGGATGGAGCCTACAACCCAGCAGGTGTCATGACCGGGAATCAAACCATGACCTCCCAGTTCCTAGGTCAAAGCTTAATCACTGAGCTACACCAGCTAAGCTCAGCTAAAAGAGTCTTAAGAAGAAACCATCAGATACCTGAGAAGGAAGACTGGTGAAATTATGTCTCTTGGATTCTGATTGGGCCAATCAATATTAATTGATTTGGCTGAGAAATAGTTAATCTAAAATTTATGTTTATTTTCTTATGTCATTGTAATATTTTTTTACCACATAGTTCCCCATGCAAATTTAGAAGATTTCTTCTGTATCAACAGCGTGCTTTGTTTTTCTGCAAAAGTAAAATGTTTTGTAATAAGGATCATTTACTGAAAGGCATGAAAATTTTAAATATAGTAGACTTCAAATCCAGTGCCATTTAATATCTTTAATCAACAATAGAATCATGTGCAGATACTGAGGAAAACCTGAACTTTCAAAAAATTCCCAGAAGTAAATACAAATTAAGTTACTGAAATAGGAAACCACCCATCATTTAGGAGTACACAGTTTCTATTTTTTCTTAATAAAATGTCATCATAAGTTTTCTCACTGAGTTTTAGAAAACAATAAAAAGTGAAAAATCTAAAAAAAAAAAAAGCAACCCTACACTGCTTGTGAGAATTAATACTTGATCTCAGCGAATGTGTATATATGCATTATGCATGTGTGTGAAGGGATGGGAAAGGGGGAATTGTACTCATTCTGGTCCAGTCAATGTATTAGGCACTCACATTGATTATGATGTTGAAAAAGATATGCCCCCTCCCCATCCCACTCCAGTAAACCCACATCAGCTCTGGACCTCCTTCAATCTGTGGATATGGATGGAGGTGGACATTCAAAGGGAAAAAAGTCAACACCTTACATATCATTTAATAGCCTATTTATTAACACGTTTTCTTAGGACAGAACCCATGTTTCCTTGACATAACCAGGAACCTCTTTTCCATAAGACTGAAGCTTGGTCTGCTGCAACCCAAGTGTTTGCTTTAACAAAGGTCATTTTTGTCCAGCAAAAAAATGTGAAGAAAAATGGATGGTTACATCTAGATGATGTCATTTTCAAAAAACTACTACCTCTCTATATCTCAATTTTACACATCTATATTTTTGACAAATACTTACTATATATTTCAAGCTAACTTGCTCTACTATATCAAACCCAATAAAGTTCTGTTCCCACCTGGATCTCAAAAATATGGATGGTTCCACTTTTGTACTGTCCCTCCCTAATTAATGTCTTGTTTTCCTTCTTTACTCGGTGTTATTTTCATGGCCAATGATTTTAACGACATATATATATATATATATATATATATATATCATCTTTCTCTGATTTCATCCTGCTCAAGTGGCCAAATTACACCCATGGTTAAATCAGACCTTCTGCCTAAAATGTGCCTGTGCTCACGTAGTATAACATGGTTATGGGGATAATTCTAAAACCTCAATATATGGTCACACTAGTTTGTTATCACAAAACTCAAGAGAGCATAAAGTATAAATATCCTTCATACTATACTGCCAAGAACCAATTCCAACATGTAATAATTATAAGAGTTTTACCAAAAGGTTGGTGAAGCTCGGGGAGCTCAACAGGGTTGAGTCTCATGTAGTTTACCTGTTGGAAAGGGCTACAAAGCATTTCCCCCAAACCTGAATAGGATGATTGTTAACTGCCAGACAGCTCAAGGCATTTTATTGCCTCCTGTTGGCCAAACACCTGAACAGCTGTAGGCTATTCCCCAAACTGACAATGTTTCTGTATACCCTTTGATACAGTACACTTTGAAGTGTCTATTTCCACCTTGCCTTGGGACAAATTGTACTAATAAAAGCCTGTTCCTTGGTCAAAGTGAGAGCCTTCTAGCTCCTTCAGCTGGAAGCTCCTCTGACCCCCAATGCCTATCAAAAATACCTTTCGTCCATGGACTCCTTCTTAATCATCTACGCACAGCCCTTTCTCCAGAATGCTGAACGCTTTGTATGGCTGGGAAAAAGAACCCCGGCACTATACAATATTTCTTAATCTAATGGCTCTTGCTCTCTTCTAGATGATTATGACACTCTTTCATGTCTCCAAACCTCCCCAAAGATCGTGCCATATTTTCAGTCTCTTCTACTGCCTTTATTACTTGCATTACTGAGGAAAACTGAAGCCTTCTGATGAGAATTTCCACAGACTACCACTACCATATGTCCTCACCAGAACCTGTATCTGTATTCTCTGTTACCATAGACACATTAACTCTCATTTCCTCTCACGTCAAAAACATCCCCTCTCTTCTACATGATTACTTTTTCCTCTACCCTATATCTTTGCAGTCAGAATACAATGGACTGCTTTTATCCATATTTTAAACATTTTCTTAACTCCATTTTCCCTGCTAGCTAGTGTGCCATTTCTTCTAAATGCAGCAAAATGCCTTAAAAATGTTGTCGATGTTTGCTAATTTCTCATTTGCCAATTTCTTCTTGATCCCATTCAATCAAGTTTTCATGTTTACAATCTACTGACTCTTGTAAAAGTCAGTAGTGACACCTATATGGAAATATAAGAGTGGATTCTCACATCGGATTCTTTTCTCCAGTCAGTTGCATTTGTCAGTTTATTACCTCTTTCTTTCTTGATGCATTCTTTAAAACTTGGCTTCAATGATATCCCACTCTTTTTTTTTCCTTTATCATCTCTTTTTCCTTATTGGTTTCTTTTACTGATTTCATTTGTTATTTTGTGCTGGTACTCAATGTACAGTCCTCTTTTCTATTTCCCTAAGTGATCTTTTACAGTCCCATGCATTTTAATTCCATTTTACATCAATTATTCCATAGTTGTATCTCAAAAACTAACTTCTGAATTTCAGATCCTGGATATAATATCGCCACTCCCACGTAGTACTTTCATGCCCTCTACTTATCCTTTTGGGCTCTACCTCTCAGTTCACAGAGCTCAATTCCAACGGTCGCTATCTGCATCTCTTTGCTAAAGGACTTTCTCTGAATACTGTGCCCATACACACAGAGTGCCAGAAGCCCCAGAAAGTTAACACATTGTGTGGTCACCTCTCAATCAATGACTAATGAGGGTAGGTATATAAATATGCCAGCTCCCTTGCCTTTAGAATAGAAGAAATATGACCTTCATGTTGCACACTACCTTTAGTGTCTCAGGAAGGAATGAACTCCACTAACACACAGTGGTAACTAACCTGCTAGAAAACACACTGTTGATTCCATTAATTTCCTGCCTCATGTCCCCAATACCCTATTGATGAGTCCTGTATTTGTCTCCCAAATCAACAAATTGATTTACAAATTCTGACCACCACATCTATTTCTGTGAAAACCCCCCAAAAAGATAAATATTTGAGACATCTCGAGATATTGAGATAATATAAAGATATATAAAAATTAACATGTAAAGCCCAAACTTTTTATCCTAAAGGATCCTATCTAGCAGGATGGAGGAAGCGAAAAAGAAGTACACACCTCTACATTTCAGAACTTCTTTAGAAGGTGGACACATTATTTTGGATGAAGGAAACTCAGCCCTTGAGCATCATAAAATGCCCTTACTCCCTCACAGGAGATGCCCTCTGTAGCATGCATGTGAGTGATAGACTGAGCCCAGCTTTTGGAAAACAGCTTGTGATATTTATTTAAATTATAAAGTCTTTTTTTCTTTAAAGTAAATGACATGGGACCTATTGGTGATGACAAGAATAATTTCTGAGTCCAAGCCAAGCAGTAAAGCGGCTATACACATATCTCTTAATAACACTATCCCCAATTATCATTAACAGACATTTGGTCCTGTCCAAAATGTCCATGAAGTCATTTGGTCCACACCAAAAAATCATTGCCATTTGATACTTCAAAACATACACACTTACCCTGACTGCTGTAGCTCAGTTGGTTATGAGCATCATTCCATGATCTGAAAGTCACTGGTTTGATTCCCAGTCAGGGCACATACCCAGTTTGTAGGTTGGCATTTGTCTCTCTCTCCCTCTCCTTTCCTCTCTCTATAAAAATCAATTAAAAACACATAAAAAAAAACAATAACATAAGAAATTATCCTTGCATTCGAATAGCCCTTAATGTTTATTTATACTTCTGGGTTACAGGATTCAGACATAAAAATGCTATCATGTTCTATTGGTCCAATGATTGTGTTGTGGCTGTATTGCCAATAACAACCCTTCTTACTTTGGTAGCCATTCTGGCAATGACATGTGGGGCAGGTAGATAGGTCAGGGCTTAGATCTTGTAGAAGAGTAGGATTTATATTAACTATGGACCAAATGTCTCCATGGATGTTTTGGACACAACAAAATATCAAGGACCTTTTGGCATGGGCCAAATGTCTCAGTGGTCATTTTGAACAGGACCAAATGTCCTCCAGTGGTCATTTTGAACAGTACCAAATGTACTCCAAGATTAGTGGCCATATCTGTCTCTGCTGGATAATATGAATATTTGAAGAGATGTCTCAGAGATAAGGAATAATGTAACTGTATCTTAATAGAACACATTCTGTAAATCTAAAATTGAGGCAAATATATCCCAAGGCCCAAATATAACAATACTTTGTACTATTCAATTTGCCCCCAGAATTACTAATCTCTCCTAAAGCAAATATTCTAGTATGTTTCATAAAAGACCTATGTTAATGAAAAGTGTAACCACTGTAGTATGGCCATATTTCGCCCACGGATGGGAAACAACTAACTCTAAAGGCACAACCCTTTAACATTAGCTTCCTTTTAGAAGACCTTGGAAATCAGCATTTTCTTAATTTACTTAAGAATCACAAGAGTTCTCACTAACAATTCTGACTTCTGGAATTCTCCAGTTTAGCTTCTGATTCAGTAAGGCTAAGATGTCGTCCAGGAAACTGTACAAAGTATCTTCTCCTTCCTCTGCCTCTGTCTTATTTTCTCTAGATGCAGGAGATATTTAGCAGACAGTTAGATCTGATCACTAATTTTTCTCCAGGTACCAATAAGCTAACATCTGAGATAGGTGGCATTTGTCTAAATAAAAAAGGCTAGCCTCATCCCTCCTAGGTTCTCTCACTGCACAAATTCTTTTAGGAATTCCCAGTATTTCGAGATACTGATACAGAACTCAACTAAAAGGAAGTATTCTAATAAACTCACTACTATCCTTATAGATTGCCTTGCTGTCCAACTCACAGTAAGGTTTGTTTCAATTACTTTAAGAACACTTTATTAGCAAACAACGTATTATTTGTTGAAATTTGGTGTAAAAGTACTTGAAATAATTTAATGTGGTGGATACAACCCCCACCAAGCTTTCAGAGGCACTCACATTTATAACTCAGCACCAATTAGCTATAAACAGATTGAAGATATCATCACTAGCTTAAACGGACTGCACAGTTTAGTACGTGTAGTTTATTGTACCTGAATGATACATTTTTGTTATTTTTACTAGTGTATATTGACCTTGTAATCTAAAACTATAATGAATTCCTTTTTAATTTTTGTAATTGCCTTTTATAGTAAAATATATCTACTAGAGGCCCGGTGCACGAAATTCATCCGGGGGTGGGGGGGGTAGGATGTCCCTCAGCCCAGCCTGCACCCTCTCCAATCTGGGACCCCTCGAGAGATGTCCAACTGTCCTAATCGGGGAGTCGGACATCCCTCCCACAATCCAGGACTGCTGGCTCCCAACTGCTCGCCTGCCACCCTTCCTGATTGCCCCTAACCACTTCTGCCTGCCAGCCTGCCAGCGTGATCACCCCCTAACCACTCCCCTGCCAGCATGATTGAGGCCTAACTGCTCCCCTGCCAGCCTATTTTCCCCTAACTGCCCTCCCCTGCAGGCCTGGTCCCCCCACAACTGCCGTCCCCTGCAGGCCTGGTCCCTCCCAACTGCCCTCCCCTGCTGGCCTGATCTCACACAACTGCCCTCCCTTGCAGGCCTGGTCCCTCCCAACTGCCTTCCCTTGCTGGCCATCTTGTGGTGACCATCTTGTGTCCACATGGGGGCAGGATCTTTGACCACATCGGGGCAGCCATCTTGTGTGTTGGAGTGATGGTCAATCTGCATATTACTCTTGTATTAGATAGGATAGAGGCCTGTTGCACGGGTGGGTGCCAGCTGGTTTGCCCTGAAGGGTGTCCTGGATCAGGGTGGGGGTTCCCTTGGCGCGGGGTGGGGCAGCCTGGGTGAGGGGCCTGTGGTGGTTTGCAGGCTGGCCACGCCCCCTGGCGACCCAAGCGGAGGACCAGGTATCTGGGGTTTATTTATCTTCTGCAATTGAAACTTTGTAGTCTGGAGTGGAGCCAAGACTTCTGAGTGCTCTGTGGCAGCAGCCATTTCTGTTGGGATTTATGTATCTTCTATCATTGAAACTTTGTAGCCTTAAGCAATGCCTGGGCCGGACAGAGTGTGCGGAAAGATTGGCTTCCTCCATCTGGCTTCCTCCATCACCGGGGGCAACCCTAGCCTCTTGCTCTTTCCAGCTCCATGGCTGCCGCCATTTCTGTATGGATTTATGTATCTTCTATCATTGAAACTTTGTAGCATTGACTGGAGGCCTAGGCCGGCTGGGTAGGCGGAAAGCTTGGCTTCCTCCATTGCTGAGGAAACCCAAGCCTCCCTCCTGCTCTCTGTGGCTGTAGCCATCTTGGTTGGGTTTATCTGCATATTTGCTCCTGATTGGCTGGTGGGTGTGGCTTGTGGGCATGGCTTGTGGATGTAGCAGAGTGATGGTTAGTTTACATATTACTCTTTTATTAGATAGGATACTAATAAAAGCCTAGGTGGCATCTCACCCTCACGTCATCACAAGAAGGCCACCCCCATGGCATCACAAGATGGCTGCCCCATGTCATCATAAGATGGCTGCCCCATGTCATCACAAGATGGCCACCAAAGGATGGCCGCCCCCATGTCACAACAAGATGGCTGCCACAAGATGGCCGTCCCCACATCGTCACAAGATGGCCACCATAAGATGGCCTGCAGGGGAAGGCAGTTGTGGGTGATCAGGCCAGCAGGGGAGGGCAGTTGGGGGAAACCAGACCTGCAGGGGACGGCAGTTAGGGGTGACCAGGCTACAGGGGAGGGCAGTTGGGGGTGACCGGGCTGGCAGGGGAGGGCAGATGGGAGAGATCGGGCTGGCAGGGGAGGGCACTTTGGGGCCATTAGGCTGGAAGAGCAGTTAGGCATTGATCAGGCTGGCAGGGGAATGGTTAGAGGGTGATCAGGCTGGCAGGCAGACGTGGTTAGGGGCCATCAGGCAGGAAGGCAGGCAAACGGTTGGGAGCCAGCAGTCCTGGATTGTGAGAGGGATGTCCGACTGCCTGTGGGATCGGGCCTAAACAGGCAGTCAGACATCACTCAATGCTGTCCAAGATTGGAGAGGCTCCAGGCTGGTCTGAGGGACCACCCCCCCGCAGTGCCAAATTTTGTGCACCGGGCCTCTAGTATATATATATTAGAAGATTCTTTCAATAGGCCTTTCTTCACATGCCTGCCGGCACCTGTTTTCCTCTGGAACCCAGGACCCAGGCCTTCGCTCTGGCTGCCACCTTCTGCCTTAGCTGTGGCCGGAGTCTTCACTGACTCCAGCGGGAGTCTGCAGACTTCTCTCTGACTCCATACAGAGTCTGCAAGCTTCTTGCTGACTCTGGCTGGAGTCTTCTCTTCGCTCTGCCCGGAGTGCCGTTCCTGTAGCTCCCTCCGCCCCCCACCCTCCTCCTCATAGCAGGCGTCCTATCTCACCCAGGTGCTCTGGGCCTGGAGCGGCTGGGGGTGGGGCCGCCGCCATCTTTGTCCTGCTAATTTGCATATTCCCTCCTGATTGACTGTTGGGCTTCATGGAGGTACGATAAATTTACATATTGCTCTTTTATTAGTGTAGATATACATATATATATATTACGCTATTGTGAAAAGACCATTTGCTAATAGAGACAATTTTCCTTTTCCTTTTCAATCTTAAACCTTCCTGCCCTTCTGCTTTTTCTTTATCCTTCCTCTATTGCACTGTCTGAGATCTTCTCATCCGATGGGAAAACAATCAAAATTATAGCATGAGTTATCCTATTTGCTGTGTTTCATGATGTCCTTCATTGAACTAAGTGTCTACTTACATTTCAGTCATCAAAAAACTTTTTATTTTGAATAACTGTCTATTGAGCTGGTCATATGATTTTCTCTTTTACTCTGTTAAGGTACTGAACTACATATCTTTGTGTTCAAATGCTGAATCAACCCTGAATTGCAGAAAATCCTACTTAATAATAATTGAAACAAATATTGCTGTATTCAATTTGCTGATATTTTGTCAGTAAATGACACTTAACTTTTATAGAACAGGTTTTCATTAACTATTTGAAAATGCTTCAGTTGTTTCCTAGGCCTTTATTCTATGCCTATCTGCTACAGGCATTTTTAGACATTTTGTATGTAACAAATCATTTAACAATTACAAGCAGCTATTTTATTTTAATCCATTTTTTATAAATGAGTTAACCTATAATCAGATATTATATAAAAATTTTTAAGGTCCCACACTTACTATAAGACACAGAGCTACGACCTGAAGAAGAGTTGTCTGGTTCTAGATCCTTTGTAGTAGTTTTTAGTCCTCACTGCAGAATATTTTTCCCATTGATTTTTAGAGAGAGTAGAAGGAAGGGGGAGAGAGGGAGGGAGGTAGGGAAGGAAGAAGACAGAGAGTGGGAGAGAGGGGAGAGAGAGAAAGAGAGAGAAACATACATGTGACAGAAAGACAGAGATTGGTTGCCTCCCCCAAGTGACCCAACGGGGCTGGGGAAGGAACCTGGAATCCAGCTATGTGCCTCTTAGCCAGGAATCAAACCCAAAACCCTTCAGTGCATGGTCTGACATTCTAACCACAGAGAAACATTGTCCTGGGATGGCCCTAGATTCTTAAGAATACGGTATCATTATCATTTTAGGGTTTATTTTTCCTTTACGGAGACTGAATCACAGAAATTACAAACAAGCTAAATTTCCAAAATAAATCCAATTTGAATGTGCGAATAAAGCTAGCCACAGAAAGGTTTGTATGTATTTCCACTAACTATGAAAACTCTGGTTTAGGGAAGTAGGAAGAATGATGTTACAGTGTTTTACAGATTGCTCTGTGGCTCTTGCTCTGTCTCTCTCAACTGTAGTAGCAAGTTACTATCATCTTAGAAACTCTGAAACGATACCTGTTACAAGGATCTCATATATCAAGAGGAATCCTAACTTTTGGAAGAATCATGGGCATAGGTAATTTTCAAAGTTCTCCAGGTGCTTCTAATATCTATCTATGTATTCAAACTACAGAGGTTCCAAACATATTTGTAAATTGTAGTTTGTGAAATTCTTTTCCTGCCTTATGTCTTGATCCTTCATAGCTCCCTTGTTTAGAAAGACTTCATGTCTTATCCATTTAGGATCTATATACATACACATTATTTTCTCCCTCCCCATTCATTGTGCCCATCAGATAGAATTGTCCTCTAAGCTTCCTGCTGTAGGAATGGCTTTGATGATCTCTGTGTGTGGCAAAGTCCCAGTCACTGCCAGGACATATGATTTCTCATGTGTCTTATCTCTCCTGACATTTGTTTTCCTACATAGCAGTATTTAAAATACACTGCTCAACATAGAGGAGCTGGCTGAGGCTGCACAAGTAAACAAGACATCCACAGTCTCCTTTTGTATTGTGTCTTCTTGAGGTGGGTACCTTGGGGCATACATTGTAGTTTTTGTATAGTATTGCTGTTAGGACTGCTCCAGCTCTGGTCCTTCTAGGAATAATTGTTCTTGGTTCTCAAAAGGATAAATTGAGTCTTTAAAATGGCATATATTATTAAATGCTCCAGGAGATTGAGCTTATTCTCATATGTATTGTTTAACAAGCTTACTTTTAATTGATTTGGGTGCAGAAGGAAAAAAGGGAACAGTCTTTCCTAATGAAAAGTAAAGGGGTTTAGCCCTGGCCAGCATTAGTCAGTGGTTGGAGTGTCAGACCCAACTACCCTCCAAAAGGGCCTCGGTTTGATTCCTGTTCAGGGAAATTTCCTGGGTTACAGGTTCAGTCCAGACACTGTCTAGGCACCAGCAGGAGGCAACCAATAAATGTTTCTCCCTGGCATAGATGTTTCTCTCCCTCTCTGTGTCTCTCTCCCATTCTCCTCCTTACTATGAAAAATCAGTGGAAAAAATATCCTTGGGTGAGAATTAAATTTAAAAAATACTGAAAGATTTTAAAAATTCAGGAGTTGAGGCTGTTCTTTCTCAAGTTGGAGGATCCAGGAAGTGGACTCTCTGGTTCTGCTCATTGAACTCTTTATGGGCCTGTGTCATAAACATTCTGGTTTATTTGCAACTTTCTAAGGTGATCAAACAGCTAACTTCTCTTTGATTATCAAAGCCTACTTTTTTTAATAATCATGTTGGCATTTCCATTTTCTCCTCGTGAGTATATTTTCCAATTCTGGATAGAGCATTTCTCATATCCTAGAAAATGTATAAAAGATTTCGTACCATCCAGGAACAAAACTGATTGTTCCATTTGGTTTAGAATTTTTGATTCGATAAACCAAAAAAGAGAAGAGTGCGTGTGCCCCTTTAAGATTACATTGATGTATATTTAAAAATTCCTATATTGTAAAAGGAAAGAAAATATATAGTGGATTTGAATGGCCACTGGATACTGGGGCAGGGAATTTCATTCTGTTTCCCACCTCTAGAGCAGAAGTACTTGAATCCTTGTATGTCTTGGAGGTCATATTTTACAATGGCATTTGTTAGAATAATCTCTTTAAGGTCTGATATTTTCAATTATCAGTTTTAACATCAAAACCTTATGTTAGGCAAACCCTTACTGATATCTTTTGGGGCAATTCATTTGCATTGAAATTGAGTTGTTTATTATGAGGGAACTGCATGGACAATGGAAACAGCACTGAAATAATCAGTCTTAATTAATTCCATTTATATTAAAACTAGTGGCCCAGCGCATGAAATTTGTGCACGGGGCGGGGGCAGGGGTTCCCCCTCAGTCCAGCCTGTACCCTCTCCTATCGGGGACCCCTTGCAGAATGGGATCAGGTCTAAACCAGTAGTTGGACATTCCTTTCGCAATCTTGGACCGCTGGCTCCTAACTGCTCACCTGCCTGCCTGCCTGATAGCCCCTAACTGCTTCTGCCTGCCTGCACGATTACCCCTATCTGCCTTCCCCTGCCAGCCTGATCTCGCCCCCAACTGCCACTGCCTGCCTGATCTCACCCACAACCGCCCTCCCTTGCTGGCCTGATCTTGCCTTCAACTGCCCTACCCTGCTGGCCTTATCTCACCCCCAATGGCCCTCCTCTGCCAGCCAATTTGGTTCTGATTGGTCAGTTTCCAAACCAATCAGCGTCAAACGCTCCACCTCCTGAGGCAGCCATTGGCTCCTCACAGTTGACCCAGATATGTTCTGACTGGTTGTTTTCTATGCCAGGCAGCATCTCTGGGCCTATCAATGGGGGCTGATCAGAAAGGCAAAGCTGATCAGCAGCCCTAGTGGAAGCCTGGAGAGAAATGGAGGCGGGGCTGCTGCCCAGACTGGGAGAGAAAATGAGAGGGAAGTCCGGATCAAACGCTGCCAGAGAGGCAATGGATCAGTCCCTGCTTCTCTCTTCAGGCCTCTCTCTTATTCACAGCTCCCCAACAGTCAGTTTTGGGGCATCGCACCTGCAGCAAAAGCAACCCAGAGCTGACTGTAGGACTGACTTCCAGTTGATTGAGACTTGGTCGTTACCGGACGTTATGACCCAGTGTTTTTATATATTAAGATGATGTTACAAAGTTATTATCTTTCTTGATCTTCAGTTTCTAAATCTAGAAAATGTCAACAACAAAATAATATCTTCAAATAAAATTGTTGTTCGGTTTAAATAATACAATGATTTTTGAGACAAAGTTAGATCTACTGTAGAAATCAGCATTAGTCAGTTATGGCAATTTGACTTTCTATCCATCCACAGTAAGTGCAAAAGGTTCACTCATGACATGTTGTGCCCACATTAAAAGAACTGTATCCATGTCCTCTCAGAGCAGATGTGGAAATATTGGAGATACAAAGTTATTTAATATCTTTTATTTCTGCAGGACTAAATTGGCTAAAATTGTTGATTTTGATGCCGGTAAAACACCTCTCACTTATTGGGATACTGAGGACATGTCATTTTCATAAATTATTATAAAATGATTGCATTATAAAAATATTCTTACAATAACGATGCATTAGAAAGTAAAATTATAAGTTATTACCCTCTCCAGAGAAATTATAGGAATTTCAGCAATCCAGAAGCATACATATTCATGACTATAATACTTATTTATAATGAGCTGTATGGTATTCTACTGTGGTACAAGAGATAATTCAATCTTTAATATTCCACCATATACATATTTCCAACTTTTGCAATTACAAATTATGCATCAGAAAATAAAAAACTTTTGGCACTGTATTTTTATTAAGAACTTATATTTAAGAGCAAAATTGAAAAAAACGTACAGAAATTTCCTATATACCCTATCTCCCCTGCCCTACACATCCATAGGCTTCTCCATTAATAGCATCTACAACAGAGTGGTACATTTATTATGGATGATGCAGACACATCGACACATCATATTCATATAAAGTCTATAGTTTACATTACAGTTTACCCTTGGTGTTGTATATTCTACAAGTTTAAACAAATATGTAATGGTATATATTCATCATTATGGTATATATTTTTACTGCCCTAAAATTCCTCTGTATTCCACCTATTCATCAGTCCATCTCCATGTCCCTGAAAACCACTGATCTTTCTACTGTCTCCATAGTTTTCCCTTTTCCAGAATATCATATAGTTGGAATTATACAGTCTGTAGCCATTTCAGATTCGCTTCATTCATTTAGTAACATACATTAAAGTTCCTCCATGTCTTCATGGCTTGGTAGATCATGTATTTTTAAGTCTGAATAACAGTCTAATGGCTGGATGTACCAGTGTTTATTTACCCATTCACCTACTGATGGACATATTTTTATTTAGTTTTTTAAATTCTTTATTGTTTAAACTATTACATGAGTCTCCTTTTTCCCCCATTGACCTCTCCCCCACCACCCTCTCCCCCAATCACAAGCCTTCACCCCTCTACTGTCTGTGTCCATTGGTTTTGTTCCTATGCATTCATACAAGTCCTTTGGTTGATCTCTTACCCCTCACTGACCCCGCCTTCCCTCATAGGTTGTACAGTCTGTTTGATGCTTCTATGACTGTGGTTCCATTTTTGTTCATCAGTTTATGTTGTTCATTCCACAAATGAGTGAGATCACGTGATATTTATCTTTCTCTGACTGGCTTATTTCGCTCAGCATAATGCTCTCTAGTTCCATCCATGCTGTTGCAAATGGTAAGAATGCCTTCTTTTTTATAGCAGCGTAGAATTCCATTGTATAGATGTACCACAGTTTTCAAACTCATCTGCTGATGGGCACGGCACTTAGGCTGTTTCCAAATCTTAGCTATTGTAAATTGTACTGCTATCAACATAGGGGCAGATATATCCTTTCTGATTAGCGTTTCTTTTTTCTTGGGATACAGTCCTAGAAGTGGGATCACTGGGTAAAATGGAAGTTTTATTTTTAATTTTTAGCGGAAACTCCATACTGTTCTCCACAGTGCCTGCACCAGTCTGCATTCCCACCAGCAGTGTACGAGGGTTCATTTTTCTAGGGTTCCTTTTTCTCCACATCCTCGCCAGCATTTGTTGTTTGTTGATTTGTCGATGACAGCCACACTGACAGGTGTGAGATGGTACCTCATTGTTGTTTTGATTTGCATCACTTGGTTGATTAAGTGACTTTGAGCATGTTTTCATGCGTCTCTTGGCTTTCTTAATCTCCTCTTTTGAAAAGTGTCTATTTAGGTCCTTTGCCCATTTTTTGATTAGGTTATCTTCCTTTTGTTAAATTGTATGAGCTCCCTGTAAATTTTGGAAATTAAACCCTTAACGGAGATAACAATGGCAAATATGTTATCCCATGCAGTGGGCTTTTTTATTGTTTTGTTGATTGTTTCTTTTGCTGTGCAGAAGCTTTTTATTTTGATACTAGTGGCTCGGTGCACAAAATTCATGAACAGGGGGGTGGGCTGTCAGGACGAGTCCCTCAGCCCAGCCTGCACCCTCTCCAATCTGTGACCCCTTGAAGGATGTCCTACTGCCGGTTTACAGGGATTGGGCCTAAACCGGCAGTCTGACATCCCTCTCGCATTCCGGCACTGTTGGCTCCTAACCACTCACCTGCCTGACAGATTGCCCCTAACCACTCTGCCTGCTGGCCTGTTCACCCCTACTGCCCCCCGCCACTAGCCTTTTCACCCCCAAATGCCCCCCCCAGCCAGCATGATCACCCCCAAATGCCCTGCGTGCCAGCATGCTCACCCAAAACTGCCCTCCCCTGCTGGCCTGCTCACCTCCACCTGCCCTCCCAACTGGCCTGCTCGCCCCCAACTGCCCCCCTGCTGGCCTGCTCACTCCAAACTGTCCCCCGCTGTCCTGATCACCCGCAACTGACCCCCACTGATGGTCTGCTTGCCCCAATTGGCCCCCGTTTTTCTGCTCACCCCCAAATGACCCCCCACTGGCTTGATCACCCCTAATGCCCCCCCCCACCAGCCTGGTCACCCACAACTGCCATCCCATCCTGGCCTGATCACCCACAACTGCCCTCCCCTCTCGGCCTCTAACCACCTCTACCTCAGCCCCGCCACCATGGCTTTGTCCAGAATAACGTCTGGAAGGTTTCCTGGAAGGTGTCCCAGTCTAATTAGCATATCACCCTTTTATTAATATAGAGGCCTTATGCATGGGTGGGGGCCGGCTAGTTTGCCCTGAAGGGTGTCCTGGATCAGGGTGGGGGTTTCCTTGGGGCATGGGACAGCCTGGGTGAGGGGCTGATGGATGTTTGCAGGCTGGCCACGCCCCCCAGTGGGGACTCTTACTCCATGGGGGCGTGGCCAGCTTGGGTAAGAGGCTGAGGGCCATTTTCAGGCTGGCCACAACCCCTTCAAAGTGGGGTGTCCCACTGGGGTGCCTGGCCAGCCTAGGTGAGAAGCTGAGGGCTGTTTTCAGGCTGGCCATGCCCCCCAGTGACCCAGGCCCCAGCTCCTCCTTGAGTGGCGGACAGGGCAGGCTGTAAGCCTGGGTTGCCCCTGGCGACCTAGCCCCTCAGCCACTCCTTCAGCAGCAGCCAGGATGGGCAGGAAGCTTGGTTTCCTCCATCACTGGGGCAACCCACGCTTCCTGCTCACTCCAGCTTAATGGGCGCTGCCATCTTCGTTTGGTTAATTTGCATACTCACTCCTGATTGGCTGGTGGGCGTAGTGGAGGAACAGTCAATTTCCAAATTTCTCTTTTATTAGTATAGATATTCCCATTCATTTATTTTCACCTTAGTTTCCATTGCCCTAGGACCTGTACCGGTAAAGATATTGCTATGACATATGTCCGCTATTTGCTACCTATGGAGTCTTCTAAGATTTTTATGGTTTTCCGTCTTTGGTTTAAGTTCTTTATCCATTTTGAGTTTATTTTAGAGTATAGTGTAAATTGGTGTTCTAGTTTGACTTTTTGCAAGTAATGTCCAATTTCCCAAACACCATTTATGGAAGAGACTGTCTTGACCCCATGGTATGCTCTTGAGTACTTTGTCAAATATTAATTGAGCATAATGGTTTGGGTTGATCTCTGGGTTCTCTATGCTGTGCCATAGGTCTAAATGTCTCTTCTTGTGCCAGTACCAGGCAGTTTGGGGAACAGTAGCTTTATAATACAGCTTGATATCTGGTATTGAGATCCCTCCTACTTTGTTTTTCTTTCTCAGGATTGCTGTGGCTATTGGGGGTCTTTTTTTATTCCAGATGAATTTTTCATTCTAGGTCTTTAAAATATGCCTTTTGTATTTTAATGGTGAGTGCATTGAATCTATAGATTGCTTTGGGTAGCATGGACATTTTAATGATGTAGATTCTACCAATCCATTAACACAGTATATTCTTCCATTTGTTTATGTCTTTCTCTATCTGTAATTTTCTGAGTCCAGGTCCTTTACTTCCTTGGTTAAATTTATTCCTAGGTATCTTAATTTTTTTGGTGCAGTGGTAAATGCAATTGTTTTTTTAATTTCTCTTTCTGTGAGTTCATTACCAGTGTATAAAAAAAGCCATAGATGTCTGGGTGTGAATTCTGTATCCCGCTACATTGCGGAATTCATTTAAGTCTACTAGTTTTTGATGGAGTCTTTAGGGTTTTCTAAGTACAATTATCATGTCATCTGCAAATAATGATCATTTAACTGCTTCATTTCCAATTTGGATGCCTTTATATCTTCCTGTTGTCTGACCGCTATGGCTAGCACTTCCAGTACTATGTTGAACAGGAGTGGTGAAAGAGGGCATCCCTGTCTTGTTCCTGTTTTTAGGGGAAAGGGTTTTAGATTTTGCCCACTGAGTATGATGTTGGTTGTAGGTTTGTCATAAAAGGCTTTTATTATATTGAGGTATGATCCCTCTATTCCCACTTTGCTGAGAGTTTTTATCAGAAAAGGGTGTTGGATTTTGTCAAATGCCTTTTCTGCATCAATTGATATGATTATGTGACTTTTGTCTCTCAGTTCATTTATGTGATGTATCACATTTATTGATTTATGGATACCATCCCTGCATCTCTGGAATAAATCACACTTTAGTCATGGTGTATGATCTTTCTATGTAATGCTGGTTCCAATTTGCTAGAATTTTGTTTAGGATTTTAGCACCTATGTTTATCAAGGATAATGGCCTGTTAATCTCTTTCTTTATAGTGTCTTAACCTGTTTTAGGAATTAGGGTAATGCTGGCTTCATAGAAAAGAGCTTGGAAGTGTGCCTTCCTCTTGAATTTTCTGGAATAGTCTGAGAAGGATTGGTTTTAGTTCTTCTTTGAATTTTTGGTAAAACTCTCCTGTGAAGATATCCAGTCCAGGGCTTTGTAGGCTGGAAGCTTTTTGATTACTGTTTCAATTTCATCAGTAGTTAATGGCCTATGCAGGTTTTTTTTTTATTTTTCCTGATTGGGTTTTGGAAGAGTACATTTTTCTAGTAATATGTCCATTTTGTCGAGGTTGTGCAGTTTGTTGGAGTGGAGTTTTTCATAGTATTTTTTTTTTTTTACAGTCCTCTGTATGTCTGTGGGATTGGTTGTTACTTCACCACTTTCATTTCTGATTTTATTTATTTGGGTCCTCTCTCTTTGTTTCTTGGTGAGCCTGGCTAGAGGTTCATCAATCTTGTTTATCCTTTCAAAGAATCAGCTCTTGGTCTTATTGATCTTCTGTAATGTTTTTTTGTTTGTTTGTTTGTTTTTTGGTCTCTATGTCCTTTATTTCTGCTCTGATGATTATTTTTTTTCTTCCTTCTGGTTACTCTGGGATTTTCTTGATGCTCTCTTTCTAATTCTTTAGCTTATATAATTTATTACCATTTTTTTCTCATTTGTTTTTTTGTTTTGTTTTGTTTTTTGGAGTTAGGCCTGTAGAACTATGAACTTCCCTCTCAGGAATGCTTTCATTGTGTCCCATAGATTTTGGATTGTTGTGTTTTCAATATCATTTGTTTCCAGGATGCTTTTTATTTCTTCTTTGATCTCTTTGGTAACCCAATCATTGTTTAATAGCATGCTATTTAGCATCCAACTGATTGATTAGTTTCATTGCTTTTATTGTAGTTGACTTCTAATTTTATGCCATTGTGATCTGAAAAGATGCTTGTTATGATTTCTATGTTCTTGAATTTTAAGAGACTTTGCCTGTGTCCCAATATGTGTTCTATCTTGGAAAATGACCTGTGTGCACTTGAGAAGAATGTATATTCTGTGGCTTTCCGGTGAAATGTTCTGAAGATGTCAATTAATTCTATCTGATCTAGTGAGTCATTGAAGATTGCTGTTTCTTTGCTGATTTGCTATTTAGAGGGCTGATCCAGTGGTGTCAGTGGGGTATTAAAGTCCCCTATTATGATTGTATTGCTGTCGATCTCTCCCTTGATATCTTCCAGAAGACTTTTATGTTTTTGTGTGCTCCTGTATTGGATGCATATATGTTTACCAGAGTTATATCTTCTTGTTGAATTGCTCCCTTTAGCATTATGAAGTGGGCCTCCTTATCTCTTGTTATGGCCTTTACTTTGAGGTCTATTTTGTCAGATGTCAAAATATAAGTATTGCTACCCCAGCTTTTTTCTCATTTCCATATGCCGGAAAAACAAATTTTCCATCCCTGCACTGTCAGTCTGTGTGAATCCTTTGTTCTCAGGTGGGTCTCTTGCAGACAGCAAATATGTGGGTCATGTTTTCTTATCCATTCAGCTACCCTACGTTGTTTGATTGGAGCATTTAATCCATTTACATTTAATGTAATTATTGATAAGTACTTGTGTGTCCCCACTTTATTGTTTATGCTTGTGTTCCTTCTTGCCTTTCTATTTTTTTCTTTTTTGAGCAGTCCCTTTACCATTTCTTGCTTTGCTGGCTTGGTGGTAATAAACTCTCTTAGCCCTTTTTTTGTTGTGAAGCTCCTGATTCCACCTTCAATTTTGAATGATAGCCCTGCTTTGTTTAGAATTCTTGGATTCAGTCCCTTGCTTTGCATTACTTTTTATATTTCATTCCATTCCCTTCTGGCCTGGTGTGTTTCTGTTGAAAAATCAGTTAATATTCTAATGGGAGCTCCCTTGTAGGTAACTTTCTGTCTCTCTCTGGCAGCCTTTAAGTTTCTTAATTTGTCATTGATGTTTGCCAATTTAATTATGAGGTGTCTTGGTGTCAGTATTTTTGGGTTCATCTTGTATGGGATTCCATGTGCTTCTTGGACTTGTGTGGGGTTTTTTCTTGCCAACATCAGAGAAGTTTTCTGTCATAATTTCTTCAAACAGGTTTTCTATTCCTTGCTCCACTTCCTCTCCTTCTGGTACCCCTTTATGTGGATGTTGTTTCCTTTTGTGTTGTCCCATAGCTCCCTAAGCTCCTCTCTTGCTTTTTAAGTTTTCTTTCCAGTTGTTGCTATGTTTGTGTTTTATTCTACCTTGCTGTCTTCTAAATTGCTGATGCCATCATCAACCTCTTCTAGTCTACTGTTTAAAGCTTCCATTGGGTTCTTGAATTCAGCTATTTCATTCTTCATTTCCTCTAGGTTCCTTTTCATGTTAATGACATTCTCATTCAGCTCTTTATAATTCTCATTGAGTTGTGTGTTTTTGTCAATCAGCCATTTGAGCATCCTTATAACAATTACTCTGAATTCTTTATCTGGCATGTCACTTGCCTCCATTTCATTTAATTCCAATTCTGGTAATTCCTCTTTTTCTTTCCTTTGGGGATTGGTGTGTGTGTGTGTGTGTGTGTCCCTATATTTTTGATGTAACATTTTAATTGTTTCATGTCTTATATCCAACTGCTTTGCTACCCAGGTTCTTTTGGAGGTGGTGCTATGTAGTTGTTGATTTTTGGGACCCAGTGGTATGGTCTCTGAGGTCTCCTGGGCTTGGTGATCTAGAGGAGCTCCCTACTTGAGCTATTTGGGTTCTATTGATGTATTTGAGTCTTGAATATTAGTTTCTAATTCATGGATGAAGTCTCATCACGGATTGGCAATGTGACTCACCCCCGGCTTCATTGTAAGCTGCTTTGGATGTGACCAAGTTAACGGCTGTTGTGGAAAGGGTTGCCTGAGTTCTCACTGGTATTGGGATCACTGTAGGGTCCCAGAATCCATGGGCTGGGAGGAAGGTGTCTTGTATCCTTAGCTCAGGAAGTGTAACCTTTGTGGGTGTTGTGTGACTCTTGCTGGAGTTGGTTCACTCTGAAAATCACTACAAGGGTCCTGGAGCCTGTGACAGTGGGGGTGGGTATCTCGTAGTGTTTGGCTGAGGCAGTGGAACTCCTGCCAAAGTGTTTTCCCTCTCTGAATCACAAGGAGGTTCAGCAGCCAGCATCTGGGGATGTGGGAATCTTGGAGTCTGTGGCTGAAACAATGTGACCTTGTCACGGGAGGCAAGTCCTCAGTAACTCACCAAGGTGTCCAGAGGTACACAGCCGGGAGGGGTTGTCGTGGATCCTACTGAAGGAGCTGTGCGTCCTTGGTTGGAGAGGCACGCACCCAGTGGCAGCTCACAGAGGGGCCCAGGAGCCATCTGCCAGGAGTGTGTGCTCGTAGGGTCCACTCACTGGATCAGAGCGTTTGTGGTGTGCTGCCAGCCAGGTGGGAAGAAGTCCCAGTTTTTGATTTGGGAGATGTGTGCCCTTGGTTGGATCAGCGTGCCCAGCAGCTTCTTACATAGGCAACCAGGAGCTATCTGCTGGGACAGTGGGATCAGGGGGCCTGTGTGGTGGAGCTGCACTACTGCAGGGAATGGATACAGGCAGCCGGGGTTGTGCATTGCAGCAGCTCAGAGAGGCACAAGGGGCTGCCTGACGGGACAGAAGGCTCAAGGGGCTTGCACACTGGATCAGTGCAACTGCTGTGACTGGAGGTAGGCAGCCAAGGAGGGGAGAGTTCAAGTTTCTACTGCTGAGGCCTTGTGCCATTTGTTGGATACTAGTGTGCCTAGTGGCAGTTCACGAGGCACCCGGGAGTTGCCTGCCAAGGCGATGGCCTCAGAGGGCCTGTGTGCTAAAAGCACATGATCTTGGTGTCTTTCAGCAGGCAGCCAGGAAGGGGTAAGTCTGAATTTCTATTGCTGGGCTGTGCACCCTTGTTTAGATGTGAGTGCACCCAGAAGGGGCTCAAAGGGGCACCCAGAAGCCGCCTGTAGGGGCAGGAGTCTCAGGAGGCCTGCGTGCTGGAAAGGCATGACTGTTGTGTCTGGCAGTTGGCAGCTGTGGAGGGGGAAGACTCAATTATTTGCTGCCAGGGCCTTGCACCCTTGGTTGGATTTGCTTGTGCCCAGCAGCCCTCACAGGGCACCCCTGGGGGCCGTTTGCCAGGACTGTGCACTCAGGGGGCCCACATGGTGTCTGTGTGCAGGCAGGGAGGGAGAAGACCAATTTTCTGTTGCCAGGGCCGTGTGCCCTAGTTTGGATAAGAGTGTTCCCAGTGGGGCTCACAGAGACACCCAAGAGCCATCTGTGGGACACTGGGAATGCACAATTGAGGTGTCCAGTGGTCAGCAGCCAGAAAGGGGAAAGTCGCACTTACTGCTGTGGGAGCCTTGCACCCTTGGAGGTGGATGTCCTAGTGTCTGCAGATCTGCAGGTGGGGCAGCACGATTTTGGCTGGAGTGCCTGCAGGGTTGCAGGCAGTGTCCAAGGCCAGTCTGCTTGGTGGTGCCGATGAGTTCCTAGAAGAGGCCACTCTCCCCTTCAGGATGGTGTGGGCTCAGTACACAAGCCCCGCAACCCCGTGGTGGTAGGTGCTCCCTTCCAGGAGAGCCTGGTCTGCCAGCCTCTGATACTCCTGCCAGATTTAACTTTCTCTCCTTCACTCGCACACATACCACACACAAACATACACTCTCCTTTCACCCCTCACTCACTCATACCCTCTCCCTCACTTCCTTCCTGCCAGCCACCAACTCAAGCCACCTTGGTGGACATTTTGATTGCTTCCATGTTTGGGAAATTATAAATAAAGCACACTAAACATTAGTTTTTGTGGGCATAAGTTTTCAACACCTTTGAAACACCTTGGTTAAATACCAAGGAGCAAGAGTACTAGTTTGTATGGTAAATAAGGTTAGTTTTGTAATAATCTACCAAAATACTATCTAAAGTGGCTGTACTATTATGCATCCCCACCAAAAGTGAGAGAGAGTTTCTGTTACTCCATATCCTTGCAAGCATTTGGTATTGTCAATGTTCTGTATTTCTTACCATTCTAACAGGTGCGTGGTGCATTTATTTTTAAATTTCATTTCCTCATAGATGTATCAGGGGAGCACAACCTCACATGCTTATTTGACATCTGCATACCTCTTTTTGTGAGGTGCCATTTTAAAACCAAGTTGTGTGTTTCCGTATTTTAAGAGTTCTTTGTATATTTTGGGTAACAGTCCTTTGAATCTTTTGAAATATTTTCTCCCAGTGAATGGTTAGTCTTCTCATTCTCTGAATATCGTCCTTTGCACAATAATAGTTTTTAATTTTAATTAAGTCTGCCTTATCAATTACTTCTTCTGTGGATCACCCCTTTTGAATTGTATTTAATCAGATGACAATTCCCAAAGTTATCTTAGTTTCTCCTATCTTATTCCCTAGGAGTTCTATAATGTGCATTTTACATTTAAGTCTGTGACTCATTTTGAGTTACTTTCTGTGATGAGTATAAGGTCTGTATTTACATTTATTTTATTGAATGTGGATATCCAGTTATTCAGGCACTATTTCTGAGAAAAATATCTTTGCTTCATTATATTGCTTTTGCTCATTTGTCAATATCGTTGACTATATTAATGAGGTTTGTTTCTGGGATCTTTGCTCTGCTCCATTAATCTACTTATCTTCTTTTGCCAATAATGCACTATCTTAATTACTGATTTAGTTATAATTAAGTCTTGAAGTTGAGTAACATCAATCCTCCAACTTTGTTCTTCTCCTTCAATACTCTTATTGGTTATTCTGGGTCCTTTGCCTTTCAATATAAACTTTAGATATAGTTTAATAACATCCACAAAATAACTTGCTGGGATTTTGAATGGGGTTGTATTGAATCTGTAGGACAAGATGGCAATAACTGACATCTTGACAATACCAATCTTCCTATTCATGAACATGAAATATTCCTCCATTTTTTAGTCCTCAGGCTAGTTAACATGAAATTCATTGCTCATGCTTCAGCCCTTTAGGTTTGAACTAATTTTGTCAGCCAGAGTATACAGACTATTTATGTCAGCTTGGCTATACTGACTTGATCTTGTTTTCTTCACTTATTCCTCAGACAAATTATCTGTAATAATAAAATAGTAATATGCTTATTAGACTGGACATCCTTCTGGACATACTTGATAACAACATGCAGATGAAGATGGCGCTGCTAGGAAAGCCCGGTTCCTGGGTGCCAGAGGGAAGCTGGTGCTGGCAGCCAGGGAAAGAAATGTCTACTCTTGCACGAATTTTGTGCACCAGGCCTCTAGTACAATATATAATTCAGGGCATTATCCCCTGTGGTCTCAATTTCACTCCTGAGCCCTCTTTCTCTCATGATTTTACTATTTGCAAGCTGAATTCCAGCCTAGGTTCCAAAGCTGGCTGCCTGATATTAACCTCAAGATATTTCTTTAATACTCCTGGTGATGATTTGTATTATACCTTTATGAGATGGCCCTACTGGGGGACACTGGTAACTCTCGGTACTATTACTTACAGCTTTATGAGAATCCCCATTAACCTAAAAACAAAAACAAAAACAAAAAAAATAACACCCAACAAGTTTAATAAACCAAATCACCAATTGAGTCTAACGTGGTTCTAGTGTCGCAAAATACTAAGTGTCTAGGTATGTATCTAATTACAGTTTCCAAAACTTACTATTTTCTTTCTCGCTTGGATTCTCTCCTTTTTTTTTTTTTTAACAACTTAGTACCTTAAAATACTTTCACATCTCTTCTTCATTTTAGGTTTTCAAAGCACTGTTTATTACTTTATGCCCACTCCTTTATCCATACTTCTGAGTATATCATAGAATCATCCCAAACCCCCTACTGAGGGAATAATTCTATTGAGAATTATTTGCGTGGCACCTCTCACAAACTATTTTCTAGCCTCTAGGCAAAACACATAATACCTCAGTCTTATGTTATTATGAGCCATTTTTTAAATCCCGATCAAGCTCCTCACCAGCAAGCCATTAAAGCAGATTCCTCAGCTGTGTGAAAGTGGATCACAAAGAAAGGTGAACAAAATAGGCACAGTCTCTAGAGCTGTAGGCCTCAGGCTTCACTGCCTTCTGATTCAGGGAAGTTGGGTGGAAATTCTATGGGCTGGCCATGAAGTGCCGCATTGCTATGAGGCCTGCTCCAGGTCAGTCCTTCCTGAAATGTTTCCATGTTCTGAGGAAAAATGGAGATTTCAGTGTGCATAATTCCTTAAGTGGTATCAGGCTTCTGTGGGCTGAGCCAAGGAATATGAATGAACAGCTCCTTCTTAAGTGTGCTGAGCATGTGCCCTGCTATTTCTCTCAAGTCTCTATAGGGCTTCTGTTCACATGTATGTCTCCTTGATCCTGTGGTTTGGGGTAAAAAAAAAGGGGAATCTAGGAGAGTAGCAGGTCCTCTGCCTGTAAGAACCTTTCATTTACAAAAAGGAAATTTGTCTCTGTGTCAGGTGTTGTAAACATTCCTTTTGGGTTTCTTCTACAGACTTGATAAAATGTCTTTCTCCTCATCATGGATCAAAGTTATTTTTATCATTGTCTTGATATTTCCTCGTTATTCTGGTGAGTACACTTCCAATTCTGGATGAAGTAATTTTAACATCTTAGAAAATGCAGGAGGCAAGTGCTATTATCTAGAAATGGAGCAGCTTCTTTTATTAAGTTTCTAATACTTAAACTGGCAAAATGAAAGCGGGTATGTTACAAACTCCTTTTTAAAAATGTCATCAGTGGATTGCTTTTTCTCATTTCCCGCCTTAGAGAGATGGAGCCAGAGAGGTTATAATGAGCAGTAGAACTAAGCTTTTTGTTCATTTATGACTAAAGGTATTTACTTAGTTATTATTTTGGAGGTCAGATCCCATGTTTGCTAAATGCAGACTTAAGGGGGTAATGATGTCTTTTAGATCTAATATTCCAATATGATTTGTTGTTGGTCAGTTCTCAGTCCACTAAAGTAAAAACTTAATGTAATGGGAAAACTCATTGATTCCTCTCCTAGATATTTTTATTCCTTTAGTGCAAGGAGACTGATGAATTTGAATAAAGTAGCTGTGAGGTGTTGAATAGACCCAAGATATTAGAACTGATTACTAATTCTTTAAGTAGTAATTACTTTTTCAAGTTACATGACTTTATGCAAGGCATATTAAGTGGCTAAACAAGACTTTGTCTTCTCTGACTAACATGTCTCTTTATTTCTTTATTTAAAAAATGATTAAAAAAACTTTGGTATTTTCACAGGAGGGATTGGTGATTACTGCACAACACTTAAAATTATTTTCCATAGATGAGAATAATTTGGAAGTATATTTCCAATTTGGAGCTATTTTGTGAACTTACTGTTTCGATGTTACCACAAAAGGCTCACCTCAGAAGTTGGGGGTACTGAGTAAGCAATTTGTGTAGTATTTTGCTACTAAAAACTATAGGTTCTTCCCACCAGAGACTGATTGTTTTCCCCTTTCCTTCTTGTTTTTACATTTTTGTGTGTGTGTGCTCGTTGTAGAAACTGCTCTTGAAGCCCCTCCAAAACCTTTGCGCCCACCGGTAAGTTAATACCAATTAATTTGGAAATTGAAAAAGACAATCTCTTAATTTTTCTATATTGTAAATTTTAACAGCAAATTTCACGAAACAGTCCAGCTGGTGCTGCTCAGTGTTTAAGTGTCAACATATGAAATAAAAGGTCCCTGGTTCAATTGCTGCTAAAGCACAAACCAGGGTTGTGGGCTAAATCCCCAGTAGCAGTATACAGGAGACAGCTGATGGATGTATCCCTCTCTCATTGATGTTTCTATCTCTCTAGTCCCTCTCCCTACTGCTATTAAAAAATAATAAATTCACCAAAATAATGTGGAACAGAATGATCCTTCAACATTTTTTTAAATGGTGTGATTAGTTTGCAAAGTTCAAGAAATAAAATCTAGCCAGCCATAAAAACCCACTTGGTATTTTTAACAAGATAAAAATATCCCATTATTTCAAAGATTCTTTATTAGGCATCCCTGTTATTTGCAAGCATCTGATAAAGGTTATAGTGTATTTGAAGTAGAATTGTGTATCCTAGCAAAACAAAAGGATTAGAAAAATTATTCACTTAAAGGTAGATACAATAATAATTTTCATATACTCACAGAGCAGAATATTATATAGAGGAGAGAAGCATCTAAATAGATAAACTTTACAAAGACAATTCAACTGCCAGTTATGTAAGGATACACAACATGTTATTTATCTATGTAAATTACCAATACTGACATTACTAACCAAACTTTATAATATATATATATATATAGATAGATAGAGAGAGAGAGAGAGAGAGAGAGAGAGAGAAAGAGAGATAAGCAAATACTAATATACTAGAGGCCCAATGCACGACATTTGTGCACTGCTGGGGCGGGGGGTGCTACAGTCCGGCCTGCACCCTTACTCAGTCCGGGAGCCCTCGGGGGATGTCTGACTGAAAGCTTAGGCCTACTCCCCCGCAGGAAGAGGACCTAAGCTGGCAGTTAGACATTCTTAGCGCTGCCATGGAGATGGGAAAGGTTCCCACCATTGCACTAGACAGCCTTCTTTCTGGCTTCTGGCTGAGTGGCACTCCCCCTGTGGGAGCACACTGACCATCAGGGAGCAGCTCCTCCATTGAGCAACAGCCTCCTGGTGGTCATTGCGCATCTTAGCGACCAGTCCTTCCACCATTCAGTCGATTTTCATATTACCCTTTTATTATATAGGATATGAATATATATATATAAGTGCTGATAATCTGAATGTATCTGATTCTGTAATAGTGAGACCATTGAGAAATATAAATTATTAAAATTCCATTGTACCATTTTTTGTGGTATAAAATGGGGAAATCTGGGGCAGATATGAAAAGAAGTGAGATGAGAGTGGCTACATTATACAAATACATTTAACAATTTGTCTGATTTTTAAAAAAGATACTGGGTTTGTAAAAATATATTAATATTTTATAACTAATTGGATGATTTCAAACCTCAATATAGAATATGTTCATTCCATTTTGATGCATGATATCTTACATAAAGACTAGTGGCCCGGTGCACGAAATTCATGCACATTAAAAGGGGATTAATTAGAGGAAATAATTTAATATTGCTATTTGCCCTTTCTCTATAATATAAGTATCAGAGATGAAAGAAAATTAGTAAAATGTATATGAAAACCTTCCTCCTGTCAAAGTCTGGGCACACCACGGGACCCAGTGTCAAGTCCCCGTCTACCCACATGCGCCTCAAAATCACATGAGACCCAGACCTGGCCGGTCCCCCCTGCCTCATTGGGATAGATCCAGACCTGGCTAATCCCACCCTTTTCAAGCCCCGCCGGGCAGGGAACGTAGCCTCAGGTCCCCTGGCCTGGTGCCAGGATGGGGGGCATGGCCTGAGGTCCCCCCGCGCAGACCAGGGTGGAGGGGCATGCCTTGAGGTCTCCCATCAAGCCCTGCCAGGTGTGGGACATGGCCTGAGATCCCCTGTCAAGCCCCGCTGGGTGGGGGGCATGGCCTGAGGTCCCCCATCAAGCCCTCCCAGGTAGTGGGGGTGCAGCCTCAGGTCCCCCGGCCCGGCACTGGGAGGGGGGAACAGCCTTAGGTCCCCTGTCAAACCCCATAGGCAGGGGTGTGCAGCCTCAGGTCCCCCCTGGGCAGGGGGTGCAGCCTGAGTTCCATTGACCCTGCACTGAGGGTGCACCTTGAGGTCCCCTATCAAGCCCCGCTAGGCAGAGGGGTGCAGCCTCAGGTCCCCTGGCTCGGTGCTGGGGCGGGAAGTGCGGCCTGAGGTCCCCTAGCCTGGTGCCGGGGTGGGGGGTGCGGCCTGAAGTCCCCTGTCAAGCCCCACCTGGTGGGGGACGTGGCCTGAGGTCCCCTGTCAAGCCCTGCCAGGTTGGGGGTGCAGCCTGAGGTCCCCCAGCTTGGCGCTGGGGCAGGGGGAGCACACTGAGGTCCCCTAGCCCAGCACCAGGACATGAAGTGCACCTTGAGGTCCCCTGTCAAGCCCTGCCAGGTGGGGGTGTGGCCTGAAGTCCCCTGTCAAGCCCCACCTGGTTGGGGGTGCGGCCTGAGGTCCCCTGGCCTGGCACTGAGGCGGGGAGCAGCCTGAGGTCCCCTAGCCCAGCACCAGGACGGGAAGCGCACCTTGAGGTCCCCTGTCAAGCCCTGCCTGGTGTGGAAGGTGGCCTGAGGTCCCCTGTCAAGCCCTGCTGGGTTGGGGGCTCGGCCTGAGATCCTCTGTCAAACCCTGCCAGCCTGAGGTCCCCTGTCAAGCCACATGGGGGTGGGGGAGGGCGTAGCCTCAGGTCCCTGCTGATTGATTGTTAAGGCTCCTTATAGGAAATTGGCCTCAGCTGTGGGTACCGCCATCTTTGTGATGGAGTGATGGTTAATTAGCATATTCCCTCTTTATTAGATAGGATTAGAGAACATTTTATTGAAAAATTACATTATCTGACAAATTTTATGTTCTTTATGTTCAACAGCCAAGCTGTCAAGTATTTCAGGATCGATTACATGTTTGCAACAACGAAATGGATCCAATCTGCGCAACCAATGGTCATACTTACTACAATACATGCATTTTCTGCAGTGTTTTGTTGTAAGAACACAAGGCTGAATATTGGCTCTTCCAAAATAGTGAAGAAACCATCAAAAAAGGATAGGAAAACCCATGTTTTGGACAGCCTGGGCATAGTTTATATGGAAAAAGAATTTGTTCAATCTCAGGAAATGCCACAGAAACACACTGGTACCTTTCCTGGGAGTCCTCATTTGCTAAAGCCGTTTGGTATTTTACCTCTCATAACTGCTGGATATTCAGAAAACGTACAAATCAATTAACTTAATTTTATCATTATGACTTACTGATGGTAGTCTATGACCAATACATTAAATGCTGAAGTCCACATGATAAATGATAATCTCTGTGATGTAGCTTCAAGCTACAGGGAGCATAATTGAGCAAGAAAACCTACTTGACTAGAGAAATTTGAAATCCATCACAATGAGCCTATTCATGCTAGGGAGGTACTCCTCTGATAGTCCACATTATCTCCTGTACTCCATGATAGTCTGAGAACCTCCCTTAGAGAGCAGGACAATCAAGGAAACTTTCATCCAACCTCCTTTCCTAAATGCTTCACTCCAAAGGAGTTTGCATTATCAAAGTTCAGCCAGCTATAGCCGGTTTGGCTCAGTGCATAGGGCATCAGCCTGGGGAACAAAGGGTCCCAGGTTAGATTCTAATCAAGGGCATGTACCTTGGTTGCAGGTTCCTCCCCTGCCCGGACCCTGGTCAGGGCTCATGAAGGAAGCAACCAATCAATGTATTTCTCTCACACAGATATGTCTCTCTGTCTTTCCCTCTATCTTCCACTCTTTAAAAATCAATGGGAAAAATATCCTGAGGTGAGGATTAAAAATAAATACATAAAGGTTCAGCCAACCTTCCTACCTACCTCCTTATTTTCTCACACATTTATTTCCTCTTACGTAATGCTAGAATTGGCTTCTACTTCTAGAGAACCACCAAAACAAAACTCTCCTCTCTCCAGTCTGGGTGGGTTCCAAGATTGAGCCAGGACTGACGATGTAGGAAGAGTCACCTAGCCCCCTATCAGGGAAGGATGTGTGCAGGACTGGGAAGTACGTGGGCCCAATCTGTTTATGGAGGTGGATCAACAGCCTCTCTACACTGTGTTCATTATTTAGAAGAAGTTAGTGCAATACCCAGGCAATTTTAAATGCTGTTTATAATAATTTCTCTTTCTTTTTTCTTTACAGAGATATTAAAAAACCATTTAAATTTAACCATTATGGAAAATGCTGATTCTGCCTGGGCTAAACAATCCAGTGGCTTTTAGGACAATCATATTTTGCAGTGGATTCTACAGCCAGAGTCTTTTCAAATCAGAGTTTTAAACTCCTAGGTGACCAGACAATGCCTTCCAGGGTATACAAGATGGGATATAGGGTGTTGAAAATCATTTCCCAACTCTAAGAATGTTTGATTTGATTGGTTTTCTTTCTCTGTTCAATTATTAAATAGCAAATGAAAAACTACCCCAGTCATGTGTTTGATAATGTAAAACTGATTGCAATTTAAAATCATAAATATTCCAACCAATACAATGTTAAATAATACTATCTTTATTGAAATACCCCCTTAGTTGATTAGTGGGTTAAAGCACATGACTACTTTTGGTAACAAGTAAATACTTTCAAAGATAAAAAAAGTAATATATTTCTGGGGTGTTCAATAAAAGTACAGACACTTGGGCTCCTCGTTATCTGAAAGAATCAATACCTCTAGAAGGGGGGTGTCTAGGACTTGTGTTCTAAGAAGTACCCCGGGTCAATCATCCAATCATCAATATTAAGCAGTATGGATTTGTATTCTAAAACATAGGTCATGTCTATAATTGCATGAAGTGCAAAGTCTATTCAAAGATATTGTATGATTTCTGAGGCTTCAGGGAAATTTACATTATTTTCTTTGTCATTCACAAATCAGGCGAGACAAAGGTTGTTAGTGTACTTGATATAATCTAGATCCAAGGCCCTTATTAGATATACTGGAGACCTGGTGCACAAAAATTCGTTCATTTGGGGGGATCCCTCAGCCCAGCCTGCGCCCTCTCAAAGTCCTCAGGGGATGTACACCTGCCGGCTTAGGCCTGCTTCCCATGGGATCAGGCTGAAGCTGACAGTCAGACATCCCTCTGGAAGCCCTGGAGCTCTCAGGAGATGTCTGACTAAGGCTTAGGCCCATTCTCCACAGGGAATTGGCCTAAGTCTTAGTTGGATATCCTTAGCATTGCCACAGAGGCAGGAGAGGCTCCCGCCACCACCGCTGCACTGGCTAGCCATGAGCCGGCTTCTGGCTGAGCAGTGCTCCCCCGGTGGAAGCATTCCAGGTCGTTCCACAGTTAGGGTCAACTTGCGTATTACCCTTTTATTATATAGGATAATTTGCAAATGTTTTCCCTGGTTTTCAGGTTGTCTTTTTTACGTTATTGATGTGCCCTTTACTGCAATTTTTACGAATTTAATGAATTCCAACTTATCTATTTTTCCCTTTGTTGCTTATACTTTGGTTGTTCAGCTTATACTTTGGTTGTTCAGTAAAGCAATTGCTGGGTAATCCAAGCTCAAGAAGATCTGCACCTATTTTTATTGAAAATTTAACAAACAGAATATACAATAGAATGGTCTTCATAAATAAAAGTATGTAATTTCTTCAACCAAGTTCAACAAAGAGAATCTAGCCAGAAAGGCAAAACCACTTGCCATAACCTACATTATCTATAAGATAATAGTAATCATGTCTTTTTACCCCAAGTTTGCACTAATTGACAATGAGATTCTCTTTTGAATAGGCATATAATAAAGAGAAAAGGATGTTTTATTCATCCTCATAAAAGAAATGGAAAAAATGTACCACCCAATTATCAATTTAATGTTAAAAGTGAATAATATTCATATATTCATATAGTGGAATGTTACACAGAAGTGAAAATAAATGAACTAAATACAGCTCTAAGTATCAGTGTCTATAAAGTTCACAAAGAAGTATAAAAAGCGAGTCATGAAGAATATGTATATTACTGTTTTCTTTGTGTAAGTATCTAAAAATAAATGTATATATAAAGACATGCATAAATATGACACATATAAATACACACAAATGTTGTGATATTGAAAACTAAATATATATAAATCCATGTATAAATAGGAAATACGTAAATACATATATATAGTGAATATATGTATTGATCTGCGCTGAACTTATATATGAATACAGGAAGTAACAAACAGAAAATTCAGTTTGGTGATGTCTTCTGGTAAGGGGGGTGAGAGAGACATGATCTAGTGGAGGAAGATCATGGATGTGGTTATGGATTAGATACATTAAAAATACTTTAGACCAATTAATCACTTTTATCGTAATAGGAGGCTATATATTTTAATATCAATAATTTTAACAAAAAATTCATAGAAGACAATATACAAAATGCTAAAATGGTTGCCTTTTGGTGAAATTATATATGTTTACTTTTCCAGCTTTCTGAATCTTCCACCTTAAAACAAAACATTATATACTATTACAAGGGGAAAATAGCAGCGAAACAAAGCAACAAAATATTTTAAGATTTTGCTAAATAATCTAATCTTACCTACGTTAACATTCCTAATTCCTAAACAGTAATAGACAGTAAAATGTTCCCTCCATTTCTCAGTCTGATACTTTGAGCTTTATTCAGATCCGGAGACAGAGAAACATTGATCAGACCTTCAAACCTCAGAGAGAAGGTAGGGGATGGTGGCAGTAAGGGGGAGAGCTCAACCAAAGGACTTGTATAGATGGACACGGACACTTATGAGGGTGAAGGCATGAGTCAGGGTGTGGGGGGGGGCAATGGGCGCATAAGGACACATATGTAATACCTTAATTAATAAAGAAAAGAAGATTCAGATAAGAGCAGAAAACTTCCTGGGTGCTCTCTTACTCAAACTACATTTCTGCATGCACAGCCGTTATTGCCATCCATCCCACCAGGCTACCTGAGCTACGTTAGGGGCATATAGACCTAGGCTGTTCTGAACCTGCTTGTGCCTTTACAAACATCCTCTAACACATGTGTATAGCAACTATCAACAAACTGTACAGGACAGGGACTATGAAGTAGTTTTGTGGTTTGGTAATGATCACCAAAACCTTCTCATCATTCAAACTTATGACACTTGGTTAGAACATAACTGGAAATCTTGTCCAACTTAATGTTTTCCGTTTATGCAAGTACTAGAGAATCAATTGTGCATATGGCACCATTCTGGGTATCACCAAAAAGCTTAGAATCTTACAATGAAGTATGTACCAAATATACAGGGAACTAAGTGTCTTGATGGAAATATTCATAGGAGGGTATAAAGGAGTTTAGAAAATGAAATTCTTTTTCCATCTGTATGATAAAAGAAATGGCCATTATTGACTACTGGGTATCAGTTTATTACAGAACTCATATTCGAAGAGGCACAGGATGTGGTAACACAAAAATCTTGAGGCCTAAACCAAACAGAGAGCTTTCCAACCTTTGTTATACTTAGCCACTTTATGGCCCTTTACTTTGTTCACTGCCTTCACTTCCTCTTACAAGGACCTTACTGTACAAGGATCATACACCATGCTTTACTATGTGTACAGGTTAATACTAGTGAATTTTGTAATCAAAGAAAACATGATAATTTCAAGAGAAACATCAAAAGTGCTTTATTCAAAGTAATGTCTATCGCTAGCTACACATTTCCCATCTTTCAGGTAATTTGTAGATACTGTCCCAATAGAACTTTTCTTGTTTTGAGGCAAACCATTCAGAGACTAAATTTTCCACTTCTTCGTATGTTTTGAAGTGCTGCTCAGAAAGTGCATGTGCCATAGATCGGAACAAGTCTTAATCTGAAGAAGCAAGGTCTGGTGAATACAGCGGATGGGTTAATACTTCCCAGGCAAGATCTTTCAACGTGTCTTTTACTGGTTTTGAAGTGTGTGATGGTGCCTTATCATGAAGCAAAATTACTATGCCGTGTCTTCTGGCCCATTCTGGTCGATTCACGATCAAAGTGTGGTTCAAATTGATTAGTTGTTGTCAGTAGCGATCAGTATTAATGGTTTCACCTGGTTTTAGAAGCTCATAATACACCAAACCTTCCTGATCCCACCAAACGCAGAACATTGTCTTCTTTCCGAAGCGATTTGTCCTTGCAGTTGATGTTGATGGTTGACCTGGATCAACCCATGATTTTGTGCATTTGGGATTCTCAAAATAAATCCACTTTTTCTTGCGAGTCTAAATTTGATGCAAAAAAGACTTTTCTTTCGTGCCTTTGAAGCAACATTTTACTGATGACTTTTCCATTTTCCATTTGTCTTTTGTTCAATTGATGTGGAACCCACCTTCCTACCTTTAAAATCTTTCCAATGGCTTGTAAATGATCAGAAATTGTTTGCTGAGTAACGTTTAATCTTTCTGCAAGTTGTTTTTAAGTTTGACACGCATCTTCATCCAATAATACTTGTAATTGTTTGTCTTCAAACTTTTTCGGTTGACCTGGACATCTTTGTCTTTCACATCAAAATCATCACTTTAAAAGCGATTAAACCAGCATTCACAAGAATGCTGAGATGGAGCATGTTCACCATAAGCTTCCCGAAGTATTCAGCATCACTTTTCTTCAAAATAAATAAATTAAAACTTCCCACAAATGCTCTCTTTTTTTGGCACGAATTTTGACATTTTTAAGTGTAAAAGTATCTATGATGTTAACACCTTCAGCAAATTTGACATATGAAGTTTTGAAGCTTGTTGTCAATACAACAAAATAGCATACATATCAAATCGCATATATATCAACATTTGTGTAACTCCATCTATTGAAAAAAATCCGCATTCTTAACTGGTACATCTAGTAAAAGCTGCCTCACATAACCATTAATACAAATGTATGTAGGCAAGGGCACTTGAATTAAACTTGTCCAGGGCATGAAATCTCTAAATGTCACAACAAGAGTTTGTTCTACACTATAAAAATGCACTTGTGAGACCTACAAAAATTTTTAAATGAACAGAGAGACATATGCTGTTCATGGTTGGAAAGTTCAAAATAGTGAAGATGCCAATTTGTGTTAAAGTGACCTATAGAGTAAGAGAAAAAGCACTTTTCTTTCAAAAACCTATGCTTCATTGTAAATAAAAGCATATTTATCTTTAATTTTATATGGAATGACAAAGAACTAAAATGGCTAAAACAATTTGAAGAAACAATTTGTAAAAACCAAAACACCTGATTCCCTCTGACCCAAGTACTACTTCACATGTACTGCTAAATAGCTATAATACTCATGACCACATGGTATTGGCATATATATATTCTCTTCTTTCCTTGTCTTCCTAAGGGTTTGTCAATTCTGTTTATTGTTTCAAAATATCAAGTCTTAGTTTCACTGATGTATTCTATTGTTTCTCTGAGACCCATTTTATTTATATTTGCTCTGTCCTTTGTTCTTTTTTTCCTTCTATTAACTTTGGACTCATATGTTCTTCATTTTCTAGTTCTTTGAAGTGTAAAAATAGGTTACATAATTGAGATATTTCTTCTTTAATGTAGTTTTTTTTAACTCTATAAACTTCCCTCTTAAAACTGCTTTTGCTCCATGCCATACATATTGGTACGAAGTTTTCCCTTTTTCATTTTTTCAAGGTACTTTTGATTTCCTCAATGAACCATTCATTGATCCATTTGTTCTTCAGAAGCATGTTGTCAATATATCTATGCTGTATAAGTGGGTGCTAGCTTGTGTGTGTGTGTGTGTGTGTGTGTGTGTGTATGTATTTATAATATAAAGTGCTTCCCAGCAACTTCCACTCTGGGCTTCAAGTTTACTTTTCCCTAAAATATCCTACATGGGAAGGACTGGTCTATCCCAGACATCTCTGATGGTATCTACAGAAATAATTGAAAGAGTTAGGGAGAGTAATAGTCACTTTACTGCTATGTGTTTCCTTTACCACATAGTTCCTTCAATTAAATTGACATAAAATTACTAATCTTAGATGTTTCTTTCTAAAACCTGGGTTTCTTAATTTTTAAAAAAAATATTTTTTATTGATTTCAGAGAGGAAGGGAGAAGGAGACAGAAACATGAACGATGAGAGAGAATCATTGATTGGCTGCCTACTGCACGCCCCCCAACTGGGGATTGAACTCGCAACCTGTGCATGTGCCCTTGGCCAGAATTGAACCTGAGACCCTTCAGTCCGCAGGCTGACTCTCCGTTCACTGAGCCAAACCAGCTAGGACAAAACCTGTGTTCCCTTACTCTGAAAATGGACAGGCAGAATCATAATGAAAAATATCTACCAACTATACCACTTAAGTGCAGACAGTTCTAATTTCATTCCCCAGCCCTTTCTCTCTACTATCTGAGAAATTCATATCCTACACTGTGGCCCAGGCTTGCCAAAGCTAAATTGTCCTGAGACTCATTAGGCAAATTATAAAATCTACCATTGCCCAAGCCTCATTTATAAACACATGTTACACAGTCTTGGTGGTGAGGCTGAGCACCAAGGCAAGTGTCAAGTTCCAATTGAACTACTGTACAAGAGTCTTACAAGATGTAAACATTAGGGAAAACTGGTCAAACTGGATATCAATCTATTATTTCATACTACCAGGCCAGAGCGCGGAATTCATGCACTTGAAGGGCAAGGGGTTTCTCATCCCGGCCTGCGCCCTCTCACAGTCCAGGAGTCCACAGGGGATGTCCGATTGGCAGTATAAGTCCGCTCTTCATGGTGAGTGGGCCAAAGCCAGCAGTCTGACATCCTTAGTGCTGCTGCAGAGGCTGGAGAGGCTCCCACCTCCACCACTGAGATCACCAGTCCTGAGCCTCTCAGGGCTTCTGGCTGAGTGGAGCTCCCCCTGTGGGAGTGCACTGACCACCAGGGGGAAGCTCCTGCTTTGAGAGTCTGCCCCCTGGTGGTCAGTGGGCATCATAGCAACCAGTCACTTCAAAATTTGGTCAATTTGCAAATTACCCTTTTATTATATAGGATAATTTTAAATCCGCAATTTTCCTGAAGTAAACACAAACCAAACACAACAACACAATTTAAAAAAGAAAGGTTTCAATTTGAGTATAAGGCAATTCTGGTATTAAAAAGCAATTGAATATATAAGTAAAATTACTCTTCATTTTCTTGATTAAATTCTATTTTTCCTTTCCAATTCAATTGTTTCAAAATTTTCACACATCTTAAAAACTATAATAAGTTATATTATAATATCCCTTTCCCATAATCTGAGTTTATCAGATCAAGTTGTCCCTAAGATTCCTCCTGAGGGATGACCTATTGAGAAGGCTTTATAAAGTATTTCTCATGATCTACTTTATAGCCCCCAGGGAGCACACAGAATACCTCTGTGCTTTGTCTGCCCTGGCTCTTCTGTTTTCCCCATTAAGCTCCTCACTTATATAGTCAAAACAGTGTCTTAATTGAATGAAAAATATTGAAAAGATGAGCTAGTCAAGTTTCATGAGCTGTTGGCCTGCCCTCCCTGTCATTTCTCTGGTTCAGGTAGATCAGGTGGGGAAATCTAGGGAGGCAGCCCTGACATGTAGCATTGCTGTAAGCACTGCTCCAAATAAGCACCGTTCCTTAAGGATAGCTAGGTTCCCTATGAGCTGACATAGTGGACTGGGAAAGCAAGGACTGAACAGTTCCTTTACCAGTAAGAAATTTACCTTATGTACACTGTGGATTATCCCTTTCATGAATTATAAATTATTCTAAATGTTTCATTCAGAGACATAACAAAATGCCTCCCTTCTCCTCATGGATGAAAGCTATTTTCATCATTTTCTTTGCACGTCCTCTTCGTTCTGATCTTGGATGAAACACTTCCTATATCCTAGAAAATGTGGGAAAACAACTGGTGTAACTGATTTTTATTAAGTTTGTGAAACTTAATCTGGTAATGTGAAACTGAGAAAATTTCAAATTCCTTTTTAACATTTTAATTGTGGATGTATTCTCATTTCCCACATTAGAGAAGTAGAGACACAATGGTAGGCTAGAATGGACAATAGGTTTAATATTTTTGTTAATTTAAACTTTGAATTCTTTCCTTTCTGGGGCTCACATTCCAGGGTTGTTAAATACAAAGTGTGAGGAGACATGGTCTCTTTTAGGTCTGGTATTTCTTGACAATCTGACTTGATGTTTGCCAGGTCTGATCCCAATATATCAAGGCCTTATGTAAGGATGAAACCCATTGATACTCTTGGTACCAAGTTATCTTTCTTAAAGTTTATGTTGGTCCTGCAATTTTCGAATAAGGTATTCCTGGCAAGTGGCACACAATTACAACAAACAGCTAAGTAAAGAAGCACTGATTAATTTCCTAAGATTTGAGTGATTTTGACCAGGTATTGTTGCCCTCAACAATTAGGATCTCAACTATAACACTGACAATACAGTGGCAGCTCTAAAGCAAGGTCCTGGGAATAATCTGGAGAATTAAAAACTCTTTCTTGATTTTGTTTTATTTTGTGAATTTAGTGTTTTTCTGCTGACATAAAGGATTATCATATTACTTGCATTTAAAAATATATATTTTTAAATTTATTTTATAGAGAGGAAGGGGAGGGATTGAAAGATAGAACCATCAATGATGAGAGAGAATCACTGATCAGCCATTGTGGATGGAGCCTACAGCCCAGCAGGTGTCATGACTGGGAATCAAACCCTGACCTCCTAGTTCCTAGGTCAAAGCTTAATCACTGAGCTACACCAGCTAAGCTCAGCTAAAAGAGTCTTAAGAAGAAACCATCAGATACCTGAGAAGGAAGATTGGTGAAATTCTGTCTTTGGTATTCTGATGGGCCCAACCAATCAATATTAATTGATTTGGCTGAGAAATAGTTAATCTAAAATTTATGTTTATTTTCTTACGTCACTGTAATCTTTCTTTACCACATAGTTCCCCATGCAAATTTAGAACATTTCTTCTGTATGAAGAGCATAACATAAAGTGTCCACAGCATGCTTTGTTTTTCTGCCAAAGTCAAATGTTGTGTAATAAGGATCATTTATTGAAAGGCATGAAAATTTTAAATATAGTAGACTTCAAATTCAGTGCCATTTAATATCTTTAATCAACAATAGGATCATGTGCAGATACTGAGAAAAACCTGAACTTTCAAAAAATTCCCAGAAATAAATACAAATTAAGTTACTGAAATGGGAAACAACCCATCATTTAGGATTTCACAGTTTCTATATTTTCTTAATACAATGTCATCATAAGTTTTCTCATTGAGTTTTAGAAAACAATAAAAAGTGAAAAATCTAAAAAAAAAGCAACCCTACACTGCTTTTGAGAATTAATACTTGATCTCAGCGAATGTGTATATATGCATTATGCATGTGTGTGAAGGGATGGGAAAGGGGGAATTGTACTCATTCTGGTCCAGTCAATGTATTAGGCACTCACATTGATTATGATGTTGCAAAAGATATGCCCCCTCCCCACCCCACTCCAGTAAGCCCACGTCAGCTCTGGACCTCCTTCAATCTGTGGATATGGATGGGGGTGGACATTCAAAGGGAAAAAAGTCAACACCTTACATATCATTTAATAGCCTATTTATTAACACGTTTTCTTAGGACAGAACCTATGTTTCTTCACATAACAAGGAACCTCTTTTCCATAAGACTGAAGCTTGGTCTGTTGCAACCCAAGTGTTTGCTTTAACAAAGGTCATTTTTGTCCAGCAAAAAAATGTGAAGAAAAATGGATGGTTACATCTAGATGATGTCATTTTCAAAAAACTACTACCTCTCTATATCTCAATTTTACACATCTATATTTTTGACAAATACTTACTATATATTTCAAGCTAACTTGCTCTACTATATCAAACCCAATAAAGTTCTGTTCCCACCTGGATCTCAAAAATATGGATGGTTCCACTTTTGCACTGTCCCTCCCTAATTAATGTCTTGTCTTCCTTCTTTACTAGGTGTTACTTTCATGGCCAATGATTTTAACTACTTCCATATATATATATATATATATATATATATATATATATATATATATATTTACACACACACACACACACACACACACACACACACACACACCTCATCTTTCTGATTTCATCCTGCTCAAGTGGCCAAAACACCCATGGTTAAATCAGACCTTCTGCCTAAAATGTGCCTGTGCTCACGTAGTATAACATGGTTATGGGGATAATTCTAAAACCTCAATATATGGTCACAATAGTTTTTTATCACAAAACTCAAGAGCATAAAGTATAAATATCCTTCATACTATACCATATTTCTTAATCTAATGGCTCTTGCTCTCTTCTAGATGATCATGACACTCTTTCATGTCTCCAAACCTCCCCAAAGATCGTGCCTTATTTTCAGTCTCTTCTACTGGCTTTATTACTTGCATTACTGAGGAATAATGAAGCCTTCTGATGAGAATTTCTACAGACTACCACTGCCATATGTCCTCACCAGAACCTGTATCTGTATTCTCTGTTACCATAGACACATTAACTCTCATTTCCTCTCACCTCAAGAACATCCCCTTCTCTTCTGCATGATTACTTTTTCCACTACCCTATATCTTTGCAGTCAGAATACAATGGACTGCTTTTATCCATATTTTAAACATTTTCTTAACTCCATTTTCCCTGCTAGCTAGTGTGCCATTTCTTCTAAATGCAGCAAAATGCCTTAAAAATGTTGTCGATGTTTGCTAATTTCTCATTTGCCAATTTCTTCTTGATCCCATTCAATCAAGTTTTCATGTTTACAATCTACTAACTCTTGTAAAAGTCAGTAGTGACACCTATATGGAAATATAAGAGTGGATTCTCACATCTGATTCTTTTCTCCCAGTCAGTTGCATTTGTCAGTTTATTACCTCTTTCTTTCTTGATGCACTCTTTAAAACTTGGCATCAATGATATCCCACTCTTTTGTTTTTTTCTCCTTTATCATGTCTTGTTCCTTATTGGTTTCTTTTACTGATTTCATTTGTTATTTCTGTGCTGGTACTCAATGTATAGTCCTCTTCTCTTTTCTATTTCCCTAAGTGATCTTTTCCAGTCATGCATTTTAATTCCATTTTACATCAATTATTCCATAGTTGTATCTCAAAAACTAACTTCTGAATTTCAGATCCTGGATATAATATCGCCACTCCCACGTAGTACTTTCATGCCCTCTTCTTATCCTTTTGGGCTCTACCTATCAGTTCACGGAGCTCAACTTCCAATGGTCGCTATCTGCATCTCTTTGCTAAAGGACTTTCTCTGAATACTGTGCCCATACACACAGAGTGCCAGAAGCCCCAAAAAGTTAACACATTGTGTGGTCACCTCTCAATCAATGACTGATGAGGGTTGGTATATAAATATGCCAGCTCCCTTGACTTTAGAGTAGAATAAATATGACCTTTATGTTGCACACTACCTTCAGTGTCTCACTAAGGAATGAACTCCACTTACACACAGTGGTAACTAACCAGCTAGAAACGTACTGTTCATTTAGTCCCTTCATTTTCCTACCTCATGAACCCAATACCCTACTGATGTGTCCTGTATTTGTCTCCCAAATCAACAATTTGATTTACAAATCTTCACCAGTGAATCTACTTCTGTGGAAACCCCAAAAAAGATAAATATTTGAGATATCTCAAGATATTGAGATAATATAAAGATATATAAAAATTAACATGTAAAGCCCAAACTTTTTATCCTAAAGGATCCTATCTAGCAGGATGGAGGAAGCGAAAAAGAAGTACACACCTCTACATTTCAGAACTTCTTTAGAAGGTGGACACATTTTGGATGAAGGAAACTCAGCCCTTGAGCATCACAAAATACCCTTACTCCCTCACAGGAGATGCCCTCTGTAGCATGCATGTGAGTGATAGACTGAGCCCAGCTTTTGGAAAACAGCTTGTGATATTTACCCAAACTATAAAGTCTTTTTTCTTTAAAGTAAATGACATGGGACCTGTTGGTGATGACAAGAATAATTTCTGTGTCCAGGCCAAGCCCTAAAGCAGCTATATACATATCTCTTAATAACACTATCCCCAATTGCCATTAACAGACATTTGGTCCTTTCCAAATGTCCATGAAGACATTTGGTCCACACCAAAAATTCGTTGCAATTTGATACTTTCAAAACATACACACTTACCCTGACTGCTGTAGCTCAGTTGGTTATGAGCATCATTCCATGATCTGAAAAGTCACTGGTTTGATTCCCAGTCAGGGCACATACCCAGTTTGTAGGTTGGCATTTGTCTCTCTCTCCCTCTCCTTTCCTCTCTCTATAAAAATCAATTAAAAACACATTAAAAAACAATAAAATACAACATAAGAAATTATCCTTGCATTCGAATAGCCCTTAATGTTTATTTATACTTCTGGGTTACAGGATTCAGACATAAAAATGCTATCATGTTCTATTGGTCCAATGATTGTGTTGTGGCTGTATTGCCAATAACAACCCTTCTTATTTTGGTAGCCATTCTGGCAATGACATGGGGCAGGTAGATAGATCAGGGCTTAGATCTTGTAGAAGAGTAGGATTTATATTAACTATGGACCAAATGTCCCCATGATGTTTTGGACACAACAAAATATCAAGGACCTTTTGGCATGGACCAAATGTTTTAGTGGTCATTTTGAACAGGACCAAATGTCCTCCAAGAGTAGTGGACATATCTGTCACTGCTGGACAATCTGAATATTTGAAGAGACATCTCAGAGATAAGGAATAATATAGCTGTATCTTAATAGAAGAGATTCTGTAAATCTAAAATTCAGGCAAATATATCCCAAGGCCCAAATATAACAATACTTAATCAATTTTCTCCTAGAATTACTAATCTCTCCTAATGCAGATAGTCTAGTATGTTTCATAAAAGACCTGTGTTAATGAAAAATGTAACCACTGTAGTATGGCCATATTTCACCTATGGGTGGGAAACATCTTACTCTAAAGGCACAATCCTTTAACATTAGCTTCCTTTTAGAATACCTTGGAAATCAGCATTTTCCTAATTAAGAATCACAAGAGGTCTCACTAACAATTCTGACTCCTGGAATTCTCCAGTTTAGTTTAGCTTCAAATTCAATAGCGCTAAGAAGAAGACCCAGAAATTGTATCAAATATCTTCTTCCTTTGCCTCTGTCTTATTTTCTCTGGATACAAAAGGTATTTAGCAGACAGTTAGGTCTGATCACAAATTTTTCTCCTGGTACCAATAAGCCAACATCTAAGATTGGTGGTATTTGTCTAAATCAAATAGGCTAGCTAGTCTCATCCCTCCTGGGTTCTCTCATTGTACAAATTCTTTCACAAATTTCCAGTATTTCTAGATACTGACACAGCACTCAATTAAAAGGAAGTATTCTAATAAACTCACTACTATCCTCATAGATTGCCTTGCTGTCCAACTCACAGTAAGGTTTGTTTCAATTACTTTAAGAACACTCTTTATTAGCAAACAATGTATTATTTGTTGAAATTTGGTATAAAACTACTTGAAATTATTTAATGTGGTGGATACAACCCCCACAAAGCTTTCAGAGACACTTACTTTTGTAACTCAGCACCAATTAGCTATAAACAGATTGAAGATATCATCACTAGTTTAAACTGATAGAATTGTTCTTATGGTTATATTAGGCTGCATCAAGTTAAAAATCTTCTGCACAGCAAAATAAACAACAAAATGAAAAGGCAACCTATAAAATAGGAGCAATTTTGTAACCCATATATCTCATAAGAAGTTAATATCTGAAATATATGCAGAACTGATACAAATCAATAACAATAAATCCAATTTAAAATGGGCAGGGGAGTACATACTTGTGGCTCAGTGATTGAGTATCTACCCATGAGCCAGGAGGTCAAGGTTAAATTCCTGGTGACAGGATTGATCCCCACCCAGTAGGGGCTATGCAGGGGGCAGGGGAGTCAATGACTCTCTCTAATCATTAATGTTTCCATTTCTCACTTTCTCGCTCTCCTTTCCTCTTTTGGAAATAAATTTTTCAGTATTTGAAAAGCACATGCAAATGGCCAACAGATAAATGAAAATGTACTGGAAAATCTTCAGGGAAATGCCATTTAAAGTCACTTTGAGATATATCCACGTATTTGTTAGAATGGCTATCATCAAGAAGACAAACAACTGTTGAGCAGAATATGAAGAAAAGGAAATCCTTCTATACCATGGGTGGGAATATAAATTGGTATAGTCACCATGGAAAACCAAAAGGAGGTTCTTCAAAAAATTAAAAATAGAACTGCCATCTAACCCAGAAAAATCCCAATTCTTGGTATGCCGGAAACCAATCATTTACCACTAATAGAAAGATGTGGACAGGAAACTGGGAAGGCTGGTCAACAACCTTAATTGTTTTGATCACTCACTGTTTAGTTGAAACATTGTTAGCTGAAGCAGCCTCCACCTGTTTGTTTCATGTAAATTTCTGTTATTGGAATTTCCTGCCTAAAGGTTATGGGCCTATCCCATAGTCTCAATAAAAGGGATTGCAAGGCCAGAGCAAGGGGTAGTCCCCCCACTAGAGGTGGGCTTCCGCCTGGCCCCCCATTTTCCCAAATTAACTCTTTTCCAAGTCTCTTTTCATTTGTGTGAGGCCTTCTCCAGAACCTGAACCCTGAACTGGAACCCTGAACCACGCAGGACGTGAAAGGGGTTCCCACATGGGTATATATTCAAAGGTTATGAAAATAAAATATTGAAAAGATATCTACACTCCCATGTCCATTGCAGCATTATTCATAATAGGCAAGACAGGAAAATAACTTAAGCGTCACAACACATGAATAGATAAATAAAATGTTATATCCACAATGGTATGTTATTCAGCCATGAAAAAGAAGAGAATCTTTCCATTTGTGAAAACATACATGGTCCTTGAGAGCATTATGTCAAGTGAGAGATGTCAAAGACAAACACTGTATAATAATATTCCATGCATGGAATCTTAAAAAACTTAATTGATAGAAACATAGAGTACAATGTTGGTTAGGAGAGCCTGGGGACTCAGGAAAATAAGGCTATGTTGATTAAAGGGTAGAAAATTAAAATTATCTTTTTTTTTTTTAATATATTTTATTGATATTTCACAGAGAGGAAGGGAGAGGGATAGAGAGCTAGAAACATCGATGAGAGAGAAACATCGATCAGCTGCCTCCTGCACACCTCCCACTGAGGATGTGCCCGCAACCAAGGTACATGCCCTTGACCGGAATCGAACCCGGGACCTTTCAGTCCGCAGGCCGACGCTCTATCCACTGAGCCAAACCGGTTTCGGCAAAGGGTAGAAAATTAAAGTTAAAAGATGAATAAGTTCTGCAGACATGCAGAGCATTGTGATTATAGTCAACAATACTTCAAAGTTGCTAAGAGACTAGATCTTAAATGTTCTCACCACTAAAAAAGAAATGATTATATGATGTGGTAGGCATTTATCTAATGCTATGGTGTTAATCTTATAGTATGTAAAGGTATACAATTAACATCTTGTACACCTCAAAATTACACAATGTTTATGTCAATTATATTTTATTAAAAATAACCCCCTCCAAAAGCCAAAGTTATTAAGGAAATGTAAATTAACCACAATGAGATACTCCTCTATACCTAACAGAGGGTTAGCATTATAAAAAGACTGATCACACCAAGAGTTTGTGAGGGTGTGGAGCAACTGGAACTCTCAGGCACCACTGGTGGAAATGTAAAGCAGTAAAATACTTTGGCAAAGAATTTTGCAGTCTCTTTAAAAATTAAGAAACTTTTAGCCTTATGAACTATTCTGTGTTCTATCTAGCCCTTCCACTGTGAGGCATTCACTCAAGTGAAATGCATGCATATGCTTATTAAGAAATATATGTATATGAATATTTGTGGCAGCTTCATTTTGTAATATCTATAAACTGGAAACAATGTAAATGTCCATGGACAGGCAAATGAGTAAACAAATTATGGCCTATCCATACAATGGATATTAGCAAAAAAGCAGAGAAATGCTGATACACACAACAACACAGATGGTTCTCAAAATAAGAGGAAACTTTTTGGGGTGATGGATATGTTCACTATCTTGATTGTGAAGATTGTTTCAGGAGTGCATACATATGCCAAATTCAACGGACTGCACAGTTTAGTATGTGAAGATTATTGTACCTGAATTATATATACCTTAGCAAAGCTGTTGGGAAAGAATTATAAAATTTTAGTTTTTGTTATTTTTGCTAGTATATATTGACCTTGTAACCTATAATTATAATGAATTCCTTTTTAATTTTTGTAATTGCATATATATATATATGTATATATATATGGCTATTCTGCAAAGACCATTTGCTAATTGAGACAATTTTACTTTTCTTTTTCAATCTTAAACCTTCCTGCCCTTCTGCTTTTTCTTTTTCCTTCCTCTATTGCACTGAGTGTCTGAGATCTTCTCATCCTATGGAAAAACAATCAAATTTATAGCATGAGTTATCCTATTTGCTGTGTTTCATGATGTCCTTCATCAAACTGTGTGTCTACTTACATTTCAGGGATCAAAATTTTTTTTTATCATGAATAGCTGTCTATTGAGCTGGTCATATGATTTTCTCTTTTACTCTATTAATGTACTGAACTACATTTCTTTATGTTTAAATGCTGACTCAAACTTGAATTGTGGAAAATCTTACTTAATACTAATTTTTAAAAAATATTGCTGTAGCCCTAGCTGGTTTGGCTCAGTGGATAGAGAATCAACCTATGGACTAAAGGTTCCTGGATTTGATTCTGGTCAAGGGCATGTACCTTGGTTGTAGGCACCTCCCCAGCCCCCAGCTCTGGTTGGGGCCTGTGCAGGAGGCAACCAATCGATGTGTCTCTCTCACATCAATGTTTCTCTCTGTCTTTCCCTCTCTCTACTATTCTCCCTAAAAAAAAATCAACGGAAAAATATCCTTGAATGAGGATAAACAAAACAAACAAAAAAAATGCTGTATTCAACTCGCTGATATTTTGTCAGTAAATGATACTTAACTTTTATAGAACAGGTTTTCATTAACTATTTAAAAATGCTTGTGTATTTCCTAGGCCTTTATTCTAGGCTTATCTGATAGAGGCATGTTTAGACATTTTGTATGTGACAAATCATTTAACAATTACAAACAGCTATTTTATTTTAATCCATTTTTTATAAATGAGTTAACTTATACTCAAATAATATATGAAATTTTTTAAGATCCCACACTTACTAAGACACCGAGCTAAGACCTGAAGAAGAGTTGGTCTGGCTCTAGATTCTTTTGTTCTTAATCCTCACTGCAGAATATTTTTTCCCATTGATTTTTAGAGACAGTGGAAGGGAGAGGGAAACCTAAATGGCAGAGAAACATAATGATTGGTTGCCTCCCCCACCAGCCCAACAGGGCTGGGGATTGAATCTAGAACTCAGGTATGAGCCCTTCGCCAAGAATCAAACCCAAAATCATTCAGTGCATGCCCTGAGGCTCTAACCACTGAAAAACATTATCCAGGGATGGCTCTAGATTCTTAAGAATATGGTATCATTGTCATTTTAGGGTTTTATTTTCCCTTTTTTGACTCTGAATCACAGAAATTTGAAACAAGCTAAATTTCCAAAATAAGTCCAATTTAAGTGTGTGACTAAAGCTAGCCATAGACAGGTTTGTATATATTTCCACTAAGTATGAAAGATCAGGAATAGGGAATTAGGAAGATTGATGTAAAAGTGTTCTAGAGATTGCTCTGTGGCTCTAGCTCAATCACTCTCAACAGTAGCTGCAAGTTACCATCATTTTAGCAACTTTCAAAAAATACCCGTTACAAGGATCTCATATAGCAAGTAGAATCGCAACTTTGGGAAGGAACATGGGAACAGGTAATTTTCGAAGTTCTCCAGGTGCTTCTAATAGCTATCTATGTTTTCAAACTACAGAGGTTCCAGACATATTTGTAAATTGTAGTTTCTGAAATTTTTCTTGCCTTATCTCTTGATCCTACACAGCTCCCTTACTTAGAAAGACTTCATGTCTTGTCTGTTTTAGGATCTATAGACACTTATCATTTTCTCCCCTCCCCATTCATTATGCCCATCAGATAAAATTATCCTCTAAACTTCCTGCTGTAGGACTAGCTTAGATGACCTTTGTGTGTGGCAACTTCTCAGTCACTGCCAGGACATATGATCCCTCTGTGTCTTATCTCTCCTGACATTTGTCTTCCTATAGTAGTATTTAAAATACACTGCTCAACATAGAGGAGCTGGCTGAGGCTGCACAAGTAAACAAGACATCCACAGTCTCTTTGTGTATTGTGTCTTCTTGAGGTGGGTAACTTGGGGCATACATTGTTGTGCTTTTGTATAATATTGCTGTCAGGACTGCTCCAGCTCTGGTCCTTCCAGGAATAATTGTTCCGGGTTCTCGGAAGGATAAATTGAGCATTCAAAATGGCATATATTCTTAACTGCTCCAGGAGATTGAGCTTTTTCCCATATGTATTGTTTAACTCGCTTACTTTTAATTGATTTGGGTGCAGAAGGAAAAAAGGGAACAGTCTTCCCTAAAGAAAGTAAAGGGGTTTAGCCCTGGTCAGCATGAGTCAGTGGTTGGAGTGTCAGCCCCAACTACACCCATAAGGGTCTCGGTTTTGATTCCTGTTCAGAGAAATGTCCTATTTACAGGTTCAGACCAGGCCCTGTCTAGGCACAAGCAGGACACAACCAATAAATGTCTCTCCTTGGCATAGATGTTTCTCTCCTTCTCTCTCTCTTTCTTTGTCTCTCTCCTTCCCTCCCCCTTTCTATGAAAAATCAATGGAGAAAATAACCTTGGGTGAGAATTAAATTTTAAAAATAGTAAGAGATTTTAAAAATTCAGGAGTTTAGGCTGTTCTTTCTCAAGTTGGAGGATCCAAGAAGTGGACTCTCTGGTTCTATTTACTGAACTCTTTATGGGGCTGTGTCATAAACATTCGGGTTTATTTACCACTTTCTAAGGTGACCAAGTGGCTAACTACTCATTGAATATCCAAGCCCACTTTTTTAATAATCATTTTGTCATTTCAATTTTCTCCTGGCAAGTACATTTTCCAATCCTGAATAGAGCATTTCTCATATCCTAGAAAATGCACACAAGTTCTGGTGCCATCCAGGAACAAAATTAATTGTTCCATTTCATTTAGAATCTTTAAATCAAAATAGAGAAGAGTGTTCATGCCCCTTTAAGATTACATTGATGGATATTTAAAAATCCCTATATTATAAAAAGAAAGAAACTATATAGTGGATTTGAATGGCCACTGGATACTGGAGCAGGGAAATTCATCCTGTTTCCCACCTCTAGAGCAGGAAGTACTTGAAGAATCCTTGTCTGTTTTGGAGGTCATCTTTTCCAATGGAATTTGTTAGAATAATCTCAAGTCTGATATTTTCAATTATCAGTTTTAACATCAAAGCCTTATGTTAAGGCAAACCCTCACTGATATTTCTAGGGGCAATTAATCTGTCTTGAAATTGAGTTGTTTATTCTAAGGCAACTGCATGGATATTAGAAACAGCATTAATATACTCAGTCTCTATTACTTCCCTTTATATTAAAATGTTAACAAGTTAACTTTCCTGATCTTCAGTTTCTTCATCAAAAAATGTCAGTAACAAAATGATATCTTCAAATGAAAGTGTTGTTGGGTTTAAATAATGCGATGATATTTTAGGTACAGTTAGATGTGCTGTAAAAATCAGCATTGTACACAGTTTGGGCAATTTGACTTTCCTATCCACAGTCAATGCCAGAGAAGGCTCACTCATGCCTTGTTGTGTCCTCACTAAAAGAACTGCATTCATGTTTTCTCACAGCAGATGTGGAAATATAATTGGAGATACAAAGGTATTTAATGTCTTTTATTTGTACAGGAACTAAATTGGCTAAAATCTTTGATATTAAGATGCCTGTAAAATACCTTTCACTTATTAGGAAATTTAGAACATTTCCTTTTCGTAAATTATTATAAAAAGCTTGTTTTATGGAAAAATTCTTGCAATAATAATGATGATTTCTTGCATTAAAAAGTAAAATTGTAGGTTATTACCCTCTCCAGAGAAAATATAGAAATTTCAGCAATCCAGAACCACACATTTTCCTGCCTATATTACTTCCTTTTAATGAGCTGTATAGTACTCTACTGTGTGGAAGTATAAGAGATAATACAAACTTTTATATTTCAGCATATACGTATTTCCAACTTTTGCAATTATAGATTATGCATCAGAAAATAAATAACCTTGTGAATATGTATTTTTATTAAGAAATCATATTTAATAAAGAGCAATTTTTGATTCACAGCAAACTTGAAAAATATGTACAGATTTTTCTTATGTACCCTATCCCCCTACCCTACACATGCAGAGCCTTCTCCATAATCAACACCAACAACAGAGTGGTACATTTGTTATGAATAATGCAAACACACTGACACATCATAATGACACAGTCTATAGTTTACAATTCAGCAGACACCAAACTTTCAGACCTCAGGGACCACCAGTTGCATCACAGTTTACTCTTGGTGTTGTATATTCCAATATATAATGGTATATATTCATCATTATGTTATTATATATTTTTACTGCCCTAGATTCCTCTGTGCTATACTTATTCATAACTCCATCACCTTACCCCTGACAACCATTGATCTTTTTTTTTAACATTTTTTATTGATTTTAGTGAAGAAGGGACAGGGAGAGAGAGATAGAAACATCAATGATGAGAGAGAATCACCGACTGGCTGCCTCCTGCACACTCCCCACTGGGGACCGAGCCCACAACCTAGGCACATGCCACTGATCGAAATCAAACCCGGGACCCTTCAGTCTGCAGGCCGACGCTCCATCCACCGAGCCAAACTGGCCAGGGCACCACTGATCTTTTTACTGTCCCCATAATTTTCCCTTTTCCAGAATATCATATAGGTGGAATTATACAGTATGTAGCCTTTTCGGATTGGCTTAATTCACTTAGTAACATACATTAAAATTACTCGTCTTCATGGCTTGATAAACCATTTGTTTATAGTCTAAATAACAGTCCATTGGATGGATGTACCAGATTTTCTTTATCCACTCACCTACTGATGGACATTTTGATTGCTTCCATGTTTGGGCAATTATGAATAAAGCTGCTCTAAACATTAGTGTGCAGGTTTTTGGGGAGCATATGTTTTCAACTCCATTGGGTAAATACCAAAAAGAAAGATTACTAGTTTGCATGGTAAATAAGTTTAGTTTTATAATACACTACCAAACTGCTTTCTAAAGTGGTTGAACTATTCTCACCAAACAGTGAAAGAGAGTTTCTGTTGCTTCATATCCTTACAAGCATTTGGTATTGTCAATGTTTTGTATTCTGTCCATTCTAATAGGTGGGTGGTGCATTTCTTTTTAAAATTTCATTTCCTTGTTGATGTATCAGGGGGAATCAACTTCCCATACTTATTTGACAGCTGTATAGCTCTTTTTGTGAGGTGCCATTTTAAAACCAAGTTGTTTGTTTCCATATTTCTGAATTTTAAGAGTTCTTTGTATATTTTGGGTAACACTCCTTTAACAGATGAATCTTTTGAAAATATTTTCTCCTAGTCTTCTCATTCTCTAAATATCGTCCTTTGCACAATAAGAGTTTTTAATTTTAATTGTCTGCCTTATCAATTATTTCTTCTGTGGATCACCCCTTTTGAATTGTATTTAATCAGATGACCATTCCCAAAGTCATCTTGGTTTCTCCTTATTCGCTAGGAGTTTTATAATTTGCATTTTACATTTAAGTCTGTGAGTCATTTTGAGTTACTTTCTGTGATGAGTATAAGGTCTGTATTTACATTTATTTTATTGAATGTAGATATCCAGTTATTCAGGCACTATTTCTGAGAAAACTATCTTTGTTTTATTGTATTACTTTTGGTCATTTGTCAATATCAGTTGACTATATTAATGAGGTTTGTTTCTGGGATCTTTGCTCTGCTCCATTAATCTACTTATCTTCTTTTGCCAATAATGCACTGTCTTGATTATTGAGTTTGATATTGACTAACAGCAATCCTCCAACTATGTTCTTCTCATTCTGTACTCTGTTAGTTATTCTGGGTCTTTTGCTTTTCCATATGAATTTTAGAATTAGTTTTAATAACACCCACAAAATAACTTGCTGGGATTTTGATTTGGGTTGTATTGAATCTATAGGATAAGATGGGAATAACTGACATCTTCACAATACTGAGTCCTCCTATTCATGAACATGAAATATCCCTCCATTTTTTAGTCCTCAGGCTAGTTAAAATAAAATTCACTCCTCATGCTTCAGCACTTTAGGTTTGAACTAATTTTGTAGGCCTGAGTATTCACACTATATTTTATGTCAGCTTGGCTATACTGACTTGATCTTGTTTTCTTCACTTACTAGTATTCCTCAGACCAATGATAAAATATGTAATTTAGGCCATTGTACCTTGTGGTCTCAATTTCACTCCTGAGCCCTCTCTCTCTCATAATTTTAATATTTGCATGCTGAATTCAAGCCCAGGTTCCAAAGCTGGCTGCCTGATATTAATCTGAGAGCTTTTTTAAATATTCCTGGTGGTGAATTTGTACTATAGCTTTATGAGATGTCCCCATTGGGGAAAATAGGTAACTCTCGGTACTATTACTTACAGTTTTATGAGAATCCCCAATTACCTAAAAAAATAAAAAACATGAACAAGTTTAATAAACCAAATCTCCAATAGAGTCTCATGTGGTTCTAGTGTTGCAAAATATTAAGTGCCAAGGTATATATCTAATTATAGGTTCCAAAACTTATTATTTTCTTGCTTGCTTTGATTCTCCTTTTTTTTACAACACAGTAGCTTGGAAAGCTTTCACATCTCTTCTCCATTTTAGGGTTTCAAAGCACTGTTTATAACTTTATCCCCACCCCATACTTCTGGGCATATCATAAAATCGTCCCAAATCCCTACTGAGGGAATAATCCTGTTGAGAATTATTTGAGTGGCATCTCTCACAAACTATTTTCTAGCATCTAGGCAGAACACATAATACCTCTGTCTCATTTTATTATGAGCCATCTATTTTAATCCCCATCAGGCTCCTCACCAGCAAGCCCTTAAAGCAGATCCCTTAGCTAGGTGAAGGTGGTTGACAATGTGGGCACAGTCTCTAGAGCTGTAGGCTTCAGGCACCGCCTTCTGTGTCACGGAGGTTAGGTAGGGAATCTATGGTCTAGCCCTGGTATACAAAACTACTGTGAGGCCTACTCCAGGTCAGTCCTTCCTGAAATGTTTCTATATTCTGAGGAAAAATGGAGATTCTAATGTGCATATTTCCTTAAGTGGTATCAGGTTTCTGTTGACTAAACCAAGGACTAGGAATGAACAGCTCCTTCTTAAGTGTGCTGAGGATGGGTCCTGGTGTTTCTCTGAAGTTTCTACGAGGCCCTCTGTTCACATGTGTATCTCCTTGATCCTGTGCTTTGGGATAAGAAAAAAGGGAATCTAGGGGAGTTGCAGGTCCTCCACATGTAGAAAAAGGAAATTTGCCTCTGGTCAGGTGTTGTAAACATTCCTTTTGGGTTTCTTCTACAGACTTGGTAAAATGTCTTTCTTCTCATCATGGATCAAAGTTATTTTTATCATTGTCTTGGCATTTCCTCTTTATTCTGGTGAGTACACTTCCAATTCTGGATGAAGCAATTCATACATCATAGAAAATACAGGAGACAACTATTATCTTGAAATGGAGCAGCTTATTTTATTATGTTTGTGATACTTAAACTGGCAAAATGAATGCGCATGCTACAAACACCTTTTTAAAAATGACATCAGTGGATTGCTTTTTCTCATTTCCCACCTTAGAGAGATGGAGGCAGAGAGCTGAGTTAGAATGAGCAGTAGAACTCAGCTTTTTGTTCATTTATGACCAAAGGTATTTAGTTATTATTATTTTGGAGGTCAGATTCCATGTTTGCTAAATGTAGATTTAAGGAGGTAATGTCTTTTAGAACTAATATTCCAATCCGATTTGTCATTTGCCAGTTCTCAGTCCACTAAAGTCAAAACTCTGTGTAATGGGAGAAATCACTAATCCCTCTCCTGGAAATTTTTATTCCTTTAGTGCAAGGAGACTGATGAATTTGAGTAAAGTGGCTATGAGGTGTTGAATAGACCCTGATATAAGAACTGAGTACTATTTCATTAAGTAGTAACTAATTTCTTCATGTTATGTGACTTTATGCAAGGCATATTAAGTGGCATTAAGCAAGGCATTGTCTTCTCTTACTAGCATATCTCCTTTATTAAAAAATGAATAAAAAGAGTTTTGGTATTTTCAAAGAGAGACTAATGCAGTGGTTCTCAACCTTCCTAATGCCGCAACTCTTTAATACAGTTCCTCACGTTGTGGTGACCCCAACCATAAAACTATTTTCGTTGCTACTTCATAACTGTAATTTTGCTACTGTTATGAATCGTAATGTAAATATCTGATATGAAGGATGTCTTAGGTGACCCCTGTGAAAGGGTTGTTCGACCCCCAAAGGGGTCATGATCCACAGGTTGAGAACTGCTGGACTAGTGATTACTGTACAACACTAAAATTATTTTTCATAGGTGAGAATAATTTGGAATTATATTTCCAATTTGGAACTATTTTGTGAACTTACTGTTTTGATATCACCACAAAAGGCTCACCTCAGAAGTTGGGTGTCTGAGTAGACAATTTGTGTAGCATTTTGCTACCAAAAACTATAGATAGATTCTTTCTACCACAGAGTCTGATTGTTTTCCCCTCTTCTTATTTTTACATTTTCTTTTGTGTGATGGTTGCAGATGCTGCTCTTGCACCTCCTCCAAGACCACCAGTAAGTTAATTCTGATTAATATGGAAATTGAAAATGGCAATATTTTAATTTTTTTATATTGTAAATTTTAATAGCAAATTTCACCAAACAGCCTGGCCGGTGTTGCTCAGTGGTTAAGTGTCAACCTATGAAACAAGAGGTCCCTGATTTAATTCCTGGTAGGGCACATACCAGGGTTGGGGCTAAATACCCAGAAGCAGTTTATAGGAGGCAGCTGATGGATGTATTTCTCTCTCATTGATGTTTCTATCTCTCTAGTCCCTCTCCCTACTGCTATTAAAAAAATAATAATAAATTCACGAAAAAAATGTGGAACAGAATGACCCTTCAAATTTTTTTAAACTGTGCCATTATTATGCAAAGTTCAAGAAATAAAATTGAGCCAACCATATAAACCCACTTGGTATTTTTAACAAGATCAAAATATGCCATTATTTCAAGATTCATTATTAGGTGTCCTTGTTATTTGCGAGCATCTGATAAAGGTTACAGTGTATTTGAAGTAGAATTGTGTATCCCAGCAAAACAAGAGGTTTACAAAAAATTATCCATTTAAAGGTATATATACTAATAATTTTCAAAAACTCACAGAGCAGAATATTATATAGAGGGGAGAAGCATCTAAATAGATGAACTTTACAAAGACATTTCAAATGCCAGTCAATACACACCACATTATTTATCTATGTAAATTACCAATACTGCCATTACTAACAAAATCCTATCTAATAGAAGAGTAATATGAAAATTAACGGTCACTCCATCACAAAGATGGTGGCGCCCATAGCCACAAGATGGTGGTACCCAGTACCCTCAGCCCTGCCGCTGGAGTATTTGGGCCTGTCGGCCCAGCCAGGGATCATGGGGATCAAGCAGGGAAGCAGGCTCTGCCCACTCCCGCGGCAGATCCAGCCTCACTGCTACTGAAGTGTTTGGGCCTGTCGGCCTGGCCAGGGGTCACAGGGACCAAGCAGGGAGGCAGGATCTGCCCACTCTGGCAGCAGATCCAGCCTCACTGCTCCCCATTCTCTGGAAGTATCCGGGCCTGTCAGCTGGGCTGGGGGCCTCGGTGGGCTTCACTCCCTTCTCTGCTTTGCTCAGTCCACAGGAAGCCCTATACTTGCAGGAATAGGCTGGAGGAAGCCCTATTCTTACAGGAATCTTCCTGCAATGGGCCTCTAGTTTTATGTAATACTAGAGGCTGGTGCATGAAATTCGTGCATGGAGGGGGGCTCCTCAGCCTGGCCTGCACCCTCTCCAATCTGGGACCCCCTCGGGGGATGTCCAACTGCTGGTTTAGGCCCAATCCCAGTGGTGGGATTGGTCCTAAACCGGCAGTCAGACATCCCTTTCGCAATCCTAACCACTCGCCTGCCTGCCAAACTGATCATCCCCCTGTTGGCCTGATCGCCCCTACCTTGCCCCCCTGCTGGCCTGATTGCCCCTACCTTGTCCCCCTCCTGGCCTGATCACCCCTACCTTGCCCCCCTGCCTGCCTTATCGCCCCTAACCTCTCTGCCTGCCTGCCTGTTCGCCCCTAACTGCTCTCCCCTGCCTGCCTGATCTCACCCCAACTGCCCTCCTCTGCTGGCCTGATCTCACCCCCAAATGCCCTCCCCTGCCAGCCTGGTTGCCCCCAACTGCCCTCCCCTGCCAGCCTGATTGCTCCTAACTGCCTCTGCCTCAGCCCCCACCACCATGGCTTTGTCCAGAAGGAAATTGGATGTCTGGAAGATGGCCAGTCGACCCGGTATAATTAGCATATTACCCTTTTATTAGTAGAGATAGATTATATAGTATAGGAATGCTTAAATTGGGGGGTGAGTAAGCCTTTTTCAGCAGGAGGAGATGCTCTTGGCAGACAAAATCACATAATCCCTACATCTGGAGTGATAGCCAGCTATATGCACTATACTGCCAAACCGGTATTAAAAAATTGAATCATTTTCTTACACCTTACACCAAACAGCTATTGACCTTAAATCTTTTCCTCAGCCCCCATCTTAGGTTCTGCCTTTACAGTTCACCCAGATTTGATTCTGATTGGTCGGTTTTTATGCCAGTCACTGTCAAAAGCTCTGCCTCCTGGGCAGCCATTAGCTCCTGGCACTCCACGCAGATTTGGTTCTGATTGGTCTATTTCTATGCCACTCAACATCAAAAGGCCCATCTCCTAGGCAGCTATTGGCTCCTCACAATTCACCCAGATTTGGTTCTGAATGATCGGTTTCTATGCCAGTTAGCATCAAAAGCCCCACCTCCTAGGCAGCCATTGGCTCCTCACAATTCACCCAGATTTGGTTCTAGTTGATCAGTTTCTATGCCAGTCAGCATCTCAGGGCCTATCTCCTGGCCTGATCTTAGAGGCGGAGCTGATCAGCAGCTGCCCCAGGTGCTGGTGAGTGGGCTGAACTGCTGACCTCTGGGAGAGAGAGAGGCTTGGCTGCTAGTGAGGCCAGGAGAGAGAAGCAGAGTCTGATCACCCTGCTTCTCTCTCTGAGCTCACCAGCAACTGCTGCCACTGCTGATCAGCCCCACCTCTCTCTCTCCGAGAGGTCAGCAGTTCAGCCTGCTCACCTGCTACACGTGCAGCCTGGCATTCAGTCGAGCTGGAGTCATTGTGGATGTTACGACCCTGGCTCTTTATATATATATATATATATATATATATATATATATATATATATATAGAGAGAGAGAGAGAGAGAGAGAGAGAGAGAGAGAGATACACAAGTACTAATATATGTGAATCTTTACATATGTGCTGAAAATCTGAATGTATCTGATTTGGTAATAGTGAGACCATTGAGAAATATAAAGAAACTAGACCCGATGCATGAAGGTTCATGCAAGAACGGGCCTTTCTTCCCCTGGCTGCTGGCACCACCATCGCTCTGGCCAGAGCCCCCTTTCTGCTCTAGCCTGGAGCTACCTTTCCGCCTTCCCACTCTGCCCAGAGGCCCCAAGCAGCTGGGGTGGTGCAGAACACCTGCGTCATCTCCATGGCGATGATGCAAGCATCCCGCCCTGCCCTGCCCCCTGGCTGTTAGGTACCCACATATGCAAATTAAACCACCATCTTTGTTGGGTTAATTTGCATACTCACTCCTGATTGGCTGGTGGGCGTCGCGAAGGTACAGTCAATTAGCATGTTACTCTTTTATTAGGTAAATTATTAAAATTCCATTGTACTGTTCCTTGTAGTATGAAATGGGGGAAATCTGATGCAGGTATGAGGAGAAGTGAGACGAGAGTGGCTACATTATACAAATATATTCAGCAATTTGTCTGCTTTCTAAAAAGGACATTGGGTTTGTAAAAATATATCAATAATATTTTATGACTAATTGGATGGTTTATTTTCAAACCACAATATAGAATATGTTCATTCCATTTTGATGCATGATATCTTGTACTAAGATTAAAGAACATTTTATTCAAAAATTCCATTATCTGACAAATTTTATGTTCTTCTTTATGTTCAACAGCCAGACTGTAAAGTATTTCGGGATCGATTATTTATTTGCAACAACGAAGTGGATCCAGTCTGTGCAACCAATGGTTATACTTACTACAATGGATGCGTTTTCTGCAGTGTATTGGCGTAAGAACACAAGGCTGAATATTGGCTCTTCTAAAATAGTGAAGAAACCATCAAAAAAGGATAGGAAAACCCATGTTTTGGACAGCCTGGGCACAGTATATATGGGAAAAAAATTGTTCAATATCAGTAAATGCCACAGAAACACAGTGGTACCTTTCCTGGCACTCCTCATTTGCTAAAGCAGTTTGGTATTTGACCTCTCATTATAACTGCTGGATATCCAGCAAATGTACAAATCAATTTACTTAATTTAAACATTCTATGACCAATACATTGAATGCTGAAGTCCACATGATAACTAATAATCTCTGTCATGTAGCTTCAAGCTACAGGGAACATAATAAAGCAAGAAAACCTATGTGACTACAAAAATTTAAAATCCATCACAATGGGCCTATTCATACTAGGAAGGAACTCCTCTGATGGTCCACCTTATCTCTTGAACTCCATGATAGACTGAGAACCTTCCTTAGATAGCAAGGCAATCAAGGTCACTTCCATCCAACCTCCTTTCCTATATGCTTCACTCCAAAGGAGTTTGCAGTCTAAAGGTTCAGTCAGCCTTGCTAGCTCCCTCCTTATTTTCTCACAAATTTCCTCTTATTTAATCCTAGAATTGGTTTCTACTTCTAAAGAACCACCAAACAAAACTCTCCTCTCTCTAGTCTGGGTGGGTTCCAAGATTGAGCCAAGACTGACTATGTAGAAAGAGTCAAGTTGCCCCTAGTCACAGAAGGATATGTGCAGGACTGGGAAACACATGGGTCCCAAATGTTTGTGGAGGTGGAACAACAGCTTCTCCACACCATGCTCCTCATTTAGAAGCAGTTAGTGCAATGCTGTTTATAATAATTTTCTTTCTCTTTTTCTTTACAGAGATATTAAAAAGAAATTTAAATTTAAACATTATGGAAGATGCTGATTCTGCCCAAGCTAAAAACTCTGATGGCTTTTAGGGCAATTGCATTTTGCAGTGGATTCTACAGCCAGAGTCTTAAATCAGGGTTTTAAACTCCTAGGTGACCAGACAACACCTTCCATGGTATACAAGATGGAATATAGGGTGTTGAAAATTGTTTCCCAACTCTAAGAACCTTTGATTGGTTTTCTTTCTCTGTTCAAGTATTAAATAGCAAATGAAAAACTACCCCAATCATGTGTTTGATAATATAAAACCTAATTCAATTTACAATCATAAATATTCCAACCTGTACAATGTTAAATAATACTATCTTTATTGAAATACCCCCTTTTGTTGATTAGTGGGTTAAAGAACATGACTACTTTTGGTAACTACAAGTAAATACTTTCAAAGATGAAAAAGTAATATATTTCTGGGGTGTTCAATAAAAGTACAGACACTTGGGCTCCTCTTTATATGAAAGAATCAAAACCTCTAGAAGAGGGATCTAGGACTTGAGTTCTAACAAGTACCCCAGGTCAATCTTCCAATCATCAATATTAAGCAATATGGATATTTATTCAAAACATAGGTCATGTCTATAATTGAATGAAGTACAAAGTCTATTCAAAGATATTGTATGATTTCTGAGGCTTGGAGGAAATTTATATTATTTTCTTTGTTGTTCACAAATCAGTCAACAAAGGTTGTTAGTGTATTTGATATAATCTAGATCCAAGGCCTTTATTAGGTATACTAGTGACCCAGTGTATGAAATTTGTGCACATTAAAAGGGGATTAATTAGAGGAAATAATTTAATATTGCTATTTGCCCTTTCTCTATAATAGAAGTGTCAGAGATGAAAGAAAATTAGTAAAATGTATATGAAAACCTTCCTCCTGTCAGAGTCTGGGGCCCACCACGGGACCCAGAGTCAAGTCCCTGCCCACCCACATACACCTCAAAATTGCGTGAGACCCAGACCCGGGCGCCCCTCCACCCCCATTGGGCTAGATCCAGACCTGGCCAGTCCCACCCTTGGCAAGCCCTGCCGGGCGGGAGGCATAGCCTCAGTTCCCCTGGCCCGGCGCCAGAACAGGGGGCATGGCCTGAGGTCCACCAGCCCAGACCGGGGTGGGGGGCATACCTTGAGGTCCTCCGTCAAGCCCCATCAGGTGGGGGACACGGCCTGAGATCCCCTGTCAAACCCCGCTGGGTGGGGGGCATGGCCTGAGTTCCCCCGTCAAGCCCGCCTGGTGGGGGGAGGCACAGCCTCAGGTCCCCTGGCCCAGCACCAGGAGAGGGGCACAGCCTCAAGTCCCCCAGCCCAGCACCGGGAGTGGGGCGCAGTCTCAGTTCCCACAACAAGCCCTGCCAGGTGGGGGGTGCAGCCTGAGATCCCCTGTCAAGCCCCACGGTGGTGGGGGAGTGCATAGCCTCAGGTCCCTGCTGATTGCTTGTTAAGGCTCCTTATGGGAACTTGGCCTCAGTTATGGGTACAGCCATCTTTGTGACAGAGTGATGGTCAATTAGCATATACCCTCTTTATTAGATAGGATTAAATAGAGGCCCATTACATGAAGATTCATGCAAGAATAAACCTTTCTTCCCCTGGCTTCACTCCTGGCCACCCAGGAGCCTGCAAGTCCTCGCTCCTGGCTGGAGCACTGCTCCTGTAGCTCCCTCTGCCCCCCGCCCTTCCCCTCATAGCAGACATCCCGCCCTGCCCACTGCTCCGTGCCTACATATGCAAATTAACCCACCATCTTTGTTGGGTCAATTTGCATATTCACTCCTGATTGGCTGATGGTTGTCGTGGAGGTACAGCCAATTTGCATATCGCTCTTTTATTAGTGTAGATGACTTGCAAATGTTCTCCCTGATTTTCAGGTTGTCTTTTTTACTTTATTGATGTTCCCTTTGCCACAATTTTTACAAATTTAATTAATTCCAACTTATCTATTTTTTTCCCTTTGTTGCTTGTACCTTGGTTGTTCGGTAAAAGAAATTGCTGGGTAATCCAAGCTTAAGAAGATCTGCACCTATTTTTATTGAAAATTTTAACACAAAATTTAACAAACAAAATGGTCTTCATAAAAAAAAGTATGTAATTTCTTTTTTTTTTTTTTAATATATTTTATTGATTTTTTTTTTTTTTTTACAGAGAGGAAGGAAGAGGGATAGATAGTCAGAAACATCGATGAGAGAGAAACATCAATCAGCTGCCTCCTGCACACCTCCTACTGGGGATGTGCCCGCAACCAAGTTACATGCCCTTGACCGGAATCGAACCTGGGACCTTTCAGTCCGCAGGCCGACGCTCTATCCACTGAGCCAAACCGGTTTTGGCAGTATGTAATTTCTTAAACCAAGTTCAACAAAGAGAATCTAGCCAGCAAGGCAAATCCATTTGCCATAACCTACATTATCTACAAGATAAAAATAATCATATCTTTTCACCCCGTTTTCACTAATTGATAATAAGATGCTGTTTTGAACAAGAATATAACAAAGGGGAAAGAATGTTAGAGTAAAATTATTCATCTTCATAAAAGTAATAGAAAAAATGTTACACCCAATTATCAATTTAATGTTAAGTAATGATACTCATATATTCACATAATGGAATGTTACACAGAAGTGAAAATAAATGAACTACATACAACTCTAAATATCAGTGTCTACAAAGTTCACAAAGGAGTATAAAAAGCAAGTCATGAAGAATACGTATATTACTGTTTTCTTTGTATAAATTACTAAGTTATCTAAAACTAAATGTATATATAAACACATGTATAAATATGACATATATGTCGTGATATCAAAACCTAAATATATATATAAGTACATGTATAACTATGAAATACATAAATCCTATATAATAAAAGTGTAGTATGGAAATTGTCAAGGGGCAGGCCGGCCAGGGGAGGCAGCAGGCGGCAGGCGGCAGGCGGCTGGAGGTAAAGGAGGGAATACCTGGCCTGCAGCCAGCAGCTGCTAGGGACCCTACCAGTGTACAAATTTCTAAATTGGGCCTCTAGTACATATGTATATAGTGAATATATGTACCAATCTGCAGTGAACTTATAGATGAATATAGGAAATAACAATCAGAAAATTCAGTTTGATGATTTCTTCTGATAAGGGAGTTGAGAGAGAGATGATTTAGTGGGGGAAGATCATGGATGTGGTTATGGATTAGCTATACACCTATACCAGTGGTCGGCAAACTCATTAGTCAACAGAGCCAAATATCAACAGTACAACAATTGAAATTTCTTTTGAGAGCCACATTTTTTAAACTTAAACTATATAGGTAGGTACATTGTTATTAACTTAATTAGGGTACTCCTAAGCTGGCCTTTGCTAAAAACTCAAGGGGCCAAAGAGCCGCATGTGGCTCGCGAGCCGCAGTTTGCCGACCACTGACCTATACAAAAAGATTTTAAACCAATTAATCACTTTTTTTTTCTCAATAGGAGGCTATATATTTTAATATTAATAATTTTAACAAAAATTAATAGAAGCCAATATACCAAATGCTACAATGGTTGTCTCTTGGTGAAATTAAATGTTTTCTTTTCCAGCTTTCTGAATCTTTGACCTTAAAAAGGAACATGTTTTTACTATAATAAGGGGGAAATGGCAGCCTAACTACCCTCCCCTGCAGTCCTGATTGCCCCCAACTGCCCTCCCCTGCATGCCTGGTCCCTCCCAACTGCCCTCCCCTGCTGGCCATGTTGTGGCGGCCATCTTCTGTCCACATGGAGACGGCCATCTTTGACCACATTGGAGGCGAACATCTTGTGTGTTTGAGTGATGGTCAATTTGCATATTACCTCTTTATTATATAGGATTGTCTTGTAGTAACCACAAACCAAACCAAACAACACAATTTAAGAATGAAAGGTTTCAATTTGTGTATAAGGCAATTCTGGTATTAAAAAGCAATCTATATATAAAAGACGAATATGCTAAGTGTCCAAATGTCCGACCAGTCACTATGATGTGCACTGACCACCAGGGGGCAGACACTCAATGAGCTGCTGTGATGCGCACTGGCCATTTACAAAGAAACGGTACCACGGACCTGGCGTCCACAAAGCAACACTCGGCTTCCCCCAAGTGGGACACAGGCCACCACACCACCCCAGAGTGACAGCCCACCAAATCACAGCCGACGCTGCTGAGACCCCATGGCGCAAAATGCGACCCCCAGCCCAGTCCGGAAACAGTGGCTGTGGGTGCCAGGTAATGATGTCACGCAGCAACGCCCTGCTTCCTCTCCCTAGCGACAGGCCATCCTATATAATAAAAGGCTAATATGCAAATTGTCCCTCAGGAGTTCGACCAACCAGGAGTTTGGCCAACCAGGACTTCAACCGCTTACTATGACATGCGCTGACCACCAGGGGGCGGCGTGGAACAAAGAAAGGCCCCAGCCAGCAGCCAGGGGAAGGAAGGCTCCAATCAGCCCTGATTGCCGGCCAGGCCTAGGGACCCTACCCATGCACAAATTTTGTGCACCAGGCCTCTAGTTGAATATATAAATAAAATTACTCTTCTTTTTAAATTCTCTTTTTCCTTTCTATTCAATTATTTGAAAATTTTCACATATCTTAGAATCTATAATATGTTATATTATAATCTCCCTTTCTCATAATCTGAGTTTATCAACTTGTCCCTAAGATTCCTCCTGAGGGATGACCTATTGAGAAGGCTTTATAAAGTATCTCTAATGATCTACTTTAAAGCCCCCAGGGAGCACACAGAATACCTCTGTGCTTTCTCTGCCCTGGGTCTCCTGTTTTCCCCATTAAGTTCCTCACTTACATAGTCAAAACAGTGACTTAATTGAATGAAAAATATTGAAGAGATGAGCTAGTCAAGTTTCATGAGCTGTTGGCCTGCCTTCCCTGTTATTTCTCAGGTAGATCAGGTGGGGAAATCTAGGGAGGCAGCCCTGACATGTAGCATTGCTGTGAGCACTGCTCCAAATAAGCACCGTTCCTTAAGGATAGCTAGGTTCCCTATGAGCTGACATAGTGGACTGGGAAAGCAAGGACTGAACAGTTCCTATACCAGTAAGAAATTTATCATATGTAGACTGTGGATTATCCCTTTCATGAATTAAAAACTATTCTAAATGTTTCATTCAAAGACATAACAAAATGCCTTTCTTCTCATGGATCAAAGCTATTTTCATCATTTTCTTTGCACGTCCTCTTCGTTCTGGTCTTGGATGAAACACTGCCTATATCCTAGAAAATGTGGGAAAACAACTGGTGTAACTGATTTTTATTAAGTTTGTGAAACTTAACCTGGTAAAGTGAAACTGAGAAAATTACAAATATCTTTTTAACATTTTAGTTGTGGATGGATTCTCCTGATTTCCTACATTAGAGAAGTAGAGACACAATGGTAGGCTAGAATGGACAATAGGTTTAATATTTTTGTTAATTTAAACTTTGAATTCTTTCCTTTCTGGGGCTCACATTCCATGGTTGTTAAATGCAAAGTGTGAGAAGAGTAGTCTCTTCTAGGTCTGATATTTTTTGACAATCTGAATTGATGTTTGCAGGCTGTGATCCCGATATATCAAGGCCTTGTGTAAGGATGAAACTCATTGATACTCTTGGTACCATGTTATCTTTCTTAAAGTTTATGTTGGTCCTTCAATTTCTGAATAAGGTATTCCTGGCAAGTGGCACACAATTACAACAAACAGCTAATTTAAAAAGCACTGATTAATTTCTTCATATTTGAATGATTTTGACCAGGTATTGTTGCCCTCAATTAGGATCTCAACTATAACACTTGAAAATACAGTGGCAGCTCTAAAGCAAGGTCCTGGGAATAATCTGGAGAATTAAAAACTGTTTCTTGATTTTGTTTTATTTAGTGAATTTAGTGTTTTGCTGCTGATATAAAAAATTATATTACTTGCATTTTTTAAAAAATATATTTTTAAATTTATTTTAGAGAGGAAAGTAGAGGGAATGAAAGATAGAACCATAATGATGAGAGAGAATCATTGACCAACAATTGTGGATGGAGCCTACAACCCAGTAGGTGCCATGACTGGGAATCAAACATGAGCTACCCTGGCTAGACTCAAATAAAAGAGTCTTAAGAAGAAACCATCAGATACCTGAGAAGGAAGAGTGGTGAAATTTTGTCTTTGGGAGTCTGATGGGGCCAATCAATAAAAATTAATAGACTTCGCTTAGAAATAGTTCATCTAGAACTTACGTTTATTTTGTTATGTCATTCTAATCATTCTTTGCCACATAGTCCCCCCATGCAAATTTAGAACATTTCCTCTGTATGAAGAGCATAACATGTATCAACAGCATGCTTTGTTTTCTGCCAAAGTAAAATGTTGTGTAATAATCATCATTTATTAAAAGGCGTGAAAATTTTAAAAATAGCAGACTTCAAATCCAGTGACATTTAATGGCTTTAATAAATATACTGAGTGGCCAGATTATTATGATCTCTGAATGCATAATAATCTGGCCACTCAGTGTATATGCTATGTAATAAAAGGTAATACGCAAATTGTCCCCTCGACCAGGAGTTCAACCAGCAGGCAGGCCAGCCAACTGCCCATATCCCCTCCCTCTGACCAGTCTGGACCCCACCCATGCACGAATTCACGCACCGGGACATACATATATATACAAGAAACCTTATTGGTTTCTTTTCCTGTATAAACACACACACACACACACACACACACACACACACACACACACACACACATACACCAAGTGGCCAGATTATTATGTGTTCAGAGATCATAATAATCTGGTCACTCAGTGAAATAGGATCATGAGCAGATACTGAGAAAAACCTGAACTTTCAAAAAACTCCCAAAAATAAATACAAATTAAGTTACTGAAATAGGAAACAACCCATCATCTAGGAGTTCGCAGTTTCTATTTTTTCTTAATAAAATGTCATTATAAGTTTTCTCATTGAGTTTTAGAAAACAAAAGAGTGAAAAATCTAAAAAAAAAACAAAAAAAACACCTACACTGCTTTTGAGAATTAATACTTGATCTCAGGGAATGAGTATGTATGCATACATGCATGTGTGTGAAGGGATGGGAGAGAGGAAAGTATGCTCATTCTGGTCCAGTCAATGTAATATACAACTCACATAGATTATGATGTTGCAAAAGTTATGACCCCTCTGAACCCCACTCCAGGAATCCCATGTCAGCTCTCTACCTCCTTCCACCTGTGGATATGGATGGTGGGTGGAAATTCCAAAAGGAGAAAAGTCGACACCTTACATGTCATTTAATAGCCTATTTATTAACATGTTTTTTTAGGACACAACTCATGTTTCCTTGACATAATCAGGAACCTCTTTTCCATAAGACTAAAGCTCATTCTGGTGCAACCCAAGTGTTTGCTTTAACAAAGGTCATTTTTTCTCCAGCATAAAATGTGAAGAAAAATGGATGGTTACACCTAGATAATGTCATTTTCAAAAAACTACTACCTCTCTATATCTCAATTTCACACATCTAAATTTTTGACAAATACTTACTATATATTTCAAGCTAACTTGCTCTACTATATCAAACCCAATGAAGTTCTGATCCTACCCAGATCTCAAAATATGGATCGTTCCACTTTTGCACTGTCCCTCCCTAATTAATGTCTTATCTTCCTTCTTTACTCGGTGTTACTTTCATGGCCAATGATTTTAACTACTTCCATGTATATATACACACACATTTCTTCTTTCCTCCTCTTATTTCACCCTGCTCATGTGGCCAAATTACTTCCAAATTAAATCAAACCTCCTGCCTAATCTTTGCCTGTGCTCACATAGTATAACATGGTTATAGGAATAATTCTACAACCACGATATATGGTCACAATAGTTTTTTATCACAAAACTCAAGAGAGCATAAAGTATAAATATCCTTCATACAATACTATACTATATTTTTTAATCCAATGGCTCTTGCTCTCTTCTAGATGATCATGACACTCTTTCATGTCTCCAAACCTCCCCAAAGATCGTGCCTTATTTTCTGTCTCTCCTACTGGCTTTATTACTTGCATTACTGAGGAAAACTGAAGCCTTCTGATGAGAATTTCCACAAACTACCACTACCATATGTCCTCACCAGAACCTGTATCTGTATTCTCTGTTACCATAGACACATTAACTCTCATTTCCTCTCACCTCAAGAACATCCCCTCTCTTCTACATGATTATTTTTTCCTCTACCCTATATCTTTGCAGTCAGAATACAATGGGCTGCTTTTATCCATATTTTAAACATTTTCTTAACTCCATTTTCCCTTCTAGCTAGTGTGCCATTTCTTCTAAACAGCAAAGTGCCTTAAAAATGTTGTCGATGTTGGTAATTTCTCATTTGCCAAATTACTTTTGATCCCATTCAATCAAGTTTTCATATTTACAATCTATTAATTCTTGTTAAGGTCAGTAGTGACACCTATATTGAAAACATAAGAGTGGATTCTCACATCTCATTGCTTTTTCCCAGTCAGTAGCAATTTTCATTTTATTACTCCTTTCTTCTTGATGTACTTTTTAAAACTTGGCTTTGATGATATCACACTCTTCACTTCTTGTTCCTTATTGGTTTCTTTTCCTGATTTCATTTGTCATTTCTGTGCTGTTACTCTTTATATAGTCCTGATCCCTTCTCTTTTCTATTTTGCTAAATGATGTTATCCAGTCTCATGAATTGTAATTCCATTTTACATCAATGACTCCGTGTTTCTGAATTCCAGATTCTTTATATGATATCTCCACTCCCACATAGTACTTCATGTCCTACTCTTATCCTTTTGGGCTCTACCTATCAGTTCATGGAGCTCAACTTCCAATGGTCACTATCTGCATCTCTTTGCTAAAGGACTTTCTCTAAATACTGTGCCCATATACACAAAGTATCAGAAGCACCAGAAAGTCAATACATCTTGTTGTCATCTTTCAATCAATGACTGATGTGGGTTGGTATATAAATACTAGAGGCCCAGTGCACATAATTTGTACACATAATTTGTACACTACCTGTACACAGGTAGGGTCCCTAGGCCTGGCTGGATATCAGGGCAAATTTGGGCCTTCCGGCTACTGGCCGGGGTTTCCCTTCCCTGAATGCCGGGTGGTGGCTGGGGCCTTCCTTCGTTTCACACCACTCCCTGGTGGTCAGCACACGTCATGGGGAGCAACTGAACTCCTGGTCTCCAGGTGGAACTCCTGAGGGGTCACTTTGCATATTTGCCTTTTATATATATATATATAGATGCCAGCTCCCTTGCCTTTAGAGTAGGATAAATCTGACCTTTATGTTGCACACTAGTTTCAGAATCTTACTACAGAGTGAATTCCACATACATAGTGGTAACTAACCTGCTAGAAAACACATTGTTCATTTATTCCCATCATTTTCCTGCCTCATTTCCCCAATATCTTAATGGTGTATTCTGTATTTGTCTCCCAAAACCACAAATTTATTTTCAAATCTTTACCACAAAATCTACTTCTGGGGGAAGCCAGACAATGATAAATAGTTGAGGTATTTCAAGATATTGCGGTATCTCAAAATTAATATGTAAACCCCAAATTTTTAATTCTCCCAGAACCCAGCCAGCAAGATAGAGGAAGTGGAAAAGAAGTACCCACCACTACATTTCAAAACTTCCGTAGAAGGTGGACACATTAATTTAGACAAAGGAAACTCAACCCTTAACCATCACAAAAGGCCCTTATTCCCTCATAGGAGATGCCCTCTGTAGCATGCATGAGTGACAGCCTGAGCCCAGCTTTTGGCAAATGGTTTGTGATATTTACCCAAACTAAAAAGTCTTTTTCTCTTTAAAATAAATGACCTGGAACTTAGTAATGACAAGAATAAATTTGGTGTCTGAGCCAAGTATTCAAGCAGCTATACATATCTCTTAACAATTCTTATCCCTAATTACGTTTAACAGACATTTGGTCCTGTCCAAAATGTCCATGGAGACATTTGGTTCACCCCAAAAAGTATTTGAAATGTGATCCTGTCAAAAACATAAATACTTGCCCTAGATCAGTGTGGCTCAGTTTAATGAGTGTTATTCCATGCACCTAAAGGTCACTGGTTCAATTCCCAGTTAGGGCATATAACCAAGTTGCGGGTTAACGTCTCTCTCTCTCTCTCTCTCTCCCCCACCCCTATCTCCCTCTCCCTTCATCTCTCTCTAAAAATCAATAAAGACGTATTTTATTCTTTATAATATATATATATATATATATATATATATATATATATATATATATATATATCCCTAACCAGTTTGGCTCAGTGGATAGAGCAGCCGTGGGCAAACTACGGCCCGCGGGCCGGATCCGGCCTGTTCGGCTGTTCTATCCGGCCCACGGAGCCGAAAGAGCAGAGGGTTCTCTTGCTCTCCCCTCCGCTCCTTCACCAGCAGCAGTGTTAACATGGCAACGTCGGGAAACAGGGCCGCAGCTTCTTCTTCTGAGTGGGCGGATTTATATCCGCCCATTCAGTAGAAGGAACAACCTCTCAATCTTCCAGAGGCTCCTTGTAATGCCCGTGGACGCGTCCCCCGACATCACCCTGGGAATAAGGCACGATCTTTGGGGAGGTTTGGAGACATGAAAGAGTGTCATGATCATCTAGAAGAGAGCAAGAGCCATTGGATTAAAAAATATGGTATAGTATTGTATGAAGGATATTTATACTTTATGCTCTCTTGAGTTTTGTGATAAAAAACTATTGTAGACACGTTATCGTGGTGATGTAGGGAGACACGCCCCTGGAGAGCACAGTATCAGAGCATTAGCTAAAAAGGAGACCAACAACCCTGTTCCCACTGAAGTTGATGTTTTAAAGACCAAAAACCTTTCAACCCAGTCTCCATTGCCATCTACATCTATGTCCCGGGCAAAATTTAGAAGTTGCACTAAAGAAAATGTTTAATTTACTGTTTACACATTTTGTTCTTTTCTATTTGTTTTAGTTTTAAATTATTTTATTATATTTAAGTTTAATTTGAAAGGCTTTTGTACCTTTCCTTTGTTAGGCAATTTTATTTTGCCTTTGCCATCTTCAACATAAGGTATGTTATTGTGCTATGATTCCTCCATTTTTTGAAGTTTCAAATTATAATAATTAGTGTTTACATTCTTCTTGTTAAAATGTTTGAAATGAATAAAACTATTGAAATAAAAAAAAGACTGTACCCTTTTATGTAATGATGTTTACTTTGAATTTATATTAGTTCACACAAACACTCCATCCATGCTTTTGTTCCAGCCCTCCGGTCCAGTTTAAGAACCCATTGTGGCCCTCGAGTCAAAAAGTTTGCCCATCCCTGAGATAGAGTGTCAGCCTGCAGACTGAGAGGTCCCAGGTTTGATTCTGGTCAAGGGCATGTACCTTGGTTGCGGGCACATCCCCAGTAGGAGGTGTGCAGGAGGCAGCTGATCAATGTTTCTCTCTCATTGATGTTTCTAACTCTATCCCTCTCCCTTCCTCTCTGTAAAAATCAATAAAATATTTATATATATATGTGTGTGTGTGTGTGTGTATATATATATATGTATATACACACACACACACACACACACACATATATACATACACACACACACACACACACACACACACTAGTTGCCTGGTGCACAAAATTCATGCACATTAAAAGGAGATTAATTAGAGGAAATAATTTAATATTGCTATTTGCCCTTTCTCTATAATAGAAGTGTCAGAGATGAAAGAAAATCAGTAAAATGTATGTGAAAACCTTCCTCCTGTCAGAGTCTGGAGCTCACATGGGACCCAGAGTCAAGTCCCCGTCCACCCACATGCGCCTCAAAATCATGTGAGACCCAGACCTGGCTGGCCCCTGCCCCCATTGGGCTAGATCCAGACCTGGCCAGTCCGACCCTTGGCAAGCCCTGCTGGACAGGGGACATAACCTCAGGTTCCCTGGCCCGGCGCCAGGATGGGGGGCATGGCCTGAGGTCCCCCAGCCCAGACTGGGGCGGGGGCGTGCCTTGAGGTCCCCTGTCAAGCCCCGCCAGGTGTGGGACATGGCCTGAGATCCCCTGTCAAGCCCCACTGGGTGGGGGGCATGGTCTGAGGTCCCCTGTCAAGCCCTGCCAGATGGGGGGTGCGGCCTGAGGTCCCCTGGCCTGGCGCTGGGGCGGGGGTGCAGCCTGAGGTCCCCTAATCCAGCACCAGGACAGGAAGCGCACCTTGAGGTCCCCCGTCAAGAACCACCAGGTTGGGGGCACGGCCTGAGGTCCCCCGGCCTGGCGCTGGGGCAGGGGGGAGCAGCCTGAGGTCCCCTAACCCAGCACCAGGACAGGAAGCGCACCTTGAGGTCCCCCGTCAAGACCCACTGGGTGGGGGGCGTGGCCTGAGATCCCCTGTCAAGCCCTGCCAGCCTGAGGTCCCCTGTCAAGCCCCACAGGAGCCGGGGAGGGCATAGCCTCAGGTCCCTGCTGATTGCTTGTTAAGGCTCCTTATGGGAACTTGTCCTCAGCTGTGGATGCAACCATCTTTGTGATGGAGTGATGGTTAATTAGCATATTCTCTCTTTATTAGATAGGATATATATATGTGTGTGTGTATACATATAAATATATATATGTGTGTGTGTGTGTATATATATATATCTACACTAATAAAAGGGTAATATGTAAATTTACCATCACTTCACAACCCCCACCAGCCAATCAGGCATAAGTATGCAAAGTAGTGGGACAAAGATGGCGGCAGCCATAGAGCCAGCCAGAGTGGGTGGGAGGCTTGGGTCACCCCTGGCGACGAAGGAAGCCAAGCTTCCCGCCCACCTGGGCCAGCTGCTGAAGGAGGGGCCTGTGGGTGGTGGCCACAGAGCAGGCCTGAGTGCACAGAAGGCTTTGGTCGCCCAGGCCGGCCACTGAGGGAGGGGCCTGCAAACCGCCCTCAGGCCCTCACCCAGGCTGGCCATGCCACCATTGGGGTGAAGGTCCCCGCTGGGGGGCGTGGACAGCCTGCAAACACCCATCAGCCCTTCACCCAGGCTGCCCAGGCACCCCAGTGGGGACCCCCACCATGAAGGGGGTGTGGCCAGCCTGAAAACCACCACAGGCCCCTTGCCCAGGCCACCCTGCCCCCCAAGGGAACCACCACCCTGATCCGGGACACCACCAGCTGGCCCCCACCCATGCACCAGGCCTCTATCTATACTAATAAAAGGGTAATGTGCTAATTAGACTGGGAGACCTTCCAGAAGACCTTCTGGACATTCTTCTGGACAAAGCCATGGTGGTGGGGCCAAGGTAGAGGCGGTTAGGGGCCAAGAGGGGAGGGCAGTTGTGGGTGATCAGGCCGGAGGGGTGGCCATTGGGGGTGATCAGGCCAGCGGGGGGTGGGGGGGTAGTTGGGAGTGAGCAGGCCAGCAGGGGGGGCCAGTTGGGGGCAAGCAGGCCATCAGTGGGGGTCAGTTGGGGGCAATCAGGCTGGCGGGGGGGGCAGTTGGGAGTGAGCAGGCCAGCAGGGGGGAAAGTTGGGGGCAAGCAGGCCGGGATGCAGAGTGGTTAGGGGCAATCAGGCAGGCAGGCAGGTAAGTGGTTAGGAGCCAGCAGTCCCAGATTGTGAGAGGGATGTCCGACTGCCAGTTTAGGCCCGATCTCACAGGGATCGGGTCTAAACCGGCAGTCAGACATCCCTTGAGGGGTCCCAGATTGGAGAGGGTGCAGACCAAGCTGAGGGACACCCCCCCACCAAGCACAAAATTCATGCACCGGGCCATTAGAGTGTGTGTGTATATATATATATATATATATATATATATATATATATATATATATATACACACACACACACACACACACACACACACACACATACACACACACACACATACATATATATACACACACACACACATATATACATATACATACACACAAACACACACACTCTGAGTGGCCAGATTATTATGATCTCTGAACACATTATAATATGGCCACTCAGAATATATTAGAGGCCCGGTGCATGAATTAGTAAATGGCTGGGGTCCAGCCAGCCTGGCCAGGGGGAGGGGACATGGGCAGTTGGCCAGCCTGCCTGCTGGTCGAACTCCTGGTCGAGGGGACAATTTGCATATTAGCCTTTTATTATATAGGATATACACTGAGTGGCCAGATTATTATGCGTTCAGAGATCATAATAATCTGGCCACTCAGTGTATAATAAAAAGGACACATACAAACCTAAGAAATTATTATTGCATTCAAACAGTCCTTAATGCTTATTTATACTTCTGAGTTACAGGAATCAAACATTAAAATTCTATCATGCTTTATTGGTCCAATGATTGTATTGTGGCTGTATTGCCTATAATAACCCTTCTTATCTTGGTAGCATGGCTGGCAATGACACATGGGGCAGGTCGATAGGTCAGGGTTCAGATCTTGTAGAAGAGTAGGATTTATATTAACTATGGACCAAATGTCTCCATAGATGATTTGGACAGAACCAAATATCAAGGACCTTTTGGCATGGATCAAATGTCTCAGTGGTCATTTTGAAAGGACTAAATGTCCTGCAAGACTAATAACCGTATTTGACAGTGATGGACACTCTGAATATATGAGGAGTATTCTCAGAGATAAGGAGTAATATAACTGTATCTTAATAGAACTGATTCTGTATATTTAAAACTGTGGCAAATATAACCCAAGGCCCAGATATAATATTACTTTGTGCTTATTCAATTTGTTCCTAGAATTATTAATCTCCCCTAAAGCAAATATACTGAATGCTTCATAAAAGATCTTTGTTAATGAAAAATATAACCACTTTAGTATGGCCATTTTTTATTTATTGGTGGAAAACATCTAACTCTAAAGGAACAACCCTTTAATATTACTTTCCTTTTAGAAGATCTTGGAAATCAGCATTTTCCTAATTTACTTAAGAATCATAAGAGATTTCACTAACAATTCTGACTCCTATACTTCTCCAGTTTAGCTTCTGATTCAGTAGGGATCAGAAAACTGTACCAAATATCTGTTCCTTCCCCTCCTTCTGTCTTATTTCTCTGGATGCAAAAAGTATTTAGCAGACAGTTAGATCTTATCACTAATTTTTCTCCTGGTACCAATAAACCAACATCTGAGATTGGTGGCATTTGTCTAAATCAAATAGGCTAGTCTCATCCCACCGAGGTTCTCTCATTGCACAAATTCTTTCATGAATTCCAAGTATTTCTAGATATTGATACAGAACCCAAGTAAAAAGAAGTATTTTAATAAACACACTACTATACTCATAGATGATCTTGCTGTCCAACTCACAGTAAGTTTTTTTTCAATTACTTTAAGAATCGCTCTTTATTAGAAAACAACATATTATTTGTTAAAATTTGGTATGAAACTACTTAAAATACTTTATTTTTTTATTTTATTTTTTTATTTTTTACATTTTTTTAAATTGTTTGAAGTATTAAAAATAGTAGTACATATGTCTCTTTTTTCCCCCATTGACCTCCCCCCACCCTCCCCTTCCCCACAGTACATGCCTTTGCCTGCCCCCCCCCCCAGTGTCTTTTATCCTACTTAAAATACTTTAATGTGGTGGTTAAAACCCCCACAAAGCTTTCAGAGGCACTTACTTTTATAACCAAGAACCAATCCTATCTAATAAAAGGGTAATATGCAAATTAACCATCACTCCATCACAAAGATGGCAGCGCCCATGGCCACAAGATGGCAGCACCCAGTCCTCTCAGCCCCACCAGAGTCCCCCAGTCCTGGGGTGGCATCTGCTGAGAGCAGGCAGCGTGAGCGGCCTGGCAGAATGCTTGCTTTGTCATCGCGGTGACAGGGCAAGTGTTCTGGGCCCGGCCATGGTTGGGCCTTTGGGCCTCGGAGAACCTCTGGGCAGTGGGCATGGAGCAGTCAGGCCCCACAGAAAGCTACTGGCTCACGGATTCGAGTGCAGGGCTACTAGTTTTTTCTATAAACAGCTTTAAGATACCATCCCTAGTTTAAAGTTACATAATTGTCAATAGGATTGTGAAGTGCTGCATCAAGTTAAACATGTGCACAGCAAAAGAAATAACCAACATTTCAATAAAATGAAAATGCAACCTATAAAATAGCAGCAAATTAAGTAAACCCAATATCTCATAAGAAGTTAGTATATGAAATATATATGAACTCATATGAACAATAAATCCAATTCAGAAGGGACAGCCAGTGTGGCTCAATAGTTAAACACTGACCCAAGAACCAGGAGGTCGAGTTTCAATTCCAGGTCAGGGCTGTTCTTCAAAAAATTAAAAATAGAACTGCCATCTAACCCAGAAAAAGCCCACTTCTTGGTATACATTCCAAGGAAATGAAAACAGAATATTGAAAATATATTTACACTCCCATGTTCATTGTAGCATTTTCATAATAACCAAGACAGAAAAATAACTTAATTGTCCTTCAACACATGAATGGATAAAGAAGATGTTATTTACATAATTGTATATTATTTTACCATGAGAAAGAAGAAAATCCTTCCATTTGTGAAAACATTCATGGTCCTTGAGAACATTATGTCAAGTGAGAGATGTCAGACAGAGAACAACAAATACTATATAATAATATCATATACCATGAAATCTTAAAAGCTTAATTCATAAAAACAGAGAATAGAATGTTGGTTAGGAGAGACTAGAGACTGGAGAAAATAAAGATATGTTGATCAAAGGGTACAAACTTGGAGTAAAAAGATGAATAAGTTCTGCAGACATGCAGAGCATTGTGATTATAGTCAACAATACTTCAAAGTTGCTAAGAGACTAAATCTTAAATGTTCTCACCACTAAAAAAAGAAATGATTATGTGATGCAATTAGGGGTTTATTTAATGCTATGGTGCTAATCTTATTGTAGTATGTAAATGTATACAATTAACATGTTGTACACCTCAAAATCACACAATGTTTATGTCAACTACATTTCACTAAAAATAACCGCCTCCAAAGGCCAAAGTTGTTTGAGAAATGTAAATTAAAACCACAATGAGATACTACTCTATACCTAACAGAGGGGTTAGCATTATATAGAGACTGATCATATCAAGTGTTGGTGAGAGGGTGTGGAGCAACTGGAACCCTCAGGCACCATTGGTGGGAATGTAAAGCAGTACAATAGTTTGGCAAAGAATTTGGCAGTCTTTTTAAAAATTAAGAAACTTTTAACCTTATGAACTACCCTGTGTTCCAGTCCTTCCACTGCTAGCTATTCACGCAAGGGAAATGTATGCATATGCTTAAGAAAGACATGTATATGAATGTTTATGGTCGCTTTATTTTGTATATCTGCAAACTGGAAACAATGTAAATGTTCATGGGCAGGCAAATGAGTAAACAAATTATGGGCTATCCATACAATGGATATTATTCAGCAATAAAAAGAAAAAATATACTGATGCACACAACAACACAGACAGTTCTCAAAATAATTATACTGAATGAAAGGCAAACTATGGTACATATGACACAGTCCATCTATGTAAAATTCTAGATAAAACAAACTAATATAAAGTAACAAGAGATCATCAGCTGCATGGGGAGAGAGGAAGGGAGGGATAGGAGAAAACTTTGGGAGGTGATGGATATGTTCACTACCATGATTGTGAAAATCATTTCAGGGGTGCATACATATGTCAAATTGATCAGACTGCACAGTTTAGTATGTGAAGTTTACTGTATGTGAATTATACCTCAGCAAAGCTGTTGTGGGAAAAAAAACTTTAGTTTTTGTTATTTTTGCTAGTATATATTGACCTTGTAACCTGTGATAATAATTTTTAATTTTCATAAATGCCTTTTAAAATATACACTTCTTAGGCTGTTCTGCAGAGAGCATTTGCTAATAGAGACGATTTTACTTTTCTTTGTCAATCTTAAACTCCCCCGCACTTCTGCTTTTTCTTTTTCCTTTCTTTATTGCACTGAGTTCTCATCTTATGGGAAAGCAATCAAAATCAAAGCATGAAATGTGTTGATTGGTGTGATATCCTTCATCAAACTGCCTAGTTATATTTTAGTCATCAAAACTTTTTATCATGAATAACTGTCTATTAAGCTGCTCATATGATTTTCTCTTTTACTCTGTTAATGTAGTGAATTACATTTCTTTGTTTTCAAATACTGAATCAACCTTGAGTTCCGGAAAATCCAATTTAATAATAATCCTGTAAAAATATTGCTGTATTCAATGTTAACTATTTGAAAGTGCTTCTGTCTTTATTATATGCTTATCTGGTACAGGCACTTTTAGACATTTTGTATGTAACAAATTATCTAACAATTGCAAGCAGGTATTTTAATTCACTTTTTTACATATGAGCTAACTTATAATCAGATAATATATGCAATTTTTTAAAGTCACTCACGTACTAAGCCACAGAGCTAGACCTGAAGCACAGTTGTTTGGGTCTAGATTCTTTTGTTGTTGTCAATCCTCACTGGAAAATATTTTTCCCATTGATTTTTAGAGAGAGTGGGAGGGGGTGGAAGAGAGAGAAAAAGAGACATACTAGTAGATTTGAGAGAGACAAATGGATTGATTACCTCCACCACTTGCCCTGATAGAGGCTGAGGACCTAACCTGAAACCCAGGTAGGTACTCTTGACCAGGAATCACACCTGAAACCCTTCAGTGCATGGGCTGACCCTCTAATCCAGGCGTCCTCAAACTACGGCCCGCGGGCCACATGCGGCCCGCCAAGGACATTTATCTGGCCCGCCGGGTGCCACTGCCTGTCCTGCTTAGCAGCCGACTCATCCTGGGCCCGCAGTGCGCATAGGAATTTGTTCATAGTTTTTTTTTTTAAAAAAAAACACTATAGTCCGGCCCTCCAACGGTCTGAGGGACAGTGAACTGGCCCCCTATTTAAAAAGTTTGAGGACCCCTGCATCACTCAGAAACACCAGCCAGGGCTGGCTCTAGATTCTTAAGAATGAGCTGTCATTATAATTTTAGAGTTTATTTTCCTTCTTTTGAGACTGGATCACAGAAATTTGAAACAAGCTAAATTTCCAAAATAAGTCCAGTTTAAATGTGTGAATAAAGCTACCCCAAAACAGGTTTGTATATACTTAAACTAACTGAAAGCTCTAGTTTAGAGAAGTAGGAAGAATGATGTAATACTGTCCCAGAGATTGCTCTGTGGCTCTTGCTCAGTCACGCTGCATGCTACTGCCATCTTAAAAAATACCACTTACTAGGATATATAGCAAATTGAATAGCAACCTTGGGGAAGGAACATGGGCACAGGTAATTTTACAAAGTCCTCCAGGAGCTTCTCATAGCTATCTATGCTTTGAAACTATGGAGGTTCCAGACATATTTATAAATTGTAGTTTCTGAAATTCTTTTTCTGCCTTATCTCCTGATCCTACTCAGCTCCCTTGCTTAGAAAGACTTCATATCTTACCTATTTTAGGATCTAAAACATACTTATCATTTTTTCCCCTCCCTGTCAATTGTGCCCATCAGATGGAATTGCCCTCTAAACTTCCTGCTGTAGGAATGGCTTTGATGACCTGTGTGTGTGTGGCTACTTCCCAGTCACTGCCAGGACATATGATCCCTCTATGTCCTATCTCTCCTGACATTTGTTTTCCTATAGCAGTATTTAAAGTACACTGCTCAACATAGAGGAGCTGGCTGAGGCTACACAAGTAAACAAGACATCCACAGTCTCCTTGTGTATTGTGTCTTCTTGAGGTGGGTAACATGGGACATACATTATTGTATTTTCTTTTGTACTATATTGCTGCCAGGACTGTTCCAGCTCTGGCCCTTCTAGGAATAATTGTTCCTGGTTCTCTGAAGGATAAATTGAGCATTCTAAACGGCATGTATCCTTAAATGCTGTAAGAGATAGTTCACTTGAGCTTTTATCAATATGTATTGTTCAACATCCTTACTTTAAATTGACTTGGATGTGAAAGGATAAAAAAGAACAGTCTTCCCTAATGAAAAAAGTAAAGGGGTTTAGCCCTTGCCAACAAGACTCAGTGGTTGGAGTGTCAACCTCCCCTACCTCCCAGAAGCATCTCAGATTCGATTCCTGGTCAAGGGCAAGTACCAGAGTTGCAGTTTCTATCCTGGCCCTGGTCGGGGCACAGGGGGTGGCAACCAGTAAATGTGTCTCCCTGCCATAGATGTTTTTCTCTCTATTTTTCTCTCTTTTTCCCCTCTCCCTCCCCCTCCCCCCCTTTTCTCTCCATCTCCCTCTCCCTCTCCTGCCCTCTCTCCTTCCTGCCTTCCCTACTAGCTCTCTTCCACTCTCTATGAAAATCAGTGGGAAAATATTTAGTTGAGAATTAAAAACAACAACAACAACAAAAAAAAACATGTAAAGGAGTTAACAATTCAGGAGTTGTAGCTGTTCTTTCTAAATTTGGAGGATCCAGGAAGTGACCTCTCTGGTTCTGCTTATTGAACTCTTTATGGGGCTGTGTCAAACATTCTTATTTCTTTACAACTGTCTTACAACAATCTGGTTTCTTTACAATTTTTTAAAGACATCAACTCACTACCTTCTCATTGAATATCAAACCAGTTTTTTGATCATCATGTTGGCATTTCCATTTTCTCCTACTGAGTACATTTTCCAATCCTGGATAGAGATTTCTCATATTCTAGAAAATGCAGGCAAGATTTGGTATCATGGAGCAAAATTGGTTGTTCCATTTGGTTAAGAATTCTTGAATCGGTAAATCAAAATAGAAAAGAGTGTGCATGCCCCTTTAAGATTACACTGATGGACTTTTAAAAATCCCTATATTGTAAAAGGAAAGAAACTGTATAGTGGATTTGAATGGCCACTGGATACTGGAGCAGGGAATTTCATCCTGTTTCCCACTTCCAGGGCTGAAGTACTTGAAGAATCCTTGTTTTGGAGTTCATATTTTCCAACGAAATGTGTTAGAATAATCTCTTTCAGGTCTAATATGCTCAGTTATCAGTTCTAACATCAAAACCTATGTTAGGCAAACCCTCATTGATATGTCTAGGGCAGGGGTGGGTAAACTTTTTGACTCGAGGGCCACAATGGGTTCTTAAACTGGACCGGAGGGCCGGAACAAAAGCATGGATGGAGTGTTTGTGTGAACTAATATAAATTCAAAGTAAAGGAGCGGAGGGGAGAGCAAGAGAACCCTCCGCTCTTTCGGCTCCGCGGGCCGGATAGAACAGCCGAACAGGCTGGATACGGCCCGCGGGCCGTAGTTTGCCCACGGCTGGTCTAGGGGCAATTCATCTGCCTTGAAAATGAGAGTTGTTTATTGTCAGGCAACTACATGGACATTGGAAAAAGTATTGAAATAAAGTCTCTATTAATTCCCTTTATTTTAGAATGATGTTAGCAAGTTATTATATTTCTTGATCTTCAGTTTCTTCATCTATAAAATGATATCTTTAAATGAAGGTGTTGTTGGATTTAAATAATAAACTACTTTTGAGACACAGTTAGATCTACTGTAGAAATCAGTAGGGTTCCCAGTTTGGGCAATTTGACTTTCCTATCTACAATCAATGCCAAAGGAGGCTCACTCATGCCCTGTTGTGTCTTCATTAAAAAGAACTGCATCCATGTCTTCTCACAAGAGATGTGGAAATATCATCGGAGATACCAAGTTATTTAACGTCTTTTATTTGTGTAGGAAGTTGGCTAAAATCTTTAATTTTATGATGCTGATAAATTACCTCTCACTTATTAGGAAATGGAAAACATTTCATTTTTTGTACATTATTATAAAATGACTAGAGGCCCGGTGCATGAAATGCGTGCTCTGGGGGTGGGAGGGGGGGTCCCTCAGCCTGGCCTATGCCCTCTCGCAGTCCGGGAGCCCTCGGGGGATGTCTGATGCAGGGAGCAGGCTAAGCCAGCAGTCGGACGGAAGGCAGAGGTACGGAGGCGCACGCGCAGAGAGGGCTGGCAACTGAGTACGCGGCTGGCTTTTTCAAGCTGGAAGGAGACACAAGCTCCCGACTGCTCTGAACTCTAGTTCCGGGCGAAACTCTGGGGACCCAGACTCATACAGGGAGAAACTGGACTGTTTGGAAGCGGACAGAACTCGAGGACGGCTTTCTCTCAGAGGTGCTTGCAGCGATTAACACGGGACACTGAGACCCAGGGGCCTCTTAGGGCAGGGCTGATGGGAAGCCATTGCTGTTTGTTCTGCCCTGAGACTCCACCTCACCCAAGCTGTGTGCAGAGGTTTTTGCATATGAATGGCCTGGTTCCTTGAATGCTAAACTTACCTATCAAACTGCAGCTGAGTCAGAGAGTCCCAGAACATCCAAAAGAAGGCCCAAGGCCCCACAGCAGCTTGCACTGCTTCACAGCTGGGCCTCATCTGGGCACCTCCAAAACCCAAACAAAGAAGAGGAATCTGCAGATCTCTCTGTAGCTCCTGCAGGGTGGCCTCAGGCAGAGGCTAAATTAGCACTTCCTTGGAGATCCAAGAGCCAGTGTACCCAGGGGTCACAGTAGGACCATCCAGATTATAACTCCTCAGATCCATAAGGGACACACTCAGGGGGCAGACTCAGTGAGCACCAAAGCCCCACTGAAGCAAGTCTTGCCTCATAAGGGTGTCTCCAGCACAGAAATTCTCCCAGCGTAGACACAGCTGATCCTCATAGCCCATTGGCCTGGAGGTCAATTCCTCCCAGTGATATCAACAACAATCAAGGCTTAACTACAACAAGACTGTGCACACAGCCCACAAAGGGGTGCACCAAGAGTGTCCACCTCAGGTAACTGGGGAGGCTGAGCCACTGGGCCCTATAGGACACCTAGCACACAAAGCCACTCTATCAACTCAGGGAATCAGCAAAAATGCGGAGACAAAGAAACAGGTCACAAATGAAGGAAATGGAGGAAAGCAAATGACTGGATATAGAGTTCAAAACCACGGTTATAAGGCTTTTCAAGAAGTTTCTAGAAAAGGCCAATAAATTTAGCGAGACCCTCGAGGATATGAAAAAGGACCAACTAGAAATTAAGCATACACTGACTGAAATAAAAAATAATATACAGAGATCCAACAGCAGACTAGAGGATTGCAAGAAATAAGTCAAATATTTGAAATACCAAGAAGCCAAAAAACACCCAACCGGAAAAGCAAAATGAAAAAATAATCCAAAAATTTGAAGATAGTGTAAGGAGCCTCTGGGACAACTTCAAGCATACCAACATCCGAATTATGGGGGTGCCAGAAGAAGAGAGAGAGCAAGATACTGAAAACCTATTTGAAAAAATAATGACCGAAAACTTCCCCCACCTGGTGAAAGAAATAGACTTACAACTCCAGGAAGCGCACAGAACCCCAAACAAAAGGAATCCAAAGAGGACCACACCAAGACACATCATAATTAAAATGCCAAGAGCAAAAGACAAAGAGAGAATATTAAAAGCAGCAAGAGAAAAACAGTTAATTACCTACAAGGGAGCACCCATATGACTGTCAGCTGATTTCTCAACAGAAACTATGCAGGCCAGACGGGAGTGGCAAGAAATATTCAAAGTGATGAATAGCAAGAACCTACAACCAAGATTAATCTACCCAGCAAAGCTATCATTCAGAATTGAAGGGCAGATAAAGAGCTTCACAGATAAGAAAAAGCTAAAGGAGTTCATCACCCCCAGACCAGTATTATATGAAATGCTGCAAGGTATTCTTTAAGAAGAGGAAGAATAAAAAGGTAAAGATAAAAATTATGAACAACAAATACATATCTATCAACAAGTGAATCTAAAAATCAAGTGAATAAAAAATCTGATGAACAGAATAATCTGGTGAATATAATAGAATCAGGGGCATAGAAAGGGAGTGGACAGACAATCCTCAGGGGGAAAGGGCTGTGGGGGTGTGGGAAGAGACTGGACAAAAAGCGTACACCTATGGATGAGGACAGTGGGGGGGGGGTAAGGGCATGGGGTGGGAACCAGGTAGAGGGGAGCTATGGGGGGAAAAAAGAGGAACAACTGTAATAATCTGAACAATAAAGACTAAGAAAAATAAAACAAGAGGGATGGGAAAATTCTGCATCAATGATAGGTACTTGTTCTTTACCTCATGTTCCTTTAAAGAAAATGTGAATATGGCTTTCACTTTCTCCTTCTTAAGAACTTTAAGCTAAAATCTAGAAGGATAAATAATAGTTAATAAATGTCTGGAATTCTTTAAAAGAACCAAGCAATGTAAATCTATAGCATTAAAATAAGCATCCTAAGAGTACCTTGTCTTTGGAAATGTCCTCAAAATGCCCTAATAGTTTTCGAGGGCAGGCAAAATGACATAGGTACAGGTAGCCATTATGAAAAGACTTTTTGCATGTACACAGACTATATTAGGTGAAGGCCTGAGGATGAGCATGGAGTGGTGTAGAGGGGGGTTAAGCGGGGGAGACATTTTGAAAAACTTAAGTAGGAAAAATGTTAATGGAGATAATGTAGAAACTTCAGATTGAGTATATTATTTTGTTAAAGAAATCAGTCAGTTTCCGAGTTCCTACTATGTGTCCAGCCTATTGTTAAATGTTGGACATAAAAAGGAAAATTGGACAGATCCTATTTCTTTCAAATGGGTGACAGATAATTATAAAAATAACTAGTGGCCCGGTGCACAAAATTCACGCACATTAAAAGGGAGACCCAGAGTTAAATCCCCGCCCACCAACATGCTCCTCAAAATTGCGTGAGACCCAGACCCGGCCGCCCCCTGCATTAGGCTAGATCCAGACCCGGCCAGTCCCACCCTTGTCAAGCCCCGCTTTGCAGGGGGTTAGCCTCGGGTCCCCTGTCCCAGCACCAGGATGGGGGGCATGGCCTGAGGTCCCCCAGATGGGGTGAGGAGCATGCTTTGAGGTCCCCTGTCAAGCCCCGCTGGGTGGGGGGCATGGCCTGAGGTCCCCCATCAAGCCCTGCCAGGCAGGGGGGTGCAGCGTCAGGTCCCCCATCAAGCCCCACTGGGCGAGGGACGTGGCCTGAGTTCTCCCAACCCAGCACTGGGGGTGCACCTTGAGGACCCCATCAAGCCCCGCTGGATGGGGAGCATGGCTTGAGGTCCCCTGTCAAGCCCCGCCAGGCAGGGGGGCGTAGCCTCAGGTCCCCTGGCCTGGTGCTGGGGCAAGGGGTGCGGCCTGAAGTCCCCTGTCAATCCCCAACTGGTGGGGGGCACGGCCTGAGGTCCCCCGGCCTGGCGCTGGGGTGGGGAGAGCAGCCTGAGGTCCCCTAGCCCAGCACTAGGACAGGAAGCGCACCTTGAGGTCCCTCATCAAGCCCCGCCAGATGGGGGGCGTGGCCTCAGGTCCCCTGGCCTGGTGCCGGGGCAGGGGGCAAGGCCTGAGGTCCCCTGTCAAGCCCCACAGGGGTGGGGGAGGGCATAGCCTCAGGTCCCTGCTGATTGCTCGTTAAGGCTCCTTAAGGGAACTTGGGCTCAGCTGTGGGTGCAGCCATCTTTGTGATGGAGTGATGGTCAATTAGCATATTCCCTCTTTATTAGATAGGATTATCACACTGTGAAATTGGCATTTTGGCTGGGGGCTTGCACAAATTCCCCTGACAGCCCTGATGGAAATGGGACAAAGAAGGGTTAGGTAAGGCATTTAAATTCATGCAAAGTTATTGACGGATTTATATGTCAACAAACAAATAGCGACATTGGTTTAGTTGGAAGCGGGCGGGGGGGGGGGGGGCGCATAGCTGGAGGGTGGCAGCAGTTGCCAGACATGCATCACATTAGAAAGACAAAAAGAAACCAGGAAATTCTCTTCTAAGACATAGTAGGGAAAAATATCCATAACTTCCTTCTGGTACAATGTGCTTGCTAGGAATTTATTTTTTCCCTAGTAATTAAAATCACACATATACTCAAGCCCTTAGAGTTTTGTGAGCATATTATATATTCAAGACATCAACTGAGCATGATATTGTCAAGTGTGTGATTATAAGGAAAGGGTGTGTTTCAGACACGGGAAGGCTGGATAGAAGGTTGAAAAACACGGTTTTCCTACTTGCAACAACTCTGAACTTTTAAACACCCCAAAATACACGTGTGTGTCTGTGAGCGCAGACAGATCTATTTCGGTAGGATTCAAGAACAATTTTTTAAAATCATGTTCTCTCTGTATTGCTGCGCTGCAAACACGGAGCAGGCCCCTTAGGATCGTGTGGCAAAAGCTACAGCAGAAGCACCGACTGACAGCGCTGTTTACACCGCTTTCCAAGCTGCCCTCTCCCCATTCCCCCACTGGTAGCCACCATCTCCAAGCTTGGGTCACCTCTGGGGACCTGGAACTGGGTGCAGGGGCACAGGAACCTGATTCCTCCAGAAAACTTTGTTGCGCGTGCGAGTGAGGGCTCTAGTCCTGGTGCATGGGAACACGCCACCAGCTAGCAGCCTCTGCCTGGTGCTTGGCTGTGGCCCTACCTCTTCTTTGCTGCACAGCGAGGTGCGGGCTCAGGGCCAGTGGCACAGGGCGGGGCTGGGGGTGGGGGCTCGGCTGGGTATATAAGGCCGGTGGCACTGGTTTAACTTCTGACTTGGGGTTATTTATTTGGGGAGTGCACGAACCGCACAGGCTGGTGGAGGTGGTGGTGGTGGTGGTGGCTGCAGAGGCTGCCACAGAGAGTGATTTTTTTTAAAAAGGCAGCAGTGAGTGATGGCAGCATCGTGGCTCCCAGGCACAGGCTGGAGTTGCGGAGTTTTCTGGGCATGGCAGGAGTGCTGAGAGAACGGGGAGCGTCTGGGACCCAGCAGCTGCTCCAGAGGCGCTGGCTGGGTTTTTGTTTGGCTGTGCTCAGCGCCAGGTAGCCAAAGTGAACAACTCCAGTCACAACAGCAATCCACCTTCCCACAGCCGAAGGAGACTAGACTGCCGCATCCATCCTATTGTTTAGACACTTGGCCAGGAGCTCCAGAGTCAGTGGAGCCACCAAATCCTCGCTCCTGGTTGCTGCTCCCCCCGGGGGCGCTGACAGGACCAGACACTCCAGCAGCAGGGCTGATGGGACTGGGCGCCGCCATCTTGTGACTATGGGTGCCACCATCTTTGTCGCAGAGTGATGGTCAATTTGCATATTCCCTCTTTATTAGATAGGATTGTTGTATGGAAAAATTCTTGTAATAATACGATGCATTAGAAAGTAAAATCTTAAGTTATTACCCTCTCCAGAGAAAATATAGAGATTCCAGCAATCTAGATGCATACTTATGCTGCCTATATTACTCCTTCTTATCTAGCTGTATAGTACTCTGCTGCATGGAACTACAAGAGATAATTCAATCTTTTATATCCCAGCTTATAAATGTTTCTAACTTTAGCAATTACAGATTCTGTATATTAACCTTGTGCATATGTATTTTTATTAAGAAATTATTTTTAAGAGCAATATTTGGATCACAGAAAAATTGAGAGAAAAGTACAGAGATTTCCTATATACCCTATCCCCCACCGCCCTAAAAATCCATAGTCTTCTCCATTATCAACAACAACAACAGAGCGGTACCTTTATTACAAACTAGAGGCCTGGTGCATGGAATTCATGCATTGGGGGGTGTCCCTCAGCCCGGCCTGCACCCTCTCCAATCTGGGACCCCTCGGGATATGTCTGATTGCCTCTTGCAATCTGAGACCGCTGGCTCCTAACTGCTCGCCTGTCTGCCGGCCTTATTGCCCCTAACCCCTCTGCCTGCCTGCCTGATCACCCCTAACCACCTCTTCCTGCTGGCCTGATTGCCCCTAACTGCTCCCTTGCTGGCCTGATCACCCCTAACTGCCTCTGCCTCACCCCACACCCAGGACCCAGGATTCCCTCCTCTGGCCGGTCGCAGGCACCTGGGACCCAGGCTTCCCTTCCTCTGGCTGGCCGTAGGCACCCAGGACCTGGGCCGGCTTCACCCAGGCCGCAGCCACAGGTGCCCAGAACCACGGGGCAGGTGGCTTTTCCCTCTCCCAGGCCACAAGCACAGATGCAGCCACTGGTGCCTGGGACCCTAGGGACTGTGGGTGTGCGGATTGTCCCTCTCGCAGGCTGCAGGCGCGGCTGCTGGCACCCAGGACTGCAGGGCGTGCAGCTTGTCCCTCTCCAGGGCCGCAGCCTGGCTAGTCCCCATTCCTCTCTCACAAGCTCAGCCTGACTATACAAATTCTATTTTAAGTCAGATTGGCTATACTGACTTGATCTTGTTTTCTTCACTTATTACTCAGATCAAGTGATTCTGTGTATAATTTAGGGCAATTAAATGATTCAGTGTATAATTCAGTATATAATTTGTCTCAATTTTACTCCTGAGCCTTCTTTCTCTCCTGATGTTAATATTTACATGTAGTACTCAAGCCCAGGTTCCAAAGCTGGCTGCCTGATATTAATCTGGGAGCTTTTTGAATATTCCTGGTGGTGAATTTGTACTATAGCTTTATGAGAAGTCCCCTTTGGGAGAAATTGATAACTCTCTGTACCATTACTTACAGTTTTATGAAAATCTCCATTTATCTCAAAATAAAAAGTTTAATATCCAATTGAGTCTAATGTGCTTCTGGTGTTGCAAATACTAAGGGCTAGGTATATATCTAACCTTTTCTTTCTTCCTTTGATTCTCCTTTACTTCCAACTCAGTGGTTTGAAAAGCTTTCACATCTCTTCTCCATTTCAGTGTTTCAAAGAACTGTTTATTACTTTATCCCCATCCCATACTTCTGTGTATCTTATAAAATTGTCCCAAACCTCCCAGTCAGGGAAGACCTATTGAGAGTTATTGATGTGGCATGTCTCACTAGCTCTTTGCAGCCTCTAGGCAGAACACAGAACACCTCTGCCTTATGTTATTATGAGCCATCTATTCTAACCCCATCAAGCTCCTCAACAGCAAGCCAATAAAGGAGACTCCTCTGCTGGATGAAGGTGGTTGACAAACTAAGAGAAACAAAATAGGCACAGTCTCTAGAGCTGTAGGCCTCAGGCTTCACTGCCTCCCGTTTCAGGGAGGTTGGATGGGGAATCTATGGGCTGGCCATGGTGTGCAGCATTGCTGTGAGGCCTGCTCCAGGTCAGTCCTTCCTGAAATGTTTCTATGTTCTGAGGAAAAATAGAGATTCTAGTATGCATATTTCCTTAAGTGGTGTCAGGCTTCTGTGGGCTGAGCCAAGCTGTTAGGAATGAACAGCTCCTTCTTAAGTGTGCTGAGAATGTGTCCTGGGGTTTCAAGTTTCTACGATGCCTTCTGTTCCCATGTATGTCTCCTTGATCCTGTGGTTTGGGGTAAGAAAAAAGGTAATAGTCCAATATAATTAGGAATCTAGGGGAGTAAGCAGGCCCTTCACCTGTAAGAAACTTTCCTTTAGAAAGAGGAAATTTGTTTCTGTGCCATGTGTTGTAAACTTTCCTTTTGGGTTTCTTCTACAGACTTGATAAAATGTCTTTCTTCTCATCATGGATGAAAGTTATTTTCATCACTGCCTTGGCATTTCCTCTTTATTCTGGTGAGTACACTTTCAGTTTTGGATGAAGCAATTCACACATCTTAGAAAATGCAGGAGTCAACCTCTATTATCTAGAAATGGAGCAACTTCTTTTATTGGGTTTGTAACACTAAAACTGGCAAAATGCAAAGAGGCATGCTACAAACACCCTTTTTAAAATGACATCAGTAGATTGCTTTTTCTAATTTCCTACCTTAGAGATATGGAGGCAGAGAGGTGGGTTAGAATGAGAGGTAGAACTTAACTTTTTGTTCATTTATGACTAAAGATATTTACCTAATTATTATTTTTTTGGAGGTCAGATTCCATGTTTGCTAGATGCAGATTGTAGGGAGTGATGATGCCTTCTAGATCTGATATTCCGTGACAATCTGATTTGTTGTCTGCCAGTAATCATTCTACTAAAGTCAAAACTTTGTGTAAAGGGAGAACTCTTTAATCCCTCTCCTGGAAATTTACCTTCCTTTAGTGCAAGGAGACTGATGAATTTGAGTAAAGTAGCTGTGAGGTGTTGAATAGACCCCCAACATTAGAACTGAGTACTATTTCATGAATTAGTAATTAATCTCTTCATGTTACGTGACTTTATGCAAGGCATATTATGTGGCATTAAACAAAGCATTTTCTTCTCTGACTAGGATGTCTCTTTTATTTAAAAATGAATAAAAAGAACTAAGATATCTTCACAGGAGAGGTTGGTGATTACTGCACAACACTTAAAATTATTTTTCACAGATGAGAATAGTTTGGAATTATATTTCCAATTTGGAACTATTTTGTGGACTTACTGTTTTGATATTACCTCAAAAGGCTCGCCTCAGAAGTTGGGGGTACTGAATAGGCAATTAATATAGTATTTGGCTACTAAAAGATATAGGTTCTTCCCATAGAGTCTCTGATTGCTTTCCCCTCTTCTTATTGTTTTTACATTTTCTTTGTGACTTGTTACAGAAACGTTTTTTTCACCTCAACAATACAAGGAAAGAGAAGTAAGTTAATACCAATTAATTTGGATATTGAAAAAGGTAAACTTCCAATTGTTTTATATTTTAAGTTTTAACAGCAAATTTCACCAAACAGCCAGCCAGTGTTGCTCAGTGGTAAAATGTCAACTCTTGAATCAAGTCCATAGTTCAGTTCTGGGTAGGGCACATAACAGGGTTGTGGGCTAAATCCTCAGTAGGGGGTGTGCAGGAGGCAGCTGATAGATGTCTCTCTTTCTCATTGGTATTTCTATCTGTCTAGTCCCTCTCCTTTCTTCCATTAAAAAAAAAATTCACCAAACAACATGTGCAACAGAATGATCCTTCAAAAAATGTTTTTAAACTGTGCCATTATTATGCTAAGTTCAATAAATAAAATTTAGTCAGCTATATAAAACCATTTGGTATTTGGGACAAGATAAAAATATCCCATTATTTCAAAGATTCCATTTTTGTGTATCCTTGTTATCTGCAAGCATCTGATAAAGATTATAGTGTATTAAAAGTAGAATTGTTTAGCCTATCAAAACAAGAGAATTACAAAAATTATCCACTTAAAGGTGGATAAAATAATAATTTTCATATATTCATAGAGGAGAATATTATATAGAGGTGAAGAAAGATCTAAATTGATAAAGGTTGCAAAGACATTTTAAAAGCTGGTCAGGTAAGAATACAAACCATATTATTTATGTAAATTAACAATACTGCCATTACTAACCAAATAATATTATGTATATATGTAAATATTAACATATATGAATGTATACATATGTGGTGATATTCTGAAAGTATATGATTCTCTAGTGATGAAACCATTGAGAAACATGGGGAAATTATTAAAATTTCTTTTATGATTCCTTGTAGTATGAAATAATAACCTGATGCAGGCATGAGGAGAAATGAGATAGTAGCTACATTATAAAAATACATTCAGCCATTTGTCTGCTTTTTAAAAAGGATATTGGTTTTGTAAAAATATATCAATAATATTTTATGACTAACTGGATTATTTCCAAACCTTAATACAAAATATTTCCATTGCATTTTGATGCATTATATCTTGTATTAAGGTTAAATTTCATTCAAAAAGTTCATTATCTGTCAATTTTTATGTTGTTCTTTATGTTTAACAGCCAGACTGTAAGATATTTAAGAATCGACTAAATGATTGTTTTCCCGAATCGATACACATCTGCGCAACCAATGGTCAAACTTACGCCAATGCATGCGTTTTCTGCAATGTAAGGTAAGAACACAAAGCTAAATATTGGCTCTTCCAAAATAATGAAGAAACCATCAAAAAATGATAGTAAAACCCATGTTTCTTATAGCCTAGGCACGGTATACATAGATGAAAATTGTACTATCTCAGTAAACAGCACAGAAACACACTGGAAACTTTCCCGGGAGTTCTCTTTTGCTAAAGCAGTTTGGTATTTGACCTCTCAATATAACTATGCTGGATATTCTGTAAATGTACAAATCAATTAATTTAACTTCATTTAATCATTATGATTTACTAATGGCTGTCTATGACCAATATTTTGAATTCTGAAGTCCATAAATCTGATAATCTCTGTGATGGACCTTCAAGCTACAAGGAGCATAACTGACCTAGAAATCCCACTTGACCACAGAAATTTGAAATCTATCACAATGGGCCTATTCATGCTAGGAAGGGACTCCTCTGAGGGTCAACCTTGTCTCTTGAACTCCATGATAGACTGCGAACCTTCCTGAGAGAGCAGGGCAATGCAGGACACTTCCACCCAACCTCCTTTCCTATATCCTTCACTCCAAAGGATTTTGCAGTCTAAAGGTTCAGCCAGCCTTCCTAGTGTTCTCCTCCTTTTCTCTCAAATTTGTATCCTCCATTTAACCCAAAAATTGGCTTCTACTTCTAGAGAACAATCAAAATAATCTCTAATCCTCCTCTCTCTCCAGTCTGGGTGGGTTCCACCACTGAGCCAGGACTGGCCATGTAGGAAGAGCCAAGTGGCCCCAGATGAGGGAAGAAGTATGTGCAGGGCTGCAGAGCACATGGGTCTCAGGTGCTTGTGGAGGTGCAACACAGCCTCTCCACACTGTGCTCCTCATTTAGAAGTACTTAGTGCAATGCCCAGGTAATTTTAAATGCTGTTTATAATAATTTTTCTTTATCTTTTTCTTTACAGACATGATGGTTTTGGATTTAAGCATTATGGGGAATGCAAATGACAGAGCTACACACTCCTATGGCTTTTATGGCCACCCTATTTTGCAGTGGTTCTACAGCCAGAGTCTTTTCAATCAGGGCTTTAAATTCATAGGTGACCAGACAAAGCCTTCTATTGTATACAAGATGGATTATAGGGTGTTGAAAATTGTTTCCCAACTCTAAGAACCTTTGACTGATTGTCATTCTCTGTTCAATCATTAAATAGCAGTTGAAAAACTACCTTAATCATGTGTTTGATAATATAAAACCTAATGCAATTTACAATGTGAAATATTTCAAGCAGTACAATGTTAAATAATATTATCTTTATTAAAAATCCCTCCTTTTGTTGATTAGTGGGCTAAAACACATGACTACTTTAGGTAACTATAAGTAACTACTTTCAAAGGTGAAAAAATAGCCCATTTTTTGGGTGTTCATTGTAAGTGCAGGCACTTGGGCTCCTCTTTATCTGAAAGAATCAAAACCTCTAAAAGAGGGATCTGGGACTTGAGTTCTAACAAGTACCCAGGGTCAATCTTCCAATCATCAATATTAAGCAATATGGATTTGTATTCTAAAACATAGGTCATGTCTATAATTGAATGAACTGCAAAGTGTATTTAAAGATATTGTATGATTTCTGAGCCTTGGGGAAAATTCACACTATTTTCTTTGTTATTCAGAAATCAGTCAAGACAAAGGTTGTTAGTGTACTTGATATAATCTAGATCCAAGGACCTTATTAGATATATGACTTGCAAATGTTCTCCCTGATTTTCAGGTTGTCTTTTTTTACTTTATTGATGTCCCCTTTGCTGCAATTTTTACAAATTTATTGAATTCCAACTTATTTTTTTCCTTTGTTGCTTGTACCTTGGTTGTTTGGTAAAAGCAACTGCTGGGTAATCCAAGATGAAAAAGATCTGCACCTAGGTTTCCTTCTAAGAGTTTCATAACATTAGTACTTGCATTTAGGTCTTGGATACATTTTGAGTTAATCTTTGTATGTGGTGAGAATTATGGCTACTTTCTGCATGTGGCTATCCAGGTGTCACAGCATCATTTGTTGAAAAGACTATTCTTTGGCCATTTAATTTTCTTAGAACTCTTGTCAAAAATCAATTGATTAGTCAAGACAGTGTAGTATTGGTGAGGGAATAGATAAATGGGTGAGAATGAGTCTAATATGAGATGACAGAAGATCTGACTTTGGGTGGTGGGCATATGGTCCTATATACAGATTTTGTACATTAGTAATCCACACATGAAACCTATATGTTCATATTGACTAATGTCACCCTAATAAAATTTTTAAAAAAGAAATATATCCATATAAATGTAGCAAACTGATCTTTGACAAAGGAGAAAAGGCAATACAATAGAGCAAAGAAGTTTTCTCAACAAATGGTGCTGGGATAACTGGACATCTACCTGCAAACAACTTGGACACAGACGTTCCACCCTTCATTAAAATGAACTCAAAATAGATCGCAGACCAAAATGTAAAATGCAAAACTATATAACTCCTTGAAGAGAATATAAGAGAAAACCTGGCTGACGTTAGGTATGGTGATGGCTTTTTACATACAATACTAAAGCTTTGGGCCACAAAAGAAATATAACTGATAAACTGGAATTCATTAAAATTTAAAACTTCTTTTCTCTGAAGGACAGTATCAAGAGAATTGGGAGAGAAAAAAAACAAGGCACAGGCTAGGAGAAATTTCAAAAACACACATCTGAATAACGATTGTTATCCAATATGTACAAAGAATTCTTAAAACTCAAAAATAAGAAAAGTTACCCAATTTTTTAAAAAATGGGCCAAAGACCTTAACAGACAACTCATCAAAGATATGCAAATGGCAAATAAGCATATGCAAGGTTGTTCTAAATTTTAAATTTAAAAAATGAGATGCTACTACATAACTAATACACTGGGTAAAATCTGGAACACAAACAATACCAAATACTATGAGGATGTAGAGCAACAAGAAATCATACATTGCTGATGGGAATCTGAAATGAAACAGCCACTTTTGAAGACAATTTGGCAGTTTCTCTTTTTTTGGTGTAGTTTTATTTTTTAAAATATATACATATTTTATTGTGGATAGTATTATAGATATCTCCCATTTCCCTCCCCACTTTACCCCTCTCTGCCAAGACCCTATCCCCTCCTTACCCCAACTAAGCATACGCTTTACTTACAACTGAGCAATTATGCTCCTTGGTATTTTACCCAAAAGAGTTGAGAATTTATTTACACACAAAAAAATACTTATTAACGTAGTAGCTTTATGCCTAATTGCTAAAACTTGGAAACAAAGATACCTTCAGTATATGAATGCATAAACTTTAGTACATTTAAAGAATGTAATATCATTTAGTGATAAAAAGTAATGAGCTAGCCAAAACCGGTTTGGCTCAGTGGATAGAGCGTCAGCCTGCGGACTGAAGGGTCCCAGGTTCAATTCCAGTCAAGGGCACATAACTTGGTTGCAGGCACATCCCCAGTAGGAGGTGTGCAAGAGGCAGCTGATCGATGTTTCTCTCTCATCGATGTTTCTAGTTCTCTATCCCTCTTCCTTCCTCTCTGTAAAAAATCAATAAAATATATTTTAAAAAAACGTAATGAGCTATGAAGCCATGAAAAGACATGGAGGAAACTTAAATGCATATTACTAAGTGGAAAAAAAAAATCTGAAAAGTTTATACACTGTATGATTCCAACCATATGACATTCTATAAAAGGAAAACTTTGGCAATAATAAAAATATTAGTGGTTTCCAGGAGGAAGGGGGAGAAACATGAATAGGCATAGCACAGAGACTTTTAGGATAGGGAAAATACTCTATATTATATTTATGATTGATATAGTTCATTAAACCTTTGTCCATATCCACAGAATGTACACCAAGAGTGAACCCTAAGGTAAACCATAGACTTTGGCTGACTATGATGTGTCAATGTAGGTTTATTCTGATTTAAAAAAAAATAATTCTGGTGAGTGAGGCTGATAATGAAGACAACTATATATGCATGGAACAGGAAAATCTCCACTTCTTTCTCAATTTTGTGGTAAACCTAAAACTGTCCTACAAATTAAGTCTTAAAAATCAATTGAGCATATATATTTGAATTTATTTTGACTAAATTTTATTCCAGTGTTCTATATGTCTATTTTTATGCCAATAGCATATTGCTGGGTATTTATTTTATCACTATAGTTTGTAGTTCGTTAAAATCTGGATAATTGCATCTTCCAAATTTGTTCTTTTATTTTTTAAGATTATTTTGGCTACACAGAGTCCACTGCATTTACAGGTGTGTAATATCTCTTCAATGAATAAAATAAAACTAATCAAAATTTGTGGGATGAAGCAAAACCAGTGTTAGGGGAAATTTCATCACATTAAAACATATAAGAAAAATAAAAGAAATATCTAAAATGAACAACCTAAGCATCCACCTAAGGGGAGAAAAAGAAGATAAGCCTAAAGCAAGTACAACAAAAGAAACAAAATTAGAGGATATAGCAATGCAATTGAAAATAAAAATAAGTGAGAAAATCATCGAAAACAAAGCTGTTCCTTTAAAAGAGGTGAATAAATTGGAAAATGCTCTTGCCAGGCTAAAAACAAACAAAAATATACAAATTACCATTATTGGAAATGAAAGAGGTATCATAACTACTGATCCTTAGGAAATTAATAGAATAATTAAAATGTTCTAATACAAATAAGTCTATGCCCATGAATTTATTTAAACAAAATGGATCTATTCCTTTAGAGACACAATTTTTTTTAAAAAATATATTTTATTGATATTTTTACAGAGAGGAAGGGAGAGGGATAGAAAGCTAGAAACATCGATGAGAGAGAAACATCGATCAGCTGCCTCCTGCACACCCCTCACTGGGGATATGCCCGCAGCCAAGGTACATGCCCTTGACCGGAATCGAACCCGGGACCCTTCAGTCCGCAGGCTGACGCTCTATCAACTGAGCCAAACCGGTTTCGGCTAGAGACACAATTATTAAAACATACACAAGGATAAATAGATAACTGAAATTCTCCTATACCAACTAAAGTAATAGAATCAGTAATTAATAACCTTCCAAAAAGAAAGCAGAGGGTTTCACTATAAAGTCTACCAAATTTTAAGAAATAACACCATTTTACTACCATCTCTTTCAGAAAATAGAAGCAGATAGAACACTTCTAAATTATTCTATGAATCCAGCATTACCTTACTACCAAAAACAGATAAACACATTATAAAAAAGGAAAACAACAGAAAAATATATCTTACAACTATAGATGCAAATATTCTCAACAATATATTAGCAAACTGATTCAACATCTTATAAAAAATTGTACGCTATGACCAATTTTGATGTATTCCAGATCTGAAAGACTAGTTCAATATTCAAATATCACTCAGTGTAATTCATATCTAGAAGTTAAAGAATAAAAATTATATGATTATATCAATTTAGAGTAAAAGCACACACTCATGATAAAAACTCTATTAATGTAGTAGCTTATTAAAAACTCTATTAATGTAGTATTAAACTAGAAGGAAAAAGTGATTTCCACAACTTGATACAGAACATCTATAAAAAGAACAACTAATGAGAGATTGGACACACCAATAATATCAGTAATGAGGCAATGATGTCCTCTCTCATCACTACTATTCAAGATCTTACTAAAATGTCTAGCTAGTGCAATAAGAAAAAGAAATACATATAGTAAAGACTGGGAAACAATAAAACTATTATCAGCAGGTGACATGATTGCAATGGAGAATATCCCCAAAAATCTACCCCCAAAAATCCAAGAAGTAGTAAGTGTGTATAATTGGAGGAAACAAAGTCACCAGCAATAAGCAACTGAATTTGAAATTTTAAAAGCACAATACCATTTACTATAGCACCACAAAATTAAATATTACCTAACAACATAAGCATGGGATTTATTTTTCAGAAATCTACAAAGAATAAATAAAAAGTGATCTCATGAAATAGCGGAATATACCATGATTATTTATGGGAATATTAAATATTGTTAAAATCTCAATTCTTCCCAATTTGATCTATAGATTCAATGTGATCCCAATCAAACCCATGGCAAGTAATTTTGTAGATATCTGCAACCTGGTTCTAAGGATTATATAGAAAGCCAAATGCCTGGAATAGCCAACAAACTAATGAAAAAGTAAATTAAAATTATAGTGCTCACACTACCCAATATTAAGATTTACTATAATGCTACGTAATCCAAAATAACGTGGTAATGGTAAAATAATAAACAATTACTTCAAGGGAACACAATAAAATGCCCAAGGCAACTGCCAAAGGAATCTGGGACCATTCACCAGTTTCTAACTGGTGAAAGATTGACAAATTGAATATATTGCCCCCACCTCCTTCCAATTGAGGATTCTAAGTATTTTATGATCCTGGCATCTGGCTTAATTCAAGCTTTCTCTGCCATCGTTAAGGGATTATTAGTAAAGCTGAGTACCAGGTACAGATATATTCATCAAATAGATAGTGATCAGAGGTCACATTTCAAAGGCCATAAAATGCAAGACTGGACAAAAGAACATATAAGCAGCGTGGCCAATAAAAAGGAAGAATGTAATATTAAAACAGCAGATTAAATTATTAACAGGTAAAACCACCTTATCCAGGTGGACTAAAATACTATCACAGGCTTTAATACATTTGAATGACCAACCAATAGGGCCTATTACCCCCATATGCCAGGCTGGAGACCCCTGCCAAGACACCCAACAACATAAAGGTACAAAATGGGCAGGTGACAGCCATTGCCCTGACTCTCACCATGGATCACTATGCTATGGTGCTGAGAACACCAAGCCCATCATGCCTGGGAAAGGCATTACCTACTGGAATTTGCTATGGATGTCCCACTCGGATATATGAGTTACTTCACGCACCCTGAGGGGGCCTACTCAATCTCCACCACCGGAACTTGTTATCCTGCTGCACGTTGGGCCTAATGAAGCACATGATGCTTAAAATAGCATATCAAAAGCATGATAAAATTTACATCTTCAAGAAACAAAAAAAGCACGTAAGTTTTCTCCTACAAGTTTTGGGGTATATTCCTCTTATTATCAGAAGTCTGTGGTTACTATTTAAAATTTCCCTTTGTATTAGGGGTTGGGCAGCATGGCGGGGTCTTCGCTCATTTTATTTTCAGTCACCACAACAGCCTCCCCGCTTCGTTCTCCTCACTTTCCAGGGATTCCACCTTTTAGAGCTCTAATTAGGTTTGTCACAAGCACTCTTTTCATCCATGGCAGTTTGTGACCTAATAGCTTTGAAAAATGGCAGCTAAAGCCTCCAACTTCTTATCTAATTCTCCCACCTTGTCTGCTAACCCTGAATCTGGCAGAATAGTGGCCAAGGGCACGTCTTCGTCTAAACTCAGCTCTTCCGGCTTTCTCGCTTGAGCTTCGGGCTACTCCCAGTAGAGGTCAACCCACCGCAACAGCCTTCCTTTTCGCTTCTTTGCCACAGTGTACCATGTAGCATTTTTTAAAACAAACGGCATAAAACGGCCGGCATTTGGGGGTGGGGGGAGGGGGAGGGGGTGGCGGGTACTCACAGGGCGACCACCAGCAACTAACACACAAATCACCACCACCCACATTAGCGCTCAACGGCCAATTTGGAATTTCCCCCTCAGATGCCTCTTTCCCAAGACCCAATCCTTTGGTCTCCTAGCTGGCCAGCCAACGGTTGGTGTGCAACCCCCTCAGGTCCCTGGTTGAAACTCAAAATTGGCCTCCGTTTCCTGAGGGCCGCGAGGGGCCACCGAGAGGCGAAGGGCTCCGTGTGGTCGGGAACGGGTTGAGTAAGCAAAGGAACTTACTTGCGAGGCTCGCTGTGGGTCCCGCAAGCCAGCCGAGGAGATCTCCGTCCAGACCGCCAGCATCTCAACAGTTTACAGGGAGGCCTGACCGGGCCTGACCGGGTCCCTCACGTGGGCCGTCCAGCCGCTCGACGCCTCGCCCTCTCAAGGCTGCAGCTGCAAAATGGCTCCGGCTGCAGGAAGCTGTAACCACCGGAGGGCGGAACCACTTTCCAGGGTCAGGGGTAGGGGCGAGGGGGAAGGGCCTCCAACTGCCCACATCCACCTAAAGGTCAACGGTCAATGGGCAGCTGGTCAACTGGCGGTCACATCCTCTTTATTTTAAAGTGATAATGTTTTATTTTAAAAGTGTAATACCAAAAGATGAAAAGAGCTATTATCTTCATTCCATCATCCAGAGGCAACCACTGTTAGAATTTTGGTTTATTATCTTCTATTCATTTTCCGACTTTTCAAAATGTTGACCATGGGATGGGTATATACTCCAATTTTATGTGCTTATAAGACTGGCATCTAATAAAAATACTAAAGCCACCCACCAGATTGGCCATAGTTATGGAGTTCCAACAGATATGAGTGAAGACTTGGGAGAACTGGACCTGGACGCGGCATCCATTGCTGGTGGAAATATTAGAGGGCATATCCTCTTTGTAAAAGAATGTTCTTTAAAAGCTCCACATCAAATTACCTTATGAACCATCCATTCAACACCTAGGCACTTATGCAAGTGAAATGAAAACATATGTCCACTGCAACATTCTATATTATAGCCAAAAAATGGAAACAATCCCAATGTCCATTAATTAGTGAATAAACAAAATGTGTATCAATCAATCAATAATGAGTATTATTATTAAAAAACTAATAAACTACTGATATATGGTACAATATGAAAGAATCTCAAAAACATTATGGAAAGTGAAAGAAGCAGACACAAAGGATAACATAGTGTTTTTTCATATTTATATAAGACTAAAGGCCTGGTGCACAAAATTAGTGCACTGGGGAGGGTGTACCTCAGCCCAACCTGCACCCTCTCCAATCTGGGATCCCTCGGGGGATGTCCGACTGCCTGTTTAGGCCCGATCCCCTAAACAGGCAGTCGGACATCCCTTTCACAATCCAGGACTGCTGGCTCCCAACTGCTTGCCTGCCTGCTTGATTGCCCCTAACCACTCCCCTGCCAGCCTGATCGACGCCTAACTGTTCCCCTCACGGCCCGATCATCCCCAACTGCCCTCCCCTGACAGCCCAGTCACCCCCAAATGCCCTCCCTCTGCATATTCCCTCTTTATTAGATAGGGTTTTTTATTTAACATATTGGACAGTGTACCTGCCGTGGTCTTGACAAACCCGAAAAATGTAAACCCAAACTAAAAGTGTCATAAAATAAACTCCTTAAACAGAAATTTCATGAGACCTTGAAAAGGTGATATCATGTGGTTGTTTCTTCATTTCTTCCTTCTGTCTCTTTTTCTTGATGTTTCATCTTTTGTCTTTTCTTTCTTTTCAGTTTTATTCCTTTTCTGTCCTTTTTTTCTCTTAACTTTTCCATTGGTAGAATCGTCAGTACTTGAATCTGTCTTGCTTCCAGAAGATGAAGAAGAAGGAAACACACCGTCATCTGAAGAAAAAGATGATCTATGTTGGGATCGGTGGTGTTTCTGGTTTTGCTCTTTTCCCGGTTTGTCATTTCTGCTGGTCCCGGCATCTTCAGGACTTGTGCGTGGGCACTTCTTATTCATGTCTACGAAACCTCCCTGCCTTGGTGAAAACTTTAGGGGAAAAGGCCTTCCTGGGTGGGCTCAAGCCCTTCCTGAGGTGCTGAGGAACCAGGGCACGGAGCACCCGCCATCACCCTTGAAGAGCCAACCTCCTGACCTCCCAGTACTCTCCAGTAATGTAACTACAATGTCCCCGTTTGTCTTCAGAAATTAGTTGTAGGGGGGAGAAAAATGGCAGCGGAATAGATAGACATGTTCCGAGCCTTGTCCCGGAGCAGAAAGAAAGAACAGCTGAGGGTCGCACGATGAGTGTTTGTTGGCAAGTTAAGATACAGCTAAACTCCAGGAGAAGGTGGGGGACTGCTAGACAGGGTTCCCCTGACCTGGCAGCCCCCACTGCGGCTGGATCCCCTCCCGGAGCTACGGGCTCAGACGCGGAGACTGTGCCATCTTGAAAAGGAAAGTGGAGCTTATCGGAAGCCTGAAAATCCAAAACTGCAACAACCACCGAACAGCTGCGAGCCCCAGAACACCGGTCCCCAATTGGCGCAAACACGTGGATTCGGAGGAGCTCTACACTCCCCCACAGAAAGGTCAGATTTCGCCTGGGATAAGGTAGGTCTCTGGTCCCGGCAGGAGAGAGAAACGCGCGTTTTGCAGGAGCTGGAGGACCAGGGAAGTCTGGCCTAGAAAAATCTGTGGCTGTTGGGGCTGGCATGATCCATGAATGTGGAAGTGGGGCCTCAGAGCTGCTAACAGAAGGGGTCTCTAAAAAGCAACCCATTTTGATCTGATGTGCAGGGACAGCCTAAGAATTTCCAAGGTGTGCTAGCTGCTTAGACTTGCGCACAGACCCATTGTTCGCACACTTGGGCTTTTTCCTCTTCAAATCCTTGCTTCTGATTACTAAGCCCAATACATAGGATCACCCAGTTGGGGACACCCTTGGAGACTGCAGGGGAAAGTTGTTTTTCTGGAACCTGGGGATTGGAGCGGGGAGTGACCATCGGAGAGCCAGCTCTGAGGCAGCCCACTCCCACAAACTGGTATTGAGTGCCACAGGGAAAGAAGGATCTAAATACAGCCTAGAGAGGACAAATAGATCCAGAAGTCAATCCAGAAACACTGCCACCCAGGGGCTGAATCCCAAATTGATTCTTGTTTAATCAAAAATAAAGGAATACGAGAAATTAAGACACACCACCTGCTTAAAAATCAGGACTGGCTTACAACACTGAGGAGCTGTGAAATTCAGGAAACTGCAATACTGTCTAGACTAAGAAACAGGCGTGCCAAACAGTACAATAGAGGAAGTGAATGACCTTCACTACTGCACATTTTATTTTTTATTTTTATTTTTTTATTTTCATTTTTTGCATCTTTTACTCAAGAAACTAAATTTTTCTTTTTTCCACACTTGATTTTACCTTTTTAATTATTACATTTTTATTTTCAGTCAATATTATTACTACTACTATTTTACCTTTTTTTAAAAAAGTATCATTTTATTTTGTATTTATTTTACTTTGGGATTAGTGTTCTACATTCTATTTTCATCTTTCCTTTAGCATCGTTTTACTCTATCTCAACTCTACCTTTATGCCATCACTCTCTTCCTAACCTTTCCCCTTTTGGTGTCCTGTTTATCTTACCCCTTTCCTGCTTTAGATTTTCCCTATTCTTTCTGTTTACCCCCTGTTAAAATTTCACCCTACTTATATATCTAATCTCCAATCCCTGGCTCCAAGTCCAAACACATCTCTATCTTTGCTGTCTTAACTATCCAAAAAATGGTTTTTCTCTCTGACCTTTTATTGTTGTTTGCTTGAATGTTGATTATATCGAATTTTTATGCATTTTTGTGAGATTGTTTTGCTTATTCTTTTTTTTTGTTTCTTTGTTTTTTTGTTTGCTTTCTTTTTGTTTGTTTTTTGCTTCTGTTTTCCCTTGCCTCGCTTGATATTAGTTGGTGTTGTAGTTTGTATTAATTCCCAGGTACTTGTTGCTGGCATTTGCTGGGATTAGTGGTTGTTCTATTGGATTTTTCTCCCCATATATATAGTTTGTTCCCCTTTCTCTCTTAGTCTCTGTCTTGTCTCTCTTACTTTTTTGTTCCTGTTCCCAATTTCGTTTTGACACTCCTTTTTTTTTTCTTTTACTGTCTTACTTTTTCCTCTTCTTTCTCTCCTATCCCCTAATTTGCCTTTCTCTGGTGCTCACCTTTTTTGTAGGTTATTAATATCATGAATACATTTCTGTTCAGTGCCTTGTGTGTTGTACCTGGTTGTGTTGTATTTTGTGCCTTTAAATCAATGCAGGAGAGAGAGAACTACATAACCAGACATCCAGAGAAGAGAGACCATGGGGAGACAAAAAAACAGCCCACATATGAAAGAAAAGCAGGCATCACCAGAAAAGGAAGTAAATGAAATGGAGGCAAGCAACCTTCCAGAAAAAGAATTCAGAAAAATGGTCATAAGGTGGCTGAAAAGACTGGAAGACAAATTCGACAATATGAGCAAGAACCAAGAGGAAATGAAGAAGAACCAAGAAGAAATGAAAAATGACATCGCTGCTGTAAAGAACTCAATAGAAAGCATCAAGAGTAGACTAGAAGAAGCAGAGGACTGCATCAGTGAGCTAGAAGACAAGATGGGAAAAAATACCCAAGTAGAGCAGCTTCTAGAAAAAAAAAATTAAAAAGCAGGAGGAGAGCCTAAGGGAACTTTGGGACACCATGAAACAAAACAACATCCGCATAATAGGGGGTCTAGAAGGAAAGGAAACTGAGCAAGGAATAGAAAACCTGTTTGAAGAAATAATGACAGAAAACTTCCCTGATATAGGGAAGAAAAACCCCACACAAATCCAAGAAGCCCACAGAGTCCCAAGCAAAATGAACCACAAAAGACCGACATCAAGGCACATTATAATTAAATTGGCAAACACTAACAACAAAGTAAGAATCTTAAAAGCGGCAAGAGAGAGACAGAAAGTTACATACAAAGGAACCCCCATCAGACTAGCAACTGATTTCTCAACAGAAACTCATCAGGCCAGAAGGGAATGGAATGAAATATACAAAGTCATGCAGAGGAAGGGTCTGACCAAGAATACTGTACCCAGCAAGGCTATCAATCAAAATTGAAGGTGAAATCAGGAGCTTCACAGACAAAAAAGGACTAAGGGAATTTATTACCAGCAAACAAGAAATGCTAAAGGGTCTGCTGTAAAAAAAAAAAGAAAAGAAATAGGAAGCGAAGAAGGAACACAGGAGTAAAGAATAAAAATGGCGACAAATAAGTACCTATCAATAATAACTTTAAATGTAAATGGATTAAATGCCCCAATCAAAAGACATAGGGTAATGCATTGTATAAGAAAACAAAACCCGTATATCTGCTGTCTACAAGAAACCCACCTCAGAAAAAAAGACACACACAGACTGAGGATGAAGGGATGGAAAATGGTTTTCCAGGCGAATGGAAATGAAAAAAAAAGCTGGGGTAGCAATACTTATATCTGACAAATTAGATCTCAAAGTGAAGGACATAACAAGAGATAAGGAAGGCCACTTCATAATACTAAAGGGAGCAATCCAACAAGAAGAAATAACTCTGGTAAACATATATGCACCCAATACAGGAGCACCCAAATACAAAAAAAAAAAAAAAACAACTCCTGGAGGATATCAAGGGAGAGATTGACAGCAATACAATTATAGTAGGAGACTTTAATACCCCACTATCACCATTGGACAAATCCTCTAAACAAAAAATCAGCAAAGAAACATCAATCCTAAATGACTCACTAGACCAGATGGAATTAATTGACATCTTCAGAACATTTCACTCCAAAGCCACAGAATATACATTCTTCTCAAGAGCACATAGGTCATTTTCAAAGATAGACCATATGTTGGGACATAGGCAAAGTCTCTTCAAATTCAAGAAGATAGAAATCATATCAAGCATCTTATCAGTCCACAATGGCATAAAACTGGAAATCAACTACAATAAAAACAATCCAAATAAATCAAACACATGGAGACTAAACAGCATGCTATTAAACAATGACTGGGTTACCAGAGAGATCAGGGAAGAAATAAAAAAACATCATGGCATCAAATGACAATGAAAACACAACAATCCAAAATCTATGGGACACAGCGAAAGCAGTCTTGAGAGGGAAGTTCATAGCTCTACAAGCTTACTGCAAAAAACAAGAAACAATGGTAATAAATTACCTAACCCAACAACTCAAAGAATTAGAAAAAGAGCAACAAGAAAAGCCCAGTGTAAGCAGAAGGAAGGAAATAATAAAGATCAGATTAGAAATAAACGACACAGAGACCAAAGAAACAATACAAAAGATCAACAAAACCAAGAGCTGGTTCTTTGAAAGGATAAACAAGATTGATGAACCTCTAGCCAGGCTCACCAAGAAGCAAAGAGAGAGGACCCAAATAAACAAAATCAGAAATGAAAGAGGTGAAATAACAACAGATCCTGCCGAAATACAAAGGATTGTTAAAAAATAATATGAACAACTCTATTCCAACAAACTGGACAACCTGGAGGAAATGGACATATTCCTAGAAAAATATAACCTTCCAAAACTCAATCAGGAAGAATCTAAACAGCTCAATATGCCAGTAACTATGGAAGAAATTGAAGCAGTAATCATAAAGCTTCCAGCAAACAAAAGCCCAGGGCCAGATGGCTTCACAGGAGAGTTTTACCAAACATTTAAGGAAGAACCAAAACCTATCCTCCTCAGACTATTCCAAAAAATTCAAGAGGAGGAACACTTCCAAGCTCCTTCTATGAAGCCAGCATCACCCTAATACAAAAAAAACAGTTAAAGACAACACAATGAAAGAGAATTATAGGCCAATATCCTTCATGAACGTAGATGCCAAAATCCTCAACAAAATTCTAGCAAATCAGATCTAGCAGTACATCAGAAAGATCATACACCATGACCAAGTAGGATTTATCCCAGGAATGCAAGGATGGTACAATATCCACAAATCAATAAACGTGATACCTCACATAAACAAATTGAGAGATAAAAATCACATAGTCATATCAACTGATGCAGAAAAAGCATTTGACAAAATCCAACACCCTTTCTTGATAAAAACTCTCAACAAGGTGGGAATAGAAGGATCATACCTCAACATAATAAAAGCTATATATAATAAGCCCACCGCTAACATCATACACGATGGGCAAAAGCTAAAACCATTTCCCCTAAGAACAGGAAAGCAGTCTTAGGGATGCCCACTCTCACCACTCCTGTTTGACATAGTACTGGAAGTATTAGCCATAGCAATCAGACAAGGAGAAGAAATAAAAGGCATCCAAATTGGAAAAGAACTAAAGCTGTCCTTATTTGCAGATGACATGATATTGTACATAAAAAAACCTGAAAGACTCCATCAAAAAACTAACAGACTTAATAAATGAATTCGGCAATGTAGCAGGATACAAAATTAACGCCAATAAATCTATGGCATTTCTATACACCAATAGTGAACTTACAGAAAGAGAGACTAAAAAAGCAATCCCTTTTACCATCGCACCAAAAATATTAAGATACCTAGGAATAAACTTAACTAAGGAGGTAAAAGACCTATACACAGGAAACTACAGGACACTGAAAAAAGAGATAGAGGAAGACGTAAACAGATGGAAGAACATACCATGTTCATGGATTGGGAGAATAAACATCATTAAAATGTCCATACTACCCAAAGCAATCTATAGATTCAATGCACTCCCCATTAAAATACCAACAGCATATTTCACAGACCTAGAAAGAACTCTCCAAAAAATCATCTGGAATAAAAAAAAAAAAAAGCCAAATAGCCACAGCAATCCTGAGAAAGAAGAATAAAGTAGGAGGGATCTCAATACCAGATTTCAAGCTGTATTACAAAGCCACTGTTCTCAAAACAGCCTGGTACTGGCACAAGAATAGACATATAGATCAATGGAATAGAATAGAGAATTCAGATATGGACCCAAACCACTATGCGCAATTAATATTTGACAAAGGAGGCATGAATATATAATGGAGTCAAGACAGTCTCTTCAATAAATGGTGTTGGGAAAACTGGACAGATACATGCAAAACAATGAAACTAGATCACCAACTTACACCATACACAAAAATAAACTCAAAATGGATATAGGACTTAAACATAAGACGGGAACCCATAAAAATACTAGAGGAATCCACAGGCAGCAAAATCTCAGACATATGCCGAAAGAACTTCTTCACTGATACTGCCCCTAGGGCAATGGAAGCCAAAGAGAAAATAAACAAATGGGACTACATCAAAATAAAAAGCTTTTTCACAGAAAAAGAAACCATCAACAAAACAACAAGAAACCCACTGTATGGGAGAACATATTTGCAAATGTTATCACTGATAAAGGTTTAATCTCCAATGTCTACAGGCAGCTTATACAACTTAGTAAAAGGTAGATAAATGATCCAATTAGAAAATGGGCAACAGACCTAAATAGAATATTTTCGAAAGAAGACAGAAGGAAGGCCAAGAGACACATGAAAACATGCTCAAAGTCACTTATTATCCAAGAGATGCAAATCAAAATGACAATGCGATACCATCTCACACCTGTCAGAATGGCTATCATCAACAAATCAACAAACGACAAGTGTTGGCGAGGATGCGGAGAAAAAGGAACCCTCGTGCACTGCTGGTGGGAATGCATACTGGAGCAGCCACTGTGGAGAACAGTATGGAGTTTCCTTAAAAAACTAAAAATGGAACTCCCATTTGACCCAGTAATCCCACTTCTAGGAATATATCCCAAGAAACTAGAAACACCAATCAGAAAGGATATATGTACCCCTATGTTCATAGCAGCACAATTTACAATAGCTAAGATTTGGAAACAGCCTAGGTGCCCTTGGAGAACATTATGCTAAGTGAAATAAGCCAGTCAATGAAAGAAAAATACCACATGATTTCACTCATTTGTGGATAATGAAAAACATTATAAACTGATGAACAAAAAGATAGATACAGAAGCAGTAAAGCATCAAACAGACTGTCAAATTACAGTGGGAGGTTAGGGAGAGGTGGGGGAAATAAGAGATCAACCGAAGGACTTATATGCATGCATATAAGAGTAACCAATGGATGCAAAACATAGGGGGGTGAGTGCATGTATGGGAGTGGGGTGGGGGGGGGCAATGGTAAGATATCTACACATATAATACCTTAATTAAAAAAATAGTACTGGGAAAAAAATAAATTAATTAAAAAGAAAGAAATTAGTTGTAAGTTACTTCTGATGTGAAACCCTACCTCAGACATTTCCTTTGTGGTTTCTAAAGATTTTAAACAAAATCCATTTACCTCCCTAACTTGGTCAGAAGTTTCTACCCAATGGGAGAGGTTTGCTGGGCCTCATCACCCAGATACCCCTCTCCCCCATGTCCAATCACTCCGTGGGGGCAAGGGAAGTTCCAAGGTGTGTGTGGGGGGGATTACTCCATGGGGCGCAGGCCCTTTGGAGGCTGACACCCCAGGCTGCCGCTGGGAGGGGATCGCTCTGGGGGGCACAGCTGCCTCTCAGACCTACACCCCTGGCTGCGGATGGGAGCTGATCACCGGGGGGTGGGGAGAGGCGCAGCTGGCTCACAGGCCTACGGCCCGGGTTGGGGCTGGGAGTGGGTCGCGCGGGGAGGGGGGGGGGGGGCGTGGCCACCTCGCAGGCCTATGGCCCAGGCCAAGGCTTTGAGCGGATTGCACCAGGGGGGTGAGGCTGCCTCTCAGGCCAATGGCCCAGACTCGCACACTGCCAGCTCTCATTGGCAGCCCTCCCTGGGACTGGGGGACTCCAGTGGGCTTGAGAGGACTGGGCGCCGCCATTTTGTCATGGAGTGATGGTTAATTTGCATATTACTCTTTTATTAGATAGGATGTCCAGAAAAGCCAAAGCAATAAAAATAAAATGTAGATTGGTGGTTGCCTGATGCTGAGGGTTGGAAGTGGGAAGGGGAGGGACAACCAAAAGCTGAAAAGAGGAACCTTTACTAGATGATCTAAATGTTCTAAAATTGAATTGTTGTGATGATTGTGTATCTGTATATTTAACAAATCATTATATTTTACCTAAAATTGTTGGTTTTGATATGTAAATATCACAACAAAGATGTCTAAAAAACAATAAAATAAGCCTTTGGCTTATATGAAGTAGGGGAGGCAGATCTCAACCAATAATGCATGCACTTATAAGTGATCTATGTTACGAAGAAAAACATATTGTGTATTTAGAAGGCCATATTATATATCAAGGGAGATAGTGGATGTGGTTAGGAAGTTTTCTCTGAATAAAGTATACTTAAAGTGCTAAACAAAGACAAAAGGCAGGGTGGGGGAGTGGTGTGTTGAGTTTCTGAGAGGATGAAATGTATGAATAATTGTTTGGAGGAATCATGGTTATTACCAGAATTGGAAAAGAAAAGGCCATCATGCCTAAATTACAACTTAAAAGAAGAGTTTAGTACAAGAAATAATTTAATATACTGAATGTCTTGTAGGTCCCAGATATTAGGGACTCAAGAGTTATAACCAGGGAGAGCTGTAGTGACATATAATTTACATTTCAAACAGATCACTCTGCTGCTCTAGGAGGAATGTATTAGAAAGATTAAAAGTACAGATACCTGCCTGGCCTGTGTCACTCAGTGGTTAGAGAGTCTGTCCTGACACCAAAGGGCCTCAGGTTCAATTCCAGGATGAGGGTACATACCTGGGGTTACAGGTTCAATCCCCAGCCCCAGTTGGGGTGCATGTGGGAGACAACCAATTGATGTGTTTCTGTCACATAGATATTTATCTCTCTCTCTCTCTCTCTCTCTCTCTCTCTCTCTCTCTCTCTCTCTCTCTCTCCCCCCCTCCCTCCCTCCTTCCCTCACACTTCCTCTAAAAAATATCAATAGAAAAATATCCTCAGTGGAGGATTAACAACAAAAGTAAAGATATCCAAACAATTCAGGGAGATAGCACAATGTCTCTGGAAGAGACAATCCTATCTAATAAAGAAGGAATATGCTAATTGACTGCTATGCCCTCCCAAGATGGCAGCACCCACAGCCACAAGATGGCAGCGCTCAGTTCCATCAGCCCCTGCCTCATCCAGCCTCAGTCCCCCAGTCCTCTCAGCCCCGCCTCATCCAGCCTCAGTCCCCCAGTCCACTTAGCCCCACAGGGGAAGGCAGTTGGGGGTGATTGGGCTGGCAGGGGAGGGCAGTTGGAGGCAATCGGGCTAGCAGGGGAGTGGTTAGGGGGCTATCAGGCTGGCAGGCAGAGTGGTTAGGGGCAATCAGGAAGGCAGGCAGGCAAGTGGTTAGGAGCCAGCAGTCCTGGATTGTGAGAGGGACTGGCAGAATAGTGGCCTTTGTTCAATATCTCTGATGTCATTCTTAGTAACCCATTTTTTTTTACCAGCTCTGATCCCACCATTGTGTTGGGTCTTTTTCCTTTTCTTGAGACCCAGGTTGCTAATCAACATGATTAATATCCTAGTGCAGTGGTCGGCAAACTCATTAGTCAACAGAGCCAAATATCAATAGTACAATGATTGAAATTTCTTTTGAGAGCCAAATTTTTTAAACTTAAACTATATAGGTAGGTACATTGTTATTAACGTAATTAGGGTACTCCTTCAATCGCACTGTACATGCGTGCCAGCTATGGTATTTTGTGGAAAAGCCACACTCAAGGGGCTAAAGAGCCGCATGTGGCTCGTGAGCAGTGGTTTGCTGACCACTGTTCTAGTGAGATCCTTCTAATCATGAGTTTTAGACTCTAACAGTCCTATTATCAATTCAAATAAATACATTAAATTTCTACATTTCAATATCTATATTCATTTCAAAATATATATGCACTCATGTATCCCTGTAAGTATCTAATGGGAGTTTTGGACACCTTTAAGAAAAAAGAACACAGAATTTATTTTGCATATAGTCCCAAGACCTTCTGAAGCAAATCAATGCATCCTTAAAAACATCTTAAATCAATTTAATATCAAGTTTCCAGAGACAACCTTCATTAGAAACACCTGGAATGTAATTTAAAACTGTAGTTTGTTACCAGCAACATACAGCATAAGTATTTCTAAAGTGGGGATTTTTTTTTTTACATGCAATTCTGAGATTTTTTTTTAATATCTATTAGAGCGTACAAATTGCAGTGATAGGTCCTGAAGTATCAGTCACTTTGGCACTTTGGGAACAGATAAATGGTAGACACAAGGTTTGGGGAAGTCTAGAAAATAAACAAACCCAGGAGTCAGAAGCAACTTTGGAACTGACTTTATTTGCAGTGGAACAAACTTGAAAATAATGTAGGATCCATTATATCTGGAGGACTCTTGCTAACCTCAGTTGTACTCCCAGGGAAATTCACTGTTTAAAGAGAATTGAAAGTGAATTTTGAGGTTCCAGGTAATTTAATTGCTGTAAATGCTTAGCATTTTCCATCATGATACAGATTCAGGTTTCCACCACTCAACCTGAAAAAAGATAATGAGAGAAATCAAGGACCAAGTAATTGTGGCACCACCATAGACAGAAAATGTCATTTAAAAATTACATGGGTTTGGCTCAGTGGATAGAGCATTGGCCTGCGGACTGAAAGGTCCCAGGTTCAATTCCGGTCAAGGGCACATATCAGGTTTTGGGGCTCGATCCCCGGGAGTGGCCTGCAGGAGGCAGCCCATCAGTGATTCTCTCGCATCATTGATGTTTCTATCTCTCTCTCCCTCTCTCTTCCTCTTTGAAATCAATAAAAATATATTAAAAAATAAAAATCACATGGGACCCAGCAATCCCTCTCCTGAGTATTTACCCAAAAACCCCCAAATCATGTATTTACAAAGATATATGTGTCCCTATGTGCATTGAAGCATTATTCTTGGTGGCCAAGATATGGAAACAACCAGTGTCCCGTGATAGAGGACTGGATAAAGAAGATGTGGTACATATACACAATCGAATAAATACTGCAACAACATCAACATGGATGGACCTTGAGAATATCATGCTAAGTGAAATAAGTCAGACAGAAAAACCTAAGAACCATGTGATTTCACTCATATGTGAAATATAAAACTGAAACTCCTGAACACAAACAGCAGTTGATGGTAGCCAGAAGGAAGGGGGTGGGAGGGAAGGGGGTCCTAACATATGGTGACAGGAGAAGATTTGACTTTGGGTGGGGGCACACAGTGCAATATACAGATCTTGTAACATAGAAACCCGCATCTGAAACCTGTATGATCATGTTGACCAATGTCACCCCAATAAATTTAATAAATAAAAATCACATGGAAAAAAAGCAAGCCTAGGCTGTGGCTTGCCTGTTTCACATTGAATGCTATGAAAATTTATGAACTTTGTGCCAGTCCTTTCTCGTCCCTGGGCTGGGTACCTTATCTGTAAAATGAGAGAATGGCCCAGGCCTGGTGGCTCAATTGGTTGGAGCATAGTCTGGTACACCAAAAGGTTTTGGGTTAGATTTCTGGTCAGAACACATGCCTAAGTTGTGGGTTTGATCCCCGGTGTTTCCTCACATCGACGTTTCTCTCTCTCTCTCTCTCTCTCTCTCTCTCTCTCTCTCTCTCTCTCTCTCTCCTTTCTCCCCCCCCCCCCCCCCTTCTTCTCTCTAAAATCAATAAACTTATCCTTGGGTGAGGAAAATGAATTAATTAATTAAGAAATAAAGAAAGAATGAGTGCTTAACTTTCCTTTCAACTCTAAGACTATAGGGAACACTGCCTTTAACATTTATTTCTGCAATAATGATTTAACAAGCACTCCATAAACTATGGAACTATAAAAAAAACAAGAGCAGTATGATTTTACCTCATTCCTACCTTCAAAGATGAACATTCATTGATTTTGAAAGCTAAGATATCTAACTCTTTTTTAGCCACATGTTGTAATTTTAAACAGCCTTATAATCACCTTATTTCTTGTCTTATAGATAAACAAAGTGTAATTGTTAAAGGTTGACATGGTTCACCAGATCCAATCTTTAGTATTGTTATTTAAGTTTAAAATCCATTTTCACAGTTTACATTTAGGGACCTGTGAGATTCAAAGTCCCCTTCATTGACTAATAGATTTCATTTATTCGCTGTCTTCTATTGCACAAAAATAAAAACTCCATGGAAGCAGGAAATTCTGTGTATTTTGCTCACCATCTTACCACCAGTGCTTAGAGCAATGCCTACTATACAGTGGATGTTTAATGAATATTTGGAAAATTAATGACTAAATAATAGATTTCCTTCTACTTAAAAAGCTAAATATAACACATGCCTCAGGACAAATACCCGAGGTACTATTGAGAGAAAACTACGAAGACACAGATAAAAATGTTCTTTATTCCCTTTGGTCAGAATAACATTTTCTGATCCAAAGAAACATTAAGCCCTCTTACCTTTTTGCTTCATTAAATAAACAGCGGTTACCATAGGTTTTTCCATCAGAACCACAGACTGGTTTGTAGATAGAGTGACATCTTATCTTTACAGTTGGGTTCTTGCTGCTGCCCTTGCCATTCTGCAGCAATGTAAAAGAGCATTAGGTAAATATAGGGGACTAATTTAATTCTGAAATTGTAAGAAATATTTATTGCTCATTAACTATTGATTAAGCATTATACTAAACCAGTGGTCGGCAAACTCATTAGTCAACAGAGCCAAGTATCAACAGTACAACGAATGAAATTTCTTTAGATAGCCAACTTTTTTAAACTTAAACTTCTTCTAACGCCACTTCTTCAAAATAGACTCTCCTAGGCCATTGTATTTTGTGGAAGAGCCACACTCAAGGGGCCAAAGAGCCACATGTGGCTCTCAAGCCGCAGTTTGCCGACCACGTTACTAAACCAATCGTTTTGTTGGGCCTTTGTATTTTAATGTAATCCATGCAACAATATGAAAGAAGAGTAGAATCTGACCTATTGTATAGTTACAGGCATATTTAAGTGACAAGCCCAAGACCATCGATGGATTAAATATCCAAGCTGGATTCAAGCCCTGCGTTATCTGACTTCAGAGCCCCTGCTTCAGCACATGTCAGTATGCCTCTACTTTAATCCTTTGTAGACAAACCTTCCCCTATCTGAGAAATAACAATTAGGGAAAAGTCTACTGGCAAATACAAAACACATATGGTCATAATTTATTGAACCTTACTTCTTTCTTGTCCCATGAAAGACAATGAGGCAAGAGGTAGGTTTATGCAGTCATTTAAGCAGAACCTGAAACATTTACTCAGAATCAAGTTATAGAATGACAGAAGCCTATGAATATAAAGAAGCTTTGACTAGCAGATGGGAACAGAAACACTAAATGCAATGGTGAGGACCTTCAATCTGAGGCTTAGTCTTCTTAGAGCCAAGGAAGATGAATAAATACTTTGGTGTTTTCTATTGGTTTAGAGCTTGCCATCCTTTTCACATCAATCCATTACTTTTATTTCCACATTCTCTGTTGTGACAATCTAAATACTCAGAACCCTTCTGGTGGTGGTGTTAAGGTCTGGATGGCAGGAATGTCCCTGGGAGATTACCACTTCATGCCAGCCAACTCATAAATACTGAGAGGTACAGGCAGCTTTCATTTGAAAGGGAGTTGAGGAATGGCCAGTTATGAGATAAAAAATGAAGTTTCATTAATAAAATGAGATGAAAGTAGTGTTCTAGAAAACCCTTTTGGATGTATTAAGTGAAGTGTACAGAGTCACTGTTAAATGGAATCAGGAGGCTGGTAGTTGGGAGAGAGACTGGCAAGCACAATAGGACTCAGAAGGCAATACAGGTGTCATGGATATGCACCTGTATGCACGATGGCTCCCAGACATCAGGCATTTGTCTACTTATCTGACAAATAGTTTAAGAGAACCCAGTCTATGCCTATGTTATTCTGAGATTTGGGGATACAGGTTTGGGAAAAAATGGTACTTTCTTTATGAAGTTCATGCTAACTGAATAGAGAGACAATCAATTGCAAAGCAATAAGATACACACCATAATAAATTATATCATTAGTATTAGGAATACATTTGTAGGAAATCAAAGGATTTTGTATAATTTATATATATATAAAAGCCTAATATGCAAAGTGTCCCCTAGGGAGTTTGACCAACCGGGAGTTTGATTGCTCACTATGACATGCATTGACCACCAGGGGGCAGCACAGAATGAAGGAAGGCCCCAGCTGGCAGCCAGCAGCCAGGAAAAGGAGGCCCTGGCTGGCAGCCAGCAGCCAGCAGCCGCTAGGGATCCTACCCATGCACGAATTCAGTGCACTGTGCCTCTAGTATTATAGTAAGTGAGCAAGAGTGGCATGACATGTTTGATAATGTCAATCACGGACATGGGGTTCAATGTTGAAAACTCTTCAATGCCTTGCTCACGCATTTGGATTTTATCTTGTGACACCACTGAAAAACTTTCATCAAGTCAGATTTGTGATTTAGAAATGCCACCTGAGTGGGGTATAGATCATGGATGGGATGGAAATGAGCATGAAATTTAAATCTGGTGGAAATGGGGCTCAATTAATGAGGGCTTGAGCTAGTCTAGTATAGGTAAGAATGTCTGAGTGGAAAAGAGTAGTAGGAAATAAGGGATGGATGTAAGACCATGATACTAATGATCATAGATGTATACAAAAATAACCACCTCCAAATTCCCTTTCTTTTGTTGAATCACTGTCCTTGCAAAGTGTTTGTCATTAGTAAAGTATATTCTGTTAACAATTTTCAAAACTTGGAAAATAGAATTGCTGAGATAAGTTGACTAAAGAAGGAAAAAAAGAAATTAACACATACCTGACTCTCCATATTGCCATTCAACTGGTTGCCTACATTTTTTCTTTCTTCTTGACTGTAAAAAGACCTTGGTTTTCCTCGTTGGCTAGATGATCCTGGCTTCCCTTGCTGGCTAGAAGATCCTGGTTTTCCTGGTTGGCTGGATGATCCTGGTTTTCCTGGTTGGCTGGATGATCCTGGTTTTCCTGGTTGGCTGGATGATCCTGGTTTTCCTGGTTGGCTGGATGATCCTGGTTTTCCTGGTTGGCTGGATGATCCTGGTTTTCCTGGTTGGCTAGATGATCCTGGTTTTCCTGGTTGGCTAAATGACTCTGACTCTCCTTGCTGGCCAGAAGATTCTGACTTTTCTTGTTGGCTAAAAGATCCTGGTTTTCCTTGCTGGCTAGATAATCCTGAAACCCCTTGCTGGCCAGAAGATCCCGGCTTCCTTTGCTGGAGAGATGATCCTGGTTTTTCGTGCTCACTAGACATTTCTGAACTAGCTTTTTGGTTAGATTCTCCTGAATTATCTTGCAGACTCCCAGGTGGATTTAAAATTCCTGGCTTCCCTTGCTGATTAAGACTACCTAGTTTCCCAGGTTGGTTAGAATACCCTGGTTTTCTGGGGAAAATAAAGATGTCTGATTTTCTTTGTGTGTTGCCATCACTTTTCTCATTAAATTCTTTTTGTCCCCCCTGAAAGTTAGCTTCATTATTTCTCTCTAAGATAAGTGCAGGTTCTGGACCCTCCTCTAGTTTAATAACACTTGTTTTCAAAGTCTGTGTTGAAGACACTGGAGATAAAAAAAAGGGGGGGGGGGGCACAAAAATAAAGTTTCTTAACCTCAAGAATTTAAAATCAACATCCTTCATCCCAAAATATAGTATGTATTTAATGCCTCTTTGATTTTTTTTAACCAAACCTCAAGACAGAATCTTCTCCCCATTACTTTTGATAACTTAGAATATTTTGTGTCCTCCATTTCTTTCTTCACTATATTACATGGTGTCCCAAAAGCCTGGGTTCAAGAGAGCTTGCCTCATTTCTAAATCAGAGCTTGAATTATTTGCACTGGGCCTTAATACTACCACAAATTCCTTTTAATGATTTCCTGATTAATTAAAAAGACTGATTAATGCCTTGTGTAAACTTTCTCCATATCACAGAACCCTTTCTCATATTATCTTATGAAAATGTCATCAACTCCCCAGATGTAAAAGCTGTCAAGCATGAGTCCTCCTTTCATATTCTCTTCTCTATCTCTATATTTGTTTTCTGTAGATATATTCTTTCCCACTAACCCCATTCTAAAGGCAGTGGTTTTTCTTACTGAGAATATTTTTTTTTCAATAAGCTTTATGCCCACCATTTCCCATAAAATCTCTAGTATTAATTAATCACTCACACTCGCTCTGGTGGTTATTTGTTTCTTTCTCTTGTGGTCAAACCACTCAAGAAAATGGTAGATATTATGTGACTATTTCTTAAAATCCATGTTTCAGAATTTACTCACTCTGTCTTATCTACTTTACTTGCTTCTCAAATTTATTTTGGAAGCCCACCCAATCTGTATGTATGTGATGATTAGGTAGGTAGATAGATAGATAGATAGATAGATAGATAGATAGATAATACTAGATATATTATATATGTATTAGATTTATTCAGATTCTATTCCAAAATGAGTAGGGTTTAGAACACAATGTATAAGCAAATGCAATGATTTTAGAGCTGTTAAGTGCAATGGTATTCCATTAGGTCTTATGCTTTTCTTGTACTCAATTTGGTACAAGTGTTTATTTTTGGCTTTCTCACCTTTTCTATTTGATGACTCATCTTTATTCCCCCACCTTCCTAATTTGGGGTTTCCACAAAAGTTTTATTAAGGTTCACTTTTTATTTTTCTTAATGAGCTTCCTTGGTATTTTTTTTTTCATTATTTCTCCTCCTGGAGGAGGTGACATACAAGAAGTACAGGTTATATAGCCAGAAAAACTGATAATAAAAGAATTATTTTTAGCAGAGCAATGAGTGTATGCCTGAGTTTTAAGAGCCAAACATTGTTCATTAGCAGGCACTAACTTCAAGTAGAAATCAAATAGAATAAAAATGTAGATGAAATGAAAAAGAAAAAAGATTGGTTGATCTATTTTTTGTTGTAAATTGTTTGGCTTTTTAAAATAATACAAGGCCATATACTAGTAAGCAAATTGCATCAAATCATAAAGATATAAAAAAGGTAAATAGTTTAAAGTAACTTTCCCTTTATCTTCTGTCCTAATACCTCCAATTCCCTACTTAGAACACAATTATACCTACCAGGGTTTTCTGTATTATTACAGATATCTCTGTAATTACAAACATATTTGAATATATTTTTCAACACAATTTGTGGCACTTTGTACACACTACTGTACTGATTTTCTCCCTTGAAATATGCAGTCAGGATACCTCTATACCAATAAAGAGAGAGCACCTTAATTATTGTCCCCAGTGGCTGCATATGATCTCATTTAAGTTTATAATAATTTATTTAACCAGTCTTTTAGCAATGAGTCCTTAGTTTATTTTCTTCTTTAACTATTACAAACCATGATTTAATGACATTTCTAGTAATACATAAATTTTTACATAAAGTTGTAGGATAAAAACCAGTGGTGAAATATTTAAGTAAAAAAAGATAACTAAGGTATTAAAATATGGTTTAACCACCCATTTTTAAGTTAAAATTTTGTAAAATAATTATGTTTAGTTTTTGTTCCATATTTTTCTCCTCTGATTTTACAAACTCTAAATTCATGCTTGGCATTGCTGTATATTGTAATAGGCATTCCTGATTCCTCACTCTTCTTCATCCAAACCATATAACCATTACATATGGTATTACTATAATGTACTTTCTTCCAGCCACCAATTCCTGCTGAATACATACTAAATGTTATCTAGCAAGACACTGAAATACACAAGGAATATGGTAGCTGCCATCATGTTTAGTAAGGAATTTTTATCTGTATGCTTTTGTCCCCTGAGAAACACACACACACACACACACACACACACACACACACACACACACACAAACACACACACACACATTTCCTCCTCCTTTTTCCCATCTTATCACTTAGTTCTATATTCTTATTTCTTAACTCTGTTTCTTTGACAGTTTTCTAAATGGCATCTCTGTACAATTTTTCACACATCCAATTTATTTTCAATATCATTACAGACAGATATCTCTTAACATAATGGTTCTGATCACCCCTGTTATCAACAATCTGAAAACAACTGCAATGCTTAAAATGAGAAGAGAACCATGATTTCTTGTGTTCCAACAATAAGCAACTGAAGGTCATAGGCACTTTACTTTCGTTATTTCCTTTCACTAGCTATTAGAAAAGAATGATCAAGTAAGAGGTCATAATTTGGAGATAAATTGAAATAGGTTTCATTTATCCCAATTTATTTTCTTGAGAAATATATTATCTGTGTCACTTATTATCTTGAGAAATTTTCATTGCTTGCTGGAAATTTACATCTCTGAAAACAGACAACCTAATGGTATCAAGGTAAGGAAGAGAGAGAAGTATATTGAGTGATATGTACCTAAGAAGAATGCAAGTAATGGTGTCTAATGCTAGTGTACACATGATTCCTATAACAGCCTGTTGGAATGTCTAATTATTTTCATTCTGCAAATGAGAAAACTGAGGCTAAAATAGGTTAAGTAAATTACTCCAAAGAATATAAGTAGAAAAGTGAAAAGCCAGGATTTGAACCCTTTTCTATTTGACCATATAGACCTGCATCATCACACAAAATCATATTCTTTATGGAACATAAATTTGAGCATTCACAAATTCACCTATTTCTCTTAGACTAATTTTTCTTTCCAGTCTAATGTTTTACTTTTCCCATTTCCTTGCTTCTGTTTCTCTTCAGCCACATCAAACTATCCACTGTTGTCTCACCCAATCACTATTTTTATAACCCTGATCTATATGTTATCTGAAATTACCTTATTCCATTTCAATGTCTGATAGATACTCCCACTTTTTAAAATTTTCTGACAATGTATTATTAAATTGCTGAACATTTCGAACTCTTTACTTTGAGAGTTGGAAGAAAAGTCATTGTATGCAACTTTCCTTACCTGAAAACATGGCCAAGAACATGAAGGGCAGGAAAACAAAAGCCTTCATGTTACAGCCAGTAGTTTCAGACTCAGTTGGATTGGATGGAGCTAAGGGTAACTCTTCAGTAGAAGCTTTCTGAATAAAGCATGTTGATCACCACCATGTTATATATTTGAAAACTCCTCCACCCTAATTGCTAAACATGGTCATTGTGAGAAAATAAAATTACAGAGTAACTTTGGCAAACTGTAAGGTGTTGCTTCTTGAGTGATTGTCATTTTTAAAATTAGCTTCACACCTCAATTCCCATAAATATCCAAACTTTAATATGCTTCTATGGGACATTTTTCTCACAGAAAAAAAATTAAATAAAAATGGAGAAACCCGTCTGGGAAAGTAAACTCTGTGTTCACTTTTTTTATTGTTAAGAGAGGATTTATCATTAGTCAGTAGTCTTATTGACCCTGTAAGTTTATATGTCTACAATAGACATTCCCAGGACCTTTTTCTACAAGTAAATTAGGTGCCAATTATTTTCCTCAAATTATATTTTAAAAGCAAGTAAAACTACATTGAGTATTGGCAATTAGTAAGGAATAAATACACCCAGTGGGAAATAATGATGGGTAATTTAGTTTTATGAGGTAACAGGAGACAATAGATTTCATGTTTGAGAATAACATTACACTCTGGGCCTTCTTGCCTCAAGATATTGCGCCAAACAGAAGCTCATGTGAAAATCACTTTGGGATACTTAGTCAGTCATAAACTTAATATTATAAAGCCCTAGAATAATGTGTTTAAGAATGGCTGCCCCATATAAGAAAAATGTGAATTAATTGAAGTATGTTCAAAAGAAAATGACCTTGGTAAAGTGAAGTCTGGAGACCAGAGAGCATAAAGTTTGTTGATGGCAGTAAGAAATATAAGCGTGAATAAAGACAGACTTAGGAGTGACGTTGCATTCATCATCTGAAAGGCATTAAATGGTGAAGGGTGATAGAATTTGTAGCTCCGGATGACAGAACTTATTCTAATATAAGTGCAGGATAAATATTTTTGAATTCTAAAGAATTCAAATTTCAGCTTTGGGAAGAAAGGTAAACAAAATGATTCTTCCAATCACTTCCAATTCTAAGGTCCTCAGATTTGGGGGTTCTGAATCATGTTTGGTTTTCACATTAGTTTATTTAGAAGGGCAAATTTGATAATGATAAATTATTTTTTTAACCAAGTCAACAATTTTAAGGCATCAAAAAAGACAAGAGTATACATTTTTATAGTAAAAAGGTAATTTTTTCCCTGTACATAATTATAAAAAGTTTCAAATACAGACAAGTTGAAAGAATTATACGGTGAAAACCCATATACACACCACCGGGATTCTTCAATTAATATTTTGCTATATCTGCTCTACTATATATTGGCCAAACTGGGTAAATATGATGACAGTTAATTTTACATACAGAAACTCATCTTTAGCATTTAATGCAGTACATTCCCAAATATCAACAAATAGACCACAATAGCTGCTTTGCATTTTTCCAGGACAATTATTTCTTAAATACTTAGCACCATCATCTCTCTTAGCCATGCTTTTTTCTTAACTTCAGTATTATCATACTTCAAAATGGCATGTATAAAGAACCAACAGGGCTGAGTGCCTTGTATGTGAGGATATTGCAGTGGGAAGACAGTCTCATGAAGCCTGTGCTCTGAGGTCTCAGAGAAGGCCTTCGTGAGTTAGTTGAAGGTATTGTGTTGAGTAAGGCAGTGCACTCTCTATGTGCTTATTCTCCAAACCATTCCAAAGGACCTTTTTAATCATTGCTTTTAATACTTCAATTATCTTAAATGGAGTATTTAATTTCTCCTTTTATGATGAGAATCCTCCCACCTTTAGACTTGTCTTCCATTATTATCTTCCTTTACATTTGGGGGAAAGGTCAAAATTCTATCTTGGTGTAGGCTCAGAATATGCTTGCCACAGCCACATATTAGATAAAGGGAGAGGCTAAGTATCTTGGAGTGGGATTCTAGGTCAAGGCTATTCTTCCAGAAATCATCATATTTGGGTGGAAACAACAGCAGCAATAAAGTCAAATGAACCCAGTTGTTTGTCTCCCGTTTTTTAAGCTCTGTGATTTTACGCAAGTCTCTCTCTCTCTCAATCTCCGTCTCTCTCTCTCTCTCTCTCTCTCTCTCTCTCTCTCTCTCTCTCTCTCTCCCCCCCCCCCCCCCCCCCCCCGCTCCCCTTACTCTCTGCCTTGTGGTTTGGTGGAAAAAGTTCATATCTGCAGTTTAATCACTTTGGTTTCTGATTGTGAGCTATTTTATAGCATGCTGTGCCCAGTTACCTGATTCAATCTCAACAAGCCATTTGACATGCAGCTAAAGAGTAGGGAACTTTGAACTCCCTATTTGTTTTTCTCCTGCTAAATACTTTCGCTACTATGCTTCCTTTCAATTCTGCCTCAGGCATATGTCAAGTTTTGTTCTTTGAACCTCAGGAGGTGTTGAGCATACATAGTAAAAGAAAGAAGGCATCAGCTACATAGCATTCATTAAGCTATTCAGACATAGACATAAATAGTTTGAACTGAATCCAAGCAGACAAATTGAATGTTTAGTCTGGTCTGTTAAATATAATTCATATTGCATGGAAGACAATTCCTCTTAAATTCAGTGCCAGTTGGTGACCAAGTCTCATCAAATACTTCACAGTCCTACTAAGAAAGAGGCCAAAGGGTAAGCAGTATGGAGTACTGGTGGGTGGAAGATGCTTGAGATAGAATCTTGGGTAGCTTATTTCCTGCTTTAGGCCTAAATTTTTTCATTCAACACACAAAATTTCAATGCAAACTGAAATCTAAGTATACTTAATTTCATCATTGTTTATTGAGACGATGCATGTGTCTGACACACACATTAAAATGTTCCATTAAGGTTAGCTATTGTCATTATACTTGTGTAAGCATTGGAAACTTGACCTCTGCCACCTTCACTTTAGTTGAATACACAGGTGGTGACCAGAGCACAATGCAGTATTAAATAAAGCATAATTATAATACTGGTAGTCATGGACCAATTAGTCCATAATTAGTCCATGGTTATTAGAATTATGCTTTATTTAATATTGCATATGTTAACTTATTCCAGAGACGTTCATTATTTGAAAATCTTGATGTGCAAGTTTGAAAATTCGAAGGAAAAAATCTGCAATATAATGTCTTTCTCATCTCCAAATTAACCTCTTTATCACCACCCCCTTAAATAATTTGCAGTGTCTTTTTTTAACCTTTTCTTCATACTTAAGAGAAAACAAGTTACACAGTTTGGTCCCACGTTGATCATCAGATTTATTGTTTTTAACTATTCGAGTCCAGGTATTCTATAAACTCCTTTCTCAAACTTTACTTCCAGTCACCCTCCATATAATGTTTGTTCATAATCAGTCTTACAGTTATATTTTAGAATAATGTACAAAGATCAACACCAATAAGTCCTCACATCTCTCTTTATAAAGTTATCCCTCTCCTACAAAAGAAGAGTCCATTTCCCCTAACCTTGACCCTGAGCTGATCATGTGACTTTCTTTGACCAATAGAATGCAGTGGATCTGACACCATGCCTTTTTTAGGTCTAAGCCTTAAGAGTCTGGCAGAGTTGGATGAGAGACTATGGAGGGGAGGAGGGAGAAAGAGAGATAAAGAAAAAGAGAGACAAAGAGAGGAGTCTCTTTAGGGACTCCCTTGAAACATCAGAAATGACTGAAGCCATTCTGGATCCCAATAGTGCCACCCAGTCAACACAATATGGAGCAGAGGCAAACCATTTCTGATGAACATGAACATATTGCAGAATTGTGGACAAATAAATGACTTATTTTTAAAGCCATTAAGTTACAGGTGATTTATTATACAGCAATAGATATATTGTTGATAAGACAATAATTACTTTTCCACATGAGTTAACACCCCATGATAACTATAACAGTTACTATTTATTGAGGAATTTTATATGCATTATCTCATTTAATATTTAAAATAATACTTTGGTAACGCTCTAAATATTTGGTGAGTAAGCTCAAGCACAAGGTTGTTAAATAACTATTTTACGCAGTTTATCCTAGTAAAGATATTTTAACATATCTGTCTAAGCAACCCCATTCCTGACTGTCTAGAAACATGGAATGTCCTTCCTAGAAATAGAGACTTGTAAAATAACATTAGTAAATCCCTCAGTTGAAGATCAATTGCTCTTTGGCAATACGGAACTAAAATTCCAGCCCAAGTAAAGGCTGGAAAGAGACTTGGTTCACCACATGGAGATGATTTCTGAGTCTCCTCTGATATAAACTGTGTCATATCTCACATATTAACACTAGGTTAACAGCCTACATTTCTGATGCCAAGGTCAAGTTCTTGCTCAGGAGGGTTATGGGGAACTTTACCAGCTTCTAGCATAGTGATTTATTTTTTAGCATAGTAACTTTTAATTTGAGATAGATGGTTCCACTAGTCAGTAGAATTAAAATTTATGTGTATATAGACATATTTTTTGAAGAGAAAGCTCATGAATCACATTGTATTTTCAAAATATTTATGGCCATTATCAAACCAAACAAACAAGTCAACTCTATAGTCTATTGATTTGAGGTTTCCAAAAAGAAATCAGTTTTTCTTGAATAAAACATACAATTGTTTGGCATATATATAGTAATACTTATACTTTTAATACTTATACTTTTCTTTAAATTGATTAACTATTTGTATTTAGAGCCATTTATTTTAACCAATACAATTTGTTTTATGGGCTACTTTTATTTTTCTAAATCCACTTTAAAACAAATGTGTAGCTCTTAACTTTTTTTCAATAAGTCATATTATATACCTTATAACAGAAATGCCAGTTTATTAGTTTAAGAAACATTGTGTCAACACTTCTATCCCACATTCTCCATGGATTTTCGTTTACTTTTTTTTATTTCAATGCTTCAGACACTGATGAACCCCTACTAATCACAAGGAACTTTGGGATATTTAGGCGATTAAATAGTAGAATATCACAGCTATAAGTACCTTAGAGAAGAACATCTAGACCAGATTTTTTATTTTACTTATGGGAAAGGGAATATTGAGGAAGAAATCACCAAAATGCCAAATGTAACCTCAAAGCTTGGATTTGATTCCTAGTCCAGTGTTCATTCCTCCATGTATTTGTTTGCTAGATAATGGCCACAGAATATAAATAGTCACATTATGAGTATGTGTGACCATTTAAACTCTCTGGCCAGATCAGATACAGACAGCCTATGACATTTTGATGCCATCACATACTTAAGGCTGCTTTCTAGATTCTTTTATTAGAAGACTCAGAGATCTTGATATTGTGAGCCAAGGCTATCTGGGACCTCACAGTTCTCATAACATCTATAAAAGGGAAAACAGATTGTCCAAGGACATAAAGCTTGTTGGTTCTCATATCACCTCTGTCACACGCATACCCTGATTCATTGGTCTTTTCCTAATATTTATGTTCAATTTATATACTCTATTTTAAAAATAACTAATGTTTATTAAACATTTACCCGGGACCAGACACTGTGCCAACTACTTGATATGAATGATATCATTCATCTTTTAAAACAACCAATTGTATAGCTGATATTATCTTAATTTCTCCAATGAGAAAAGAGAGACTGTCACAGAACTATATTGTGACAGAGTCCATATTCTAAATTTTACCTCTTTATTACAATTTAAAAAAAAAAAAAAAACACCAGCCTGTATTAGAACTTAAACAATGCAACAAGTTCCTCACCTTTATCAGATGCTACCCACCATGGTGTAATATAATATTTCAAAATGTGTCAGGGAGTCCTTGGATACTTCATAATTAGTATTGCAGACTTAGTAAGCACAATTCAAATATTTAGGTTTATTTATTTCCTCTGCTTTTCACTGATATCTCAGAACACTTTAACACTAATTGTTAGTAAGTCTATGAATAAATGTTTACACAATTCCTACACTGAAAGACAGTTTGCCTGAGTTTGGATTCTGTCTCTACCTCTTATTAAGTTGGTGACTAGTCACAAAGTGTCTGTGCTTCAGATTCCCCTTATGTAAGATAAATACAATAATAATGCTTATCTCATTGGGTTGTTGTGAAGTTTAAAAAATATAGCCTAGCTGGTTTGGCTCAGTGGATAGAGTGTCAGCCTGCGGACTAAAGGGTCCCAGGTTTGATTCCAGTCAAGGACACATGCCCAGGTTGCGGGCTCAATCCCCAATAGGGGACATACAGGAGGTAGCCGATCCATGATTCTCTCTCAACATTGATGTTTCTAACTCTGTCTCCCTCTCCCTTCCTCTCTGAAATCAATTTTAAAAAATTGAAAAAATATGTAAAGTCCTTAGAACAATGTCTGGCACATCAAAATACTAGAAGACTCGATGAATGTTAGCTATTATTTTTGTTTAGATTGCCAATTTGATCACTAGTATAAGCTGATTGGAACAAGGGATTTTAAAGAATGCTTGCTAAGACAGTTGATAATATCTATTGAAAGAGGTAAGTCTAGGAGATATTTGAAGGAAAAGGATGTAAAAAGGGAAGTGCAAGTGTGTGTGTGTGTGAGAGAGAGAGAGAGAGAGAGAGAGAGAGAGAGAGAGAGAGAGAGAGAGATTTGGAAGCCATGCTTTTATATGGTAGAAGTGATAAAGAGGTAAATACTAACACTTTATAAAGGAATTGTTTTTATTGATGGAGCGGGCTGCTATTTTAGGTTGTGAATTTCCCAAAATCAAGAGTATTCAATGAGATATTCAAGACAGTGTTGCCTTAAAGTAGAGATATAAACCTTACATGCCATCAAGAATCAGGAGCTAATGTGCAAGAGTGAAGCTGATCCTGGGCACTGTGTGAATGACTCAACTAGAGTCAGAAATTAACCGATTGTTGAAATTAAGCAGGTCTTCTCATTTTTCAAGAGTTTCTAGTAATCCAGTATTTTTATGTGAAGTTTTTCAATGTTTAAATATTGGCATCTAACTGGAAATAACTTTGTGAGTTAGAGAACCATCCCTAAGCCACACCCAAAGTATTTATCATTAGTTAGAGCCCTCTGTTGCAGAAGGACCATGTTAAAGCAGGTGATATTAGAGTGCCCTGTATGAGTTCTGATCTTATTTTCCCCCACATACTCAATGTGGGACTTTAGAAACAAACCTCTCAAAGGTCCCATTTTTCACAGTTTCTGGTTGGGGGGAGGGGGAGTTGTTTTGTTTTCTGCTTAAACTGTTACTACCTCCTTTTTTTTTATAATCCTCACCTGTGGATATTTTTTCTATTGATTTTTAGAGAGAGTGGAAGGGAGGGAGGGAGGGGGAGAAACAGTGATGTGAGAGAGACACATTGATCGGTTGCATCCTGCACACACTCCAACCTGGGCTGGGATCCTGACTATACAACCCAAGTACATGCCCTTGACCAGGAATCGGTCCACAGAGTGATGCTCTAAACACTGAGCCAAGCCAGCCAGAGCTACTCCCTTCTTTATGAATTGGCAAAATTTTTCCATGCTATGGATCAGCTAAAATGCCATCCCTTCTCTAAAGTCTTCTCTTAATACACTTCAATTATTTCCTAGAATTCTTAGGATAAAAATCAAATGTTTTAATGTGACACCTCTCTCCCTGATCATGCCAACCTAGATCCACTTCTGGGTGTGTGTTTTTGTTTTGTTTTGTTTTTATATATTTTTATTGATTCCAGAGAGGAAGAGAGAGAGAGAGAGAGAGAGAGAGAGAGAGAGAGAGAGAGAGAGAGAAGAGAGAGAGAAACATCAAAGACAAGGGAGAATCATTGATTGGCTACCTCCTGCATGCCCCCTACTGGTGATGGAACCCAAAACTCTGGCATGTGCCCTGACCCTGAATTGAACCGTGACCTCCTGGTTCATAGGTGGACACTCAACTACTGAGCAACTTTGGCCGGCCTGTTGTTTTTATGTTTGTGGTTCTCTTTGCTTGCTTAAAACATCTTCTCAATCCATTTTTAGATTTTAAGCAACCACATGTCAATAAACCTATACTTCTAAGCTTTTTTATCACTTACCACACATAGAAAATGATAATATTTTATGCAGTACTGTAGTAAACTGATAAAGCAAGAGTCAACTAGACTAAAGACTTCAGCTGTCCTGCAACCTATTCAGCAGCCCTGATAACAGAAGTGACCAAAATTTACTCTTATTTGCTCCTTATTCACCTCTGCATACATGTTGAGATGCTCTAAAACAAGCTCAATGTGCCCAGTAGGGAAAACACTTTCCAAGCATACCATGTACTAAAGAATGCTAATTTGTGTCAGATGATGTATATTTTCTGGGATGGAACTTTATTATCCTTGACATCATCTTTGTCATTGTGAAGAACTGAGACTCAGAGCACTGAATGAAGAATTCTGGATGCACTAAGTGTGGTGATATACTATGCCCTATCTTTATTTCAAATTGTATCTTTTCTCTGAGCAGATTAACTAACTAAATCAAAGGTGGCTTCATTATTACCTGAAAAAAACATCAATGAAGTTCTGCCAAGATAACTTTATTAAAATGGCTTTTTTATGATTAATTATTGATGGGAATTACATTGCGGTGGAGACTGCGTATCAGGAAATAAATTTTCTGAAGCAAAAGGCAAATTGAAGGCACTTCCAGCATTGCAGCATCAGAGGATTCAACAATTCCCTTCATGCTTGAAACCAAGTTTTCCATTTCTTTCCCTGAAAGAAAGAAGATGGTGCTCAGAATGAGATACAGTGGAAATGTATTTCAGACTGAATGAACTGAATGGGGAACTAGCTTTGTTTGGGGATAATAATATTGCCTTATTTTAAATAAGAATTATATGCAAAATATTTATCATAGTAGATGCTTAATAAATAACTTCCCCAACTCATACCCATTGACCCAAACTAACGGTGCTATTCCAATATTTGCTTTCATGTGCTTACATAGCTGCTTTGCAGAATTCACAGCGATTGTTGTAAGTTTGCCCATCAGTACCACACACTGGTTTTTGGATCTTGGGACAAGGTTTTTCATCTGTAGCTGTTTTCTCATAGCTGCTGCAGAAAGCCTGTGATTTAAATGAAGTTCTTTATTTTATTTCATGATCAATGGTATTGATATCATTAGCTCTTTCAAGGAATAAAAAAATATGCTAACCTTTTTCATTTTTATGAGGAAAGTCCACAATGCTTTCATAGAAGCATTATTTACAATAACTAATGTCTGGAAATAGGCCAAGTGTCCATCAGTAGGTGAATGGATTAAAAAACTGTGGTACATTTACACAATGGACCACATTATACTAGAGGCCCGATGCACAAAATTCCATTGTGTAAAAAAGAGGGATCTCTTACCCTTTGAGACAACATGGAGGAACCTGGAGAGTATTATGCTAAGCAAAATAAGCCAGTCAGAGAAAGACAAGTATCACATGATCTCACTCATATGTGGACTCTAATCAACAAAATAAATTGATGAACAAAAAAGTTCCGTCATTTATAAAGCTATGTCAGGAAGCTTCCTAAATGTATATTTCTAGGACTCAACACCCTAGAGATCCCAGTCCAATTGATAGCTCTAACATGTATATATAAGGAGTAGAAATATGCATTTTATGAAGCATTTGACTTATGAACAAGGTGTTCAGATCTAGAGTAACTATATATGCTGAGTTGCCTAGGGTACTCTCAGTTTATGATTATTTTCTTGTTATAATTCATATAATTACTACTTTCACTCTCAAAATTATCCTGATTTGGAAAGTAAATAACATTCACACCATACTTGCATAAGCACTATTCTATTTTCAAAGTTTTGACTACATATGAACTCCTTATTATGGAATGTGATATCTGACTAAGAAAATTGGAGGTCGTTTTCAAGTCCTTTTCCACTGGTTAAAAAATGCATCTGCACTAATAATGACACTTTATCCAGATCGATGTGTCATATTATCATTCCACCTTCTCACAAGACCAACCAAATAAATGCAGAAATCTTAATGAAATAGCCACAGTACTTCCCAGCGCATTGCCGTTGTTGAAAGACAACCTCTTGTAATAGAGAAATGGTCATAACCGAAAGGCACTTACCTGAGAGCCTCCTTGGCTCACAGCCTCTGCAATGAGAAAACAGACATTGATTAATCACAACACCTTGTAAGAATTCCAGAGTTTTACAGTGAAAAGTTGTCCTTAGAGATCTTCCATTACACTTGTCTTGCTTTGTGGATGAAGAACTGAGTCCCAGAGAAGAGAAGAAAACTCATCCAGGACACTCACCTTGTTAACTACACAACTGAGCTAGAGAACACATTACAAATGGCCAATACAAAGCTCTGTCTACTTCATTTGCTATTTATGATCTATGTGACATTTATCCAATATGTTGTTTACTTCTTTATAATGTTACCTTAAAACTAGACTATACCTGAAGAAAAGAAGGCAAACTCTGGATCTCTTCTTTGTCAAAGAGGCCTATATTTAACCAGAAAGAGGCTGACATTCCAAAATCTAGAACCATTCAATTAAAGGATAATAAAGGCAACTGGCAAACCAGGTGCTAATCTATAATAATAAAAGTGTAATATGCTAATTAGACTGGATGTCCTTCTGGATGAAGCCTGAGCTGTGAGGGAAGCCCGGGTCCTGGGTGCCAGAGGGAAGCTGGTGCTGGCAGCTGGGGGAAGGAAGGCCTACTCTTGCACAAATTTTGTGCATCGGGCCTCTAGTATAATAATATAATACAAAATAATTTTTAGAGCATTTGAAAAAAATCGTGTGATTTATCACCATTTCCACTAACACTAACAATATTTGCCATCTACTTGCAAGAGTTCTACTTTTTAAGCACTGTTCAATTTCATTTACATTAAGTCTAATATTTCTGCTTTAAAGATAAGGAAACTGAGCTCTTGGGCAACTTGTCTAAGGACATATGCCTTGTAAATGGGAGAGCCAGGAAACCCTGGTCGCATAGACCCTAAAGCCAATGTACTTAAGTATAACCTCTTATTGAAAGAAGTCTTGGCACATATAAGGTTCACATTCTATTTTCATGTAATGAACAGAAGCCAGAGGGAGTGCGTTGCTCAATATTAAAGAGAAAGATAGTAGCAGAATGAAAATTAGAAGCCAAATCTTAAAATTTTAGTCCTGAGTTTTTTTTCTACTCTATTTATTATTATTATTACTATTATTATTATTATTATTATTATCTATCTCATCATCTGTCTATCATCTCTTTACTCTCCTTATTTAGAGGGTAAGCAAGAATGACTCAGCTTTCAGCAAAATGAAAACATCTCAGAAAAATTCTGGCATTGAAGCTTTTTAGACAAGAATTTCTTGAAGGTGACTTTAAATGAAAATTTCTAATTTAAATATAATTCTTTTCCTTGAAAAAATGAAGCTTATTTGTAACCTTATGCTGCTAATTGTGATCTGATGAGGGGAACACAATTGGCCTAGAAGTTCTAGATTAGCCACTTGGGGCCCATGTGACCTAGAACAGGCCATCTCATCTGTGAGATATGATATAATTAACATAGCTAATTTGTAAGTAAAATTCCTTCTAAAAGTGTGATAGGTAGTCACCATCACTAACCTTTTTTATCACCATTATAATCCTTATCCTCATTGTCATCATCATCATTATCATAAACAACATCACATCATGACTGCTGACATTGACCAGTCTGGTCCAGAATTTCATTTCAAATATATACATGGTACTCACCAGCAAAGAGGAACAAATAGACCATGCTAACCAAAAGAAGAAGGCTGCCTGATGGCTTCATGTCGACAAGGTCTGTGAAGTCTGTAGGGAATATGTTAATAGGGTTCATCACTGTGGATGTTATACAGGCTATATTTATAAGTGGATCCATATGCATGCATCTAAATACCTATATATGGAGGCCAGCCAGATTCTCCACCCTGATTTTATAATCTATTTCCTCAGCGATTAAAGACACCAGAAACCAAAGAAGCTTATTTCACATCTTTTCAAAACAGTCAGGAACAATGGCCAATTATGATGTTTAGGTAGAATGAAATGAATTACACGTAACATACCCAGAATTTGCTCTCATCAGCATACGGTGATAATTGCAATCAAGTCATTTTCTTTCAGTTAGTATATTTTGGATCTTCCCCCAGCAAAGCCTTGAGGGCAGACAGCTTTCATCTGGCAGTAACTTGTAGGACAGCCTATACAATTTGTGCACAATATTAATAATGTCTTGTGTCACAACTTCCAGAAAAATAATAATGCTGATGTGAGGGTTTTTGAGGTGAGGAATTTATTAGACAGATTAAGAACATACTCTAATGGACACTTAATGAAAAACTCTAGATACTCAAGGTGAATGTGAATGGGGGGCTGTTTTCTTCAACCCTTCCCTGTTAGGCAGCATATGCATGATGTTTCTATGCAATGTTTTTATTTTAACAAGTATCTCACAGGTGGATTTTAGTCATTGTGCAAAAATGCCACACTTGTCTTCTTTCTCTTCCTCAAATACACCATGTAGTCTTCACCTTAGGACTCTAGCTCAGTTTACTCTGCTGGGAAACTGCTCTAGAAACTAAAATGGCTAGTTTCTTCTTTCTAGAAATAGAAATTCAAATATTATCTGCTCAGTGGAGATTTCCCTGACAATTCAAAATACTCCCACCCCAAAATCAGATCAATAGACTTTGTTTTCACCGTGCTTTGCAATACCTAAGATGATCTTTGTTACTTAATTATTCACTTGTATATTTTCCACCACCAAATAAATACATATACAATCATCCATACAAACATAAGCTGATGGATCTTCACCACTACTTATGTCTTCATGCACAGAATAATGCCTTGCACATAGAAGTTCACAAATCATTCTGACTTTACAAATGCTAAGCAATAAAAATTCCTTTCTTCTTTAAAAAATAATAATTGACCTCCAATTATTTTAAGTATTACTAGATGCTGAGGATATATAATGACAACAAAGACAGATTCATAGAGCTGACATTCTTCATTCTTTTCTCAAATACTTGCTGGGTGGAACCCACTGATTCAGGAACTTAATTAGGTTCTGGAAATTTAAAGTTGAGTAAGAGAAGTTCACAGGCTAATGGAGAAGAAAACATGTGATTAAAGTAACACACAAATATGTGTATAACTCAGGGGAACACTGAGGAGAGCTCATTTGAGTAGGGTGGAGGAATGGCAGAGAGGATGTGGTCATGACCAGGATTCACAATAGATCTGACTCTCAGAATTATTTGAAAGTCAGAGGCACATGAGTGACAACCAACATTCCAAGAATAAGGATGAAAGGAGGCAAATAAGAACTAAGGAATATTTTGAGAAATGAGAGTAATGGTTAGATTCAAATGCAGAGACAGGGCTTCAGATAAAGGGTTTATAGGCTAGGTTAAGGATTGTCATATTTTTTTGTACTTGGGGTCCATTTAGATCCCTGGATGCATTGGTTTATAGTTTTTATCAAATTTATAAATTATACAACTACTATTTCTTAAAAAAAAAAAACTTTAATTCCCTCAAATCACCTTTCTCCAAAGCTGCATAAAGTTGTCCCACAATTTACTAATGCTTTCTCTAATATTTTTTCAGGTGTTTCCCCCTGCCCCCTCAGTTTAATTTCTGTTCATTTCTAATGCTGTCTTAAAGTCTTTTTTTTTTCTCTATTGCTCACCTGCTGTTGATACCATGTGGTATATTTTACTTCTCATTTCGCTTTACACATATAAAGATAAATAGATGAAATATATATAGATTTTTTTCTTAACATACTCTATCTTTCCTCTACCTTCCTGAAAATAAGAGATAACTTATTTAATAGCCTCATCTATCTATTGTATCATTTCTAGATCTGCTTATATGATTAATATATTTCTAGATTTAGGATAAATTTTTTCCCATTTCTTTGAATACAAGAAATTATAAATTTTGCTTGTTGGACACTGGATATTTTCCTATTTCTATGAATTTTTTTTTCTGTCTTTGGATGCTGGTAAATTACTTGGAAACAGGAAACAGTTTGATAGATAGACCAATAGAGAGGTATATATAGGGTGTCTCCCAAAAATGTATACACACTTTAAATAATTATAAAAGTAGTATTTATTAAAATACATTTAATTTTCAAAATTGAGCTGTTAAAGTGTGTGTACTATGGGCTTTGGTTAATAATGATGTATCAATGTTGATTTCTTTAATTTTAACAAGTGTATCCATCTGGTGGGAGATGTTGGTGGTGGAGAGAAGATGAGGGTATATTTAGGACCTCTTTGTATTTCCCACTCAAATTTGCTATAAACTTAAAAGTTCTCTAAAAATAAAGTCTATTCATTTAAAAGAAGAAAAATTATGACAGAAACTACTAAAGACAAAACTAAAAATACTTAGAAGATCCTGTTCATTCTCAGTAAGGCTACTGAGTGTATTTCAGGGCTGTTTCCCTAGGACTGGAGGATATTTTTCTTCAAAGCTATTATTAAAAGCATAATTCTTTATAGATACATGACACAGCACTTCACAGTATGCACAGAGATTTTATACACATTATACGTGTTCATTTTCTTTCTAAAATTACATCTGTGGAGTCTCACCATCATTGCACATGCGACACTATTAAGGATTAGTAAGTATGATTTAACCTGAAATTGCTCATGGGAGCCAAACCAAAGACATCTGTCTAACTCCAAACCCATTTCTTTCCAAGGGCTCAACATCCCTGGAGAAAGTAGATGGACTGTTCATAGTACAGATGTACCAAGAGCACAGGCAATTTCTAGTGATTTCTAGTACAGATAAGGTTGATGGTGAGGACAACGGTTGCCAAGGTCTCCGTTGAGGAGGTGACATTTGAGCTAGAGGAGCAAAAAGGAAATGATTATTCCCTTTGCCATCTTTTTGCTCATTAGACTGCTAGTCTACACATTGTTATTAAGCAGAGCTTCCCCCTCAGTGTGTTTTTGCAGTATCAAACTTCTCTAGGCAGCATGATACAAGGGTCCTTCAAACCAGGCACGTGAAGAGCTTATGAGAAAGTACAAGCAAAGCTCTTCCCAGATTCTAGGATTTGGGGAACAAAATGCTTGGTGTCCTTAGAGAGGTGGGAATGCAATCACATGCAATGACATGTTCATGAGATTCTGCCGGTTTCACTTACATAAGAGTATAAATGTTCTCAGTAAGTTCCAGAAATGAACCTATAATTAGTTATGACGCCTGTAGGAAGAGCTCAGTTCCTCTTGAAATGGTGAGTAAGAAAGTATTTTATGGTGTCTGTTTAAGTCTATAAAACTGTTTTGAAAGCCTTGCACATCTAATAAAATTACCACAAAAATGAGTTTGGTTTTATTGGGTGAGCAGTTTCATGCACAATGAGAACTTGAGGACTGTAGTTATTAAGTCCAATTATTCACATGAAAAGTAAAATAGTTCAGCTTAAGTGCCATTGTTGCTCTGACCTGAGATTTATGTGGTCCCCTCTCTCACCACTGCTTCCCTTTCTCAGCAGGTGATCTTACATGCTTTTTACTTACATACTTTTCAATACCATATTAACTATATTCACCATGCTGTATAATAGATCTACAAAACGTATTCATCTTATCATTATAATCTTATAATTGAAGTTTGTACCCTTTGACCAACATCCTCTCATCTCTTCCTCCCATCTCCCACCTCCAGCTCCTGGCAACGGACATTCTTCTATTGATTCAATGAGTCCAACGTTTTACATTCCATATGTAAGTGAGATCGTATAAGTGCCTTTCTGTGTCTGGTTACAACATTTAGCTTTATGTCCTTCAGGTTCAGCTGTGTTGGCAAAAATGGTCAGATGTCCTTTTTTATGGCTGAATAATATTCAATTGTATATATTCTTGACGTAATTAAACAAGGGGGGTCATTGGACTGAGGTGACTCATTGCCTTCATAGCCTGTGTAGTAAGCAAACCTAAATTAAGCCAGAGTCAATGCAACCAAATCTGAGAAAACAAAACCTAAGAAACCTAATCATGAACAGCCAACCACGCTTTCCCAAATAAGGCAACCTGTTAAGTTATAGACAATCAAATAATCTTTTGGTTCCCCCCCCCCAACCCCATGTCTTCTTTATAAAAAAGCCTTTCCCCTAACTTCTATTGCACTCCTAACTACTTTCCATTCACAGCTGGATGTTTGAATAGATGTTCACCCAAATAAACTCTTGTCAATTTTAATATGCCTGTTTATCTTTTAACAGTATATATCAAAATGTCTTTATTCATCTATCAATGAACACTTACATTGTTTCCATATCTTGGCAATTGTGAATAATGTGGCAATGAACATGGGAGTGCATATATCTTTCTGAGATCCAGGTTTTATTTCTTTGAGTACATATCCAGAAGTGGGATTGCTGGACAATATGTTATTTCTATTTTTAACTTTTTGGAGAATTTACATACTATTCTCCATAATGACTATCCTAATTTACAATCCCACAGTGTACAAGGGTTCCCTTTACTCCACATTTAAAAAAAATTTTTTTATTGATTTCAGAAAAGAAAGGACAGGGAGAAAGAAATAGAAACATCAAGGACAAGAGAGAATCATTGATCAGCTGCCTCTTGCACGCCCCACATGGGCAATTGAGCCTGCAACTGAGGCATGTGCCCTGATCAGGAACCAAACCGTGACTTCCTGGTTCATAGGTTGATGCTCAACCACTGAGCCACGCCAACTGTTGCAAGGACAGTTTAACAATATTAATTCTTCTAACTCAGTGGTCGGCAAACTCACTAGTCAACAGAGCCAAATATCAACAGTACAATGACTGAAATTTCTTTTGAGAGCCGAAAACCAACTTCTGCGCATGGGCTATGAAGTTTTAATCGCACTGTACATGCGCACCCACACGTGGTATTTTGTGGAAGAGCCACACTCAAGGGGCCAAAGAGCTGCATGTGGCTTGAGAGCCGCAGTTTGCTGACCACTGTTCTAACTCATAAACAGAGGGTATCTTTATATTTATTTGTATTTTCAATTTCTTTCATCAAGGTCTTAACAGAGACAAAGGTCATTATATAATGATAAAGGGGTCAATCCATCAAAAGGATATATATTGTAAATATACAGGGTGGGGTAAAAGTAGGGTTATAGTTAGTCATGTGGAAAATAATATAATAATTAATAAATAAAATACAATAACAAATCCTGTGGTTTGCATACTCACAACTGTAACTGTACTTTGGACTCTCCCTTGCTATGCACCTAACATTGGATCATCTGAATATATAAAGCAAATATTAATAAAATTTTAGGTGGAAATATACCACTATACAATAAGAATTGGGGATTCAGTATCCCACTTTCAACAATGGATAGATTATCTAGACAGAGATTCAATAAGAAAACATTGGATTTGAACTACATTTTAGGTCAGATGTACCTAACAGATGGACCAGGTGGAACAGAATATTTCATCCAACAACATAGAACATACATTCTTCTCAAGTGCACACAGAACATTCTTCAGAGTAGATCATATGGTAGGCCACAAAACAAGTTAACAAATTCAAGAAAATTAAAATAACTCCAAGAATCTTTTCAAACCACAGTGGTATAGAACTGGAAATCAATATCAGGAGGAAAACTGGTAAACACATTCTCAAATAGGTGGAAATTAAATAACACATTCCCAAAACACCAGTGGGCCAAAGGAGGAAATCAAAAGAAAAATTTAAAAAACAACTTGAAACAAATGAAAATGGAAACACAACATATCAGAACTTATGGAATTGTACTCTATTATATGCATTATTTTAATATACAACATCTTATCAAATCTGAAGGGGAACTGTAGTGAGCTAAAGTGGGCGATGCAATGATAGCCTTCTCTTTTTAGGTTAGTTCTAAATCTTGTCAAACTAAAGCAGGAGAAATCTGGTCTACTTACTCTCCCTTAAGTCAAACTGCAGAACTGAAATGAACCAAAATTGTGTAAAGTCACAGATAGCAGTTCTGGAAAAGATAAGAAGAAAGTGAGAGAAAGACAGAGAACACTTCAATTAATGCCTAGTTCAGAGTTAGTAGCCCCTTTGAACCAGGTTTCTCAGGCTAATGCTGTAACCCCCTCACAAAATTAACATAATTGTTCACATGTTAAGAATTATGATATATACATGTCACCTTCTTTATATATTTGCCTAAATAGTGTTGACCTATGAATACTTCTATTTCTGATATATCTAAGTTTATAGGCCTAATCCCTCCAACTCAACACTTACATCCAAGCTATTCAAATTACTATGATTATGTGATAGGAAGTTTAGGAATTTGGAATTGGTGTAATGCTCTTGAGTAAATTCAGATTCTGAAACTCACTGGCTGTAAGATCATGGACAAATAATTTATATCTCTCTACCTCAGGCTCCTCTTTTATAAAATTGGGCTACAACTTCACAGCTATTACTAAATTTAAATGTGATAATGTTTGTGTGCTTATCACAGAAAACATGGGAAGTACTCAGTAAATTGGCTAAATGTATTAGTGGTGGCTTATTTCAGTCTTTGTCTTAGTTTCTGTTTTCTCTGGCTCCCCCTCCCACCCCACCCCCCGTTGCTCCTCTTTTCATTTTGGAGTGTGATTGTGTGGTATATATGTTTGTGTATTCCACTTCAAGAAATCTTCACATTGACACAGAGAAGCCCCCAGACAAGGATTTCACAATAACGAGGAACAAAAACAGGATTATGAATATTTGCTCCTCTTGGCAGAGTCTCTGTTTTATTTTAAATCATTAAAAAAAAAAACATTTTAATAAAAAATCTTAAACATCCAGCAATGCTAAAATAATTTTATAGTAACCCCCTATAAACCCACCACCTAGATTATACCATTAATATTTTACATACTTGTGATTTTTTTCATTAATTCTCACCCAAGGATAATTTTTCCATTGATTTTTAGAGAAAGTGGAAGGGAGGGAGAAAGAATGGGGGGTGGGAAGGGAGAGAGAGGAGGAAAGAAAGATCAATGTGAGAGACACATCAATTGGTTGCCTCCTGCAAGCACCCCGACTGGGGTTGGGAATGAACCTGCAACCCAGGTATGTGCCCTTGACTGGAAATCGAACCTGTGATGCTCTGACCACTGAACTACCCCAGCCAGCATGTTTTGTTTTTTTTAATATATCTACCCATCTATTCATTAATCCATCTTTGATGCAATTTAAAGTAAATTGCAGACATCAGTACCCTTCTCTCTAAAAACTTTGCCATTCATATCATATTAAAGACTACACTATGTTTCCATTTTCTTTTGATGTAAAGTTTGCAAACTATGAAATACATAAATCTTATGTGTGTTTTCACTGAGGTTTGGAAAAATGTATACATCTCTGAATCAAAACTTTTGGAATTTGACTGTTGATTTTTTATATGTGACTTGCCTCTTCTTTCTAAGAGAGAGGAGATTTCTGATCTTCTGTGGTTTATTGTTTATATGCTTCCCTTTCATCCCCAGAGAATAGCTCAGAACTAGACAGTATTTTGATCACTTACTCAGTTAAGGCACCTGGAAAGAGCCATGAAGTAAATGGCAGTTTTAAGATGTGGATGAGAGATTTGTATGAGGGAGAAAGGATAGGCAGAGTGGCAGAAGGTGGCACAGAGGCATTGCAGGCAGCCTAGGGCAAAGTGGTGGAAATGCACTTTTGTGTGGACAGCCGTCAGGGACCTGGCCTGGCTGGAGGAGCCGGTTCCAGCAGGAGAGAGGAGGAGGAGGCCATGTGGAATGGCAATGCTTTTAGTAAAGATGTGCAGTGACTCGCTTCTCTAACTACACGTGGTCCTCCACACGTTTACGTTAGAAGTGGCTAAATTACTTCAGGGGGAGAAACTACAAAGGAGAAAAGGCTCAATTTCCCTGGGAAGTAGGAAATTTAGTTTACAGTAGTCCCCCTTATCCACAGTTTTGCTTTCTGTAGTGTCAGTTACAGTGGTCCAAAAATATTACGTGGAAAATTCCAGAAATAAAGAGTTCCTAAGTTTTAAATTTCTCACTATTCTGAGTAGTGTGATTTGATCTCATGCTGTCCTGCTCCCTCCGACCCAGTAGGAGTCTGAGTGGGTTATTGAAAGGGCTGTGTTGTGACCTTGGTTCTTCTACTATCTCCTACGTTTTTCTTTGGCAGTAACTAATTAAAATTTCTCTGGGCTTTAAGATTCCTTATATTTCATGTAGTTCTCTTATCCCATGATTAAGATCAACAGGCTGTTTTCTTTAAATGTGCACATTTTTACAGACTTTCCCTGTATTCATTATTGATTTGATATTATTTATTTATTTATTTATTTATTTGGTTAATCCTCACCTGAGGATATTTTTCCATTGATTTTAGAGAAAATGGAAGAGAGAGAGAAAGACAGAGAAATATTGATGTGAGAGAAACATATCGATTGGTTGCCTCCTGCACACGCCCTGACTAGGGCCAGGCCGGGGAGGAGCCTGCAACTGAGGTATGTGCCCTTGACCTGAATGGAATTTAGGACCCTTCGGCCCCAGGCCAACACTCTATCCACTGAGACAAACCGGCTACAACTGGATGTTCATTATTTATTGAATATTTTTTTTTACTTTTTACTATCCACTGGGCTCTATGATATTACTTAGAAAACAAATAATGTATGTGTTCACATAGTAAGTAGTCCAACCCCACCAATTCATATAGATGTAAAACTATGGTCCAGAGAGGATAAATGTTTTATTTTTACATAAAATACTTTCCCCCAAATTGGAGAGAATCAATATTACCTCACCTCAGCCTTATAGAATAGATTTTATAAAAGAGAATTCTTCATTATACATGTGAAAATTCCAAGAATGAAAGAGGGGAAGGGATTTTCCCGAGATGCACAATGACTTCATGGTTGATTTAGATTAGAAAAACAGGTGATCCACATTCATGTCAGGTCAATTATTCCATACTGTATCTACATGTTTTCTTGATCTCATAGTAAAAACACAGGCCAGGTTTCTGCAGAATTTATTTTATTGTTAAGCAAATCAAGGAAAATATTATATATTGAACTCTCCAAGACCCAGGCAGAGAAGAAGGTGTGTTTTTATAAATTTAAGCTATCTGCTAGAGAAAAATCAAAGCATACAGAAGAAAAGAAGGCTGATAGAGCTGGCAGCTCAGCACAAAACACTGGCTCCGATTCAGCATGTTCCATGGTGCTTTAGGTTGATCTTCCCACCACTTTTCCTATCAAAGAGAAAGACAAGATATGCTCAGTGCAATATAATTAGTATTCATTGCAGACAGTGGACAAGGTTTAACTATGTCATCGTCTATGTAATTATTTGATTCTACAGGTATCCATGCTGACAATGTGGCAGAAGTTAAATTCACTTAGCAGTGACATATGTCCTGATTACAGAAAGCATGAATTCTTAAACAAATTTAATAAGGCTTAGATCTTTTGATTTCAATTGTTTCTTCTCTGGGAGTAAATATATATACAAATGGAAAAGGTAAAAGTGACAGGAGAAATAATGGCAAAGAGACTATAGTGTCATAGTTCTGTCCTAATAGAAAATGGAGCAAGTTAAACCAAATATTCAGGCATTTGGCCTTGTATAGTAGACCATATATTTAGTCCTTCTCAGTAATGAGTATTCATCCTATGCAATCTCAATTTACCCTACAGCCCTTATCCTGGAAAAGTTATGTATTAATTAGCTGGTATCTATCCTATATAATAAAAGCTAATATGCTAAGTATCCTATCATTTGTTCGACCAGTCACTATGACGTCCACTGACCACCAGGGGGCAGACGCTCCAACTGATAGGTTAGCTTGCTGCTGGGGTCCAGCCGATTGGAACTGGGCAAGATGGGCAGGACACATCCTGGAGCCCTCCTGCAGTCCCTCCCCAGCCCAATCGTGCACCGGTGGGGTCCTTCGGCCTGGTCTGCACCCTCTTGCAATCTGGGACCCCTTGGGGGATGTCCAACAGTTGGTTTCATCCTGATCCCCACAGGACAAACTGAGGGACCCCACCGATGTGCGAATCTGTGCACCAGGCCTCTAGTGTTATATATAAATGTAGAAATATTTATTATGCATTGATTCAATATTTACTCATTTAATTCTATGTGCTTGGCCTTGCAGTTATTGATAGGGAGCTATATAATCTTCATGCTTAAGAATCTTATAGCAAAGTTGAGGAAAATTAAGACATTCATAGAAGAAAATCTAATACAAGAAAAGAATGACAGTGGTGAAGAAGCGATGTTACTTTTAAAGAGGGCTATAATTCCCTTGATTTTAGAGCAATCAGACTAAGAGATTGCTTGATTGGATAAGTTTTTATTAATTATAAAATATGTACCATCAGGAAGTTCACAATCTATTTGCTAAAATCTATGGTACTTGTTCTGTTTCAAAAAACACATAAATTCAATAAATATTGGTCCTTTATAGAATCTTCCTGGTATACTATCTGTAAAGTTTGAATAAAGGATGATCCTCTCCTCTATTCTTTGTTGAAAGGCCCTTTTCATCAGAGGAAAAAGAGGAATGAATGGAAATTGTTGCCTTAGCAACATAGAAATTGGTATAAAATAAAATGCTTGAAAATAATGTGGATAAATATTGTTATTGTTAATAGTAAATTTTCCCACAAGTTTTCATGTTTCTGATTTTGATGAATTTTCAAATGTAACTATATTGCTAAAATTTATTGTTTCTGAAATTAATAATAACAAAACATAATTGGATACAATTATTAAAAATCTTAGAAATAAATGGGAAAAAATAAAATGTATCAAAATACTTAAAGATGTATAATTTTTTAAAGTCCCTAAGATTAATCACATTTAATAATTACAATGAAGATTATGCTTTCAAATAATTTATTATGCAAATTGTTACTAGTTTTTGAACAAATTGTTTTCAACCCATTTGCTTGAAGCTTATTTCTGTTATCTCTGTGGGTGGGTATGCATATAAATTTCTAGACTATTTCAAGGATAGTGTCATTGTCTTATTCAGGAAGTTTGTGCTTGTAAGGGACAGGTTTCTGAGTATGATACTTACGCCACTGCCTTACAGAAGGAACATTTATTGCCATATGTCTGGCCATCAGAGCCACAGTGGGGATTAGATTCCCGAGTGCAGTAGACCTTGGGATCCCCGAACTCAGCACAGTCAACCTACCAAAGTAAGCACAGCAGTGACATGGACATTAGTGCATTCTGTCTAAGGGACTGTTCCACATGATAGAAGCTTTAGACAGCAAACTTAAAATTATATACATACATACATATATATGTGTGTGTGTGTATATATATATATATATAGAGAGAGAGAGAGAGAGAGAGTTATATATACAGCATGTCCTGAAAAATGTATACACACTTTAACAGCTAATAGCTCAATTTTGAAATTGAAATGCAGTTTAATAAACACTGCCTTTATAATTATTCAAAGTATATATACATTTTTGTATACACATACCCTATATATGTATATAAATATTTATATGTTATATACAAATATATAAATATTCATTTATATAAAGTCATATTAATATATAAATACTTTATATATTTATATGAAAGTATATGTATATAAATATGTTTTTATAAAATTATATATATACTAGAGGCCCAGTGCATGAAATTCATGCATGGGGGTGTGTGTCCCTGAACCCAGCCTGCACCCTCTCCAATATGGGACCCCTCGAGGGATGTCCGACTGCCCGTTTAGGCCCGATCCCGGTAGGATCGGGCCTAAACGGGCAGTCGGACATCCCTCTCACAATCTAGGACTGCTGGCTCCCAACTGCTTGCCTGCCTGCCTTCCTGATTGCCCCTAACTGCTTCTGCCTGCCAGCCTGATCACTCCCTAACCACTCCCCTGCCAGCCTGATTGATGCCTAACTGCTCCCCTGCCAGCCTGTTTGCCCCTAACTGCCCTCCCCTGCAGACCTGGTCACCCCTAACTGCCCTGCCCTGAAGGCCTGGTCCCCCCCAAATGCCCTCCCCTGCAGACTTTGTCCCCCCAAATTGCCCTTCCCTGCAGGCTCAGTCGCCCCCAACTTCCCTCCTCTGCTGGCCTGGTCACCCCTAACTGGCCTACCCTGCAGGCTTGATCGCCCCCAACTGCCCTCCCTTGCAGGCCTGGTCCCTTACAACTGCCCTCCCCTGCTGGCCTGATCACCCACAACTGCCCTCCCTTGCAGACCTGGTCCCTCCCAACTGCCCTCCCCTGCTGGCCATCTTGTCATGGCCGTCTTGTCTCCACATGGGGGCATCCATCTTTGACCACATGGGGGCAGCCATCTTGTGTGTTGGAGTGATGGTCAATTTGCATATTACTCTTTTATTAGATAGGATAGAGGCCTGGTGCACAGGTGGGGGCCGGCTGGTTTGCCCTGAAGGGTGTCCCAGATCAGGGTGGGGGTTCCCTTGGGGTGTGGGGCAGCCTGGGCGAGGGGCCTGTGGTGGTTTGCAGGCTGGCTATGCCCCCCCCCCCGGTGACCCAAGCGGAGGCCCTGGTATCTGGGATTTATTTATCTTCTATAATTGAAACTTTGTAGACTTGAGCGGAGCCAAGCCTCCTGCTTGCTCCGTGGCCACAGCCATTTTTGTTGGGATTTATTTATCTTCTATAATTGAAGCTTTGTAGTCTTGAGTGGAGGCCTAGCCCGGCCAGGGTGTGCGGAAAGCTTGGCTTCCTCCATTGCCGGAGAAACCCAAGCCTCCTGCTCTCTCTGTGGCTGCAGCCATCTTGGTTGGGTTAATTTGCACACTCGCTCCTGATTGGCTGGTAGGCGTGGCCTGTGGAGTGTAGCAGAGTGATGGTTAATTTGCATATTACTCTTTTATTAGATAGGATATTTGTAATGTAAAGCTTCCTGAAGTAGAAAATGACCATCTTCGTCTTTTTATCTAGAATGTATTAAACATAACTGAGACTTTTTCTTTGATATACAGAATACCCATTTCTGTAGTCACAGTATTCAGAAGTGAGTTGATTGAGTTAATGATGTAAGGCAGTTACTTACCCCTTACAAATGTAAGAAGTAAGGCAAATGCCATAGGTATGACTTTCTGTTCCAACACTAAATTTTCCAATTGAGAGTGGTTTTTGGTCTTTAGGTGACACATTTTTTTTTACTGTATTAACCTAACTCTAAAAGCACTACTGTTTTGTTATAAAGATATGGATGCTCATTGCAAAGAGATCCCAAATGTTATGTGATGGCTTGTTAGTTTTCCTTGTGGCTGCTACATCCATTTATTCTCTTGAAAACAACATTTTAATGTCTTCACATTAACTTACTCTGTCTCAGAATCTGTAGTATTTGAACTTTTGTGACTAAGTTGCTCTATTTAGGATTCTGAGGTTGCATCCAGCCTTGGTGAGAACACGTGCCATGACAATTAATGATTATTGTCATGGGCTCTGTAGAAGGAATGGTAGTAGCACCTATGCTACTAATATATACCCTCAGTTATAGTGGTCTCTCAAAAATAGCCTAGAGTTTTAAAATTCTTTTCAATACAATGTCAGTTGAGTCAATATTTTGTATGCAAATGACATTTGAGCCATTTTATTCCAAGGTATAGGCAATACACAATAGGTAGAACCAAACTTTTCCAAATATCAGCTGTGTGGAATGAAGTGCCCTTTAACATGAATGGAGGGACCATACTTTACCCCACTCCTAGTTCCATTAATAATGTCTTATGTTTATCTATTGCTTCACAATACTTAAACCATATAAATTAACTCAGCTGAGATAACTCTGAGATGCATGTGGAACAAATTATACTAAGCAGTTTACATATGTGAATAATGATCCTCAGGATAATTAAGTAGCTTCCCAATGCCACACAACCAGGAAGCATTAAAAACCAGTGCTTGAACATATTCCTTCTCATTGCTGATTCCAACTATCTATTATGGTCGATTTCCAACATAGCCTCATTTAGAGAAATAAAGACCAAGTTCATGATGTACTCTTGACCCCACTTATGGTCAGGGCAAGTAAGCTTTATTGAAATACCTTATTAAATAAGTGTGTGGGCACAAATAAGAGGAATTGTATCTTTAAGATATTAGCAAACTGTTATCTATATGTATAAAAGCCTAAGCGACTGGCAGACTGGCCGGTAGCTATGATGCACACTGTCCACCAGGGGGCAGACTCTCAATGCAGGAGCTGCCGAGCTGCAGTGACTTGGCAGCTGCGGTTCTCGGGAGACACACCTGGAACCAGAGAGGAGGGAGCCTGATTCCGGGGTGTGTCACCCGAGAACTGACCTCTCACAAACTGGGACCCCTCGGGGGATGTTGGAGAGTCAGTTTCAGCCCGATCCCCACAGGCCAGGCAGAGGGACCCCAACAGTGCATGAATCTGTGCACCTGCCCTAGTATACTGATAACACTCTCTGAAGGTCTGCATGGGGAAAAGCTCAGCAAAAGAGTCACACAGTTGAGTTACAAAATATCACATGTATCCGATTTAAGACAACTGAGACTATTAAACACACATTTTTTAATGAATTTCACATTTTGTACTATTGAGGCTGGGTGGAATGATGCTTATCAGAGATCTTAGGGTTGGTTGGATAGAAGATGTCTAGGCTTTTTATAGTCCTACCTATAGTCCCACTTTTTTCTCACTGCTCTTAAAGGTAACTCCATTTTCATACTACTTTTGGGATAGTAACCTTTCCTTTAGGTCCCCAAATAAAAAGTAAGCTGAGAAATCTTCAGGACATGATTAACCATAGGACTTTTTTTTTTCTTCTCAAAAACTAATTTATTTTGAATTTAAGTCATGAATATACACATTTGCAATTGTGTGAGTCAAGAACAGACTGGAAATCATAGACTTATCACTGATATTTTCATTTATCCCACCAACAGCCAATGGGTAACTAATATTTGTAAGGCATGGTTCTGGGTGCTGGCGATACAAAAAAAGAGTCAGTTATAATATCTCCATAAGTTCACCATCTTATTTGCATTAGGAAAGCAGAAAAGAACACCGATAATTACAGCACAATGAGTGATAGACACCACAGTGGGCCAAACAGGGACAATGTGCAAGCTGAGAAAGGGCATCTCAGTCAGAGATATGTGTATCTCTAGTCAGATCAGTGAGAAAGGAAACAAAAGTCTCTTACTTTAAAGAGACGCCTTCTCAAGCCATCTTTCCATGGCATTCGGCCCTCTGATCTTGTGATCCAGGCTCTTTTGTCCTTTAGAAAGCAGATATGAAAGTGGCACTTGTCGGGCATTTACTTTGAGAGCTTCTAGACCCCACCTCTGTGCCCAGACCCATTTTCCCCCTTCCACTGCCCCCTGGGAATGAGAGTAGGTAGGGCTAAGAATTTCCATAAATAAAACCAAATCAATCAAATGGTATATGAACAAACTTCCTTAGAATGTAGATATATTTCACACTTCTAAATTGTCCTGCCCTTCAAGGGTCCCTGATGTAGCTGGACAACCATGTTTCAGAACTTGTCCTGTCATTCGCCATTGGCTGGTTGTGTCATCTCAGACAAAGTGCTCACTATCTGCATTTCAGTTTTCTTAACCAAAATGTTTTTTTAATTAACAGTTGTCATGCTTCATTCCCATGGTTGTTATAAGGATCAAATGTGGCCATATAAGAGTTGTAGAAAGTCAGCATGGAGTATTTGAAATCGTCTTGGATTAGGCATGCAGAAAATTAGGTTCATATTGTAGACCTGCTCTAGCTGTAGCTCTTACCACATTTTGGAAGGAGCTTTGAACAAGTGTTCAGTACCAGTTCACTAGGTGGTCTCTAAGGACCTTTCCCGCTTTGAAAACATAAGAGTTAGCAGTGATTCATTCAGTAAAGAGGCTTAAATTAAGCTAAGTCCTTAATTCTTCAATTGGATGTGAGAAATCACAACTACTGCCTGAATGATTCTTTTATATCTAGAGGCCTTTCTTCGCTCACACTGTGTGAGGAATTTTAGCATGGTGATGGGGACAGAAAAAGGCCACTTTCAGAGAGCCCTGGATGTTGGGAAAGGTAAAGAACGACTTGCAGAGCCAGCCAGAAAACCTTTCTGTGAGGCAAGCAGTGAGGCAGGAGAACATGAGAATATGTAATAGGACTAGAAAGAGCCCACAGTTCTCAACTTAGGGAGAAGCAGGCTAAGAATGGCATGCCTTTCCTCTGTCTAAATTTCCTGTCCTCTTTTATATTTTTATTTTGGTCTCCTTTAAATAGAACGCAGACAATTAGTTTCTTAGTGGACATAAAAAAGCAGGCCTAGACCAAGGGTGATAGGATTATCTTTCCTCCTTAAAGTTTCCTCCAAGAGACCCAGGACAGCCAAAATCCCTTGAATTTATTTAAAATGCCCAATGCTTTATAATGTTAGGGGACTGTACTGTAGAAGGTATTAGACTGACCTGGGTTTGAATTTTGCTTCTTCCTCTTACTACCTGCATTACCTCGTGCAAATAGTTGACTACTCTGAATTGAAATGTCTTTATATTTAACTGGAGGCCAGAAATACCTGTCTTCTAGGGTTCTTGTAAATGATTAGTCCTTTGAAAACCACTTTGTAAAGCTTCAAGTATCATGTGGAGGATTATATTATGAGCACTAACAATGTACATTGTTCACATTCTAGAATTTTTGGAGCCCATTATTTCTTACCCTACTTAATGAGGAATTTTGTTTTGTTTTGTTTTAGTGTTTTTTAGGTTGGTGTTGGCTTTAACAAGAGCCTCCACTTATTTCCTTAGTCCAGCTTCCTTGGACTACTTCTAGGTACTTGGGTGCCAAAGTTTAGTATCGGCCTGACCCCTTGTGGCTCTTCAAAGAATTGTACCTTCAAAAATATGAAATACAGGGACACTTTTAGTGCCCAGAATAGTCATCTAATGGAAACCACAAAATCATTTAACTTCACTGGAAAATGATCTTATATGATCACAAAAGTTAACTTAGAAGTCAGGGTCATTGATATTTTAGTCTAGCATTTCAGTTCTAAAAATAAAGCCAATGAAAATTTGCAAACACACGCACACCTCTAGGGTGTAAGACTTCATCTGTTCTTTCCTTTACTACTACCCATGTGGTTACATCAGCCCCTTTTTAATCAAACCAGTTTTCTAAACCCCTCCATGACTTGGCCTCTACTTCCCCTGCTTTTATACCCCTTCCACACTACCAAAATGGCTCTACAAAATTATTCAGAATACACCCATTGGCTATTTATAAAATGTTCATGATTTTTTACGATATGTTACTCCTTTTTGAAACACCTGATTTCTGTAATATGTCAATACTCTGACTCTCCACCTATTTATTCTCTCTTCCTTTTACCATTTTTTATTTTCTTCCTGACTATTCACTATGTTCATTTTCAAGAAAATTTTATATTCTTGACTTTGCCTCTCTAATAGCATATATATTCCCAGATGATACTGATGAGTCAGGCATAGTTTTTTTCTTGAATCTTCATCAAAATTTCAAACTCTAATTCCTGTTATTAGAAACATATAGGACCAACTTTAGATAATAATTTAATTCACAATTAATACTCATTTATATATAGTGAATGATTCTAAAAGTCTCCTTTTACTAGTCTAAAATTTAGACTATTAACTATAATCTACCATCAGATGCTTCAGCATGGAGAAGCTTCTTGGCATGAGTGGACTGAGTTAAGTGTTGGAGGCAATCTTTCTTCCTTTTGTCTTAACAGAATCAGAATTGAGCAAGCATGCTTCTGAAGCTAGTTTCAACTTTTTCTGCCTGTCGTTTGGATCACCACCATCCTTCCAGCCATACAGAAGAGAAATGGTAGCCTTGATGCCACCTGAAAGGTGGCACCCTCCCTTCCCTGTCTACTTGAGCGGAAAAAAGACAGCGGTCTTGGCAAGCCAGGCTTCGTTCGTATTGATTCAGATAGCTAAGGTCAGATGGGGCTTTAGAGATCATTGAATCTAAATTTTTCTTTTAGAGATGTGTAAACAAAGGCATGACAAGAGAGGAGACATCTCTTAGATCACACAGGCAGTAAATATTCAAATTAGAACTCATGTATATAGTCTCTAAGATGTTTGAGCAAAAACAGCACTCCCCAGCACTGGATAACTATGTAGAATGCAGATTGAAAATTTCCCCATCTGTGATTATTATTTAGTAAGTCTGGCATGGTGCTGGGGATCTGTATATTTAGAAAACATTTCCAGTGATCCAAAAGCAAGTCCACTATGAGACTTAGGCCCATCCAAAGGAATAGAATCAGTAAATAGTAGATTTTAAATGAACTTTAGAAAACACTGAAAATCTGGGAAACATTAAATATCCTGGAGATCAAAACCTAAATAAGGGAAGAGACTTGAGTGTTGATGAGAAAACTGGGATAAAATTTCATATATTTTCAATCTGTGTATAATGTTTTTATATTTTACTACCTAGTAAGATACAAAATGGGTTGGTTGGATTGTGCTACTGTGTATGTTTAAACATAATAAGAAATCAATTTTATATACAAGTACAAAAACATGTGTATGTATGTGTCACACACACAAGTGCACACGCACATACATTGATAATTAACTGTAGGGCATCATCCATTGAAAGATGCATTTCAATTTCTGAGAGTTTAAAATTGGAAGGAAAAAGTCTTATGCAATATACTAGAGTTGGAAGAGGTTTTCAACTCTTTTGCCAACTTGAACCAGTTGGCAGTAGTATCTGGAAACTTTTAATGTCAAGGGTTCTTGGGCACACAAAGGCTAACAAAAACAATTGCCAAGGTCAAGTAGAAATGTTCTTTCTGTATTGACACAGGAGTAGGACTAGCTGGAGCAAATGCCACCTGTTTGTGTCTTTTGATACTTAGAACAAGCAATCTGAGGAAAAGTTGATGGATTAATTTGGAAAAAAATAGCAGCCAAACAATGAAGATAATTTGTCCCCATTCCAACTTTTAACCCAAATTGTACTTACATTTAAGTGAACCAGTCTATGTATACTCAATAAAGCGCAGTAAACAACCTTCATAATAAGCAACCTTTTTTTTCACTCTTGGTGGCCTTATTTCTACAAAGGAAAGAATAACCTCTGACCTAAATCCTTCAGAAGCTGTTAATTATTAATCAACAACTAATCCTTTTATAGTTTACCAAATACTTCCACATAGTTTATATAATTTCAGTCTGACTAAAATTCTGTGAGGTGAATAAGACTGTCCTCTTTTTGTTTTACAGTTGTGGAAATTGCAGCTCACAAAACCTGAGTTATTTGCCCAAGATCTCACAGTGGAAGCGGAGATAGATTATGAGTGTTATCATAGACTCATCCTGTTTTCATTTATAGTTTCTTTCCTTTAACAAAACCTGAGAATGGGTATTTAGGCTCTTTTAGGTCATAGAGAAATTGTAGTTAAAAAATTTTATTACTTCCACTGATTTCTGCATTAGGCCTGCTGATTCAATGTTTTTGCCCTTTTGCCCACAGACAAACCTCTCTGTGGGCTGGGAATACCAACCAAGTACCGCCCAGGTCTGAAGAATAGATAAAAATATGCACTGACCTTTTCTCCTTGACTGAAGACACCTGAAAAAAAAAAATCACAAAGTCTGAACACTGTAATTTCTGAATGTGTAAAAAGTGGGATTTGCAAATTGGGAAACCCTCAAGGCTGGAATGATACTTATTCTTGGTTCTTAGTCATCTCAACAAGGCATGGCATGATTGTTTGATTTTTTTATACCTGTTCACTTCTCAGGGAGCATAGACACTTGGGAAGTGATGAAAGGGGAAGGACAAGGATGAGATCAGATTTCTTAGAGGTTGGGGAGGGAAGGTGAAAGAAAATTGTTTCAGAATCTGGAGATTCATGTTAGAGTTCTGGCCCAGTTACTAATCCACTGTGGCAATGACCTCATCTCTGGTCTTCGGAGAATTTGGGTTGGAAAGTCTCCTCTAACTTTGACATTTCCAGGTTCATTGCATTGCCTATAGGCAGTTCAGGAAGAGATTAACTTTATTTGTTCTTTGAGGTCAAAATTGCTTTTCTGTCCTCTATACTCAACTTTAAAGACTTGGCCCAAACATAGACTGGCAAAGACAAACTCATTTATTTTGCTACATCTCTCTAAATTCCTGAAAGAGGAAACAATCTATAAATACAGTCTTGATTCTCTCTCTCTCTCCCTCCATCTTTATAACTATGTCTGTGATTTTGGGTTGTGGCTGATTAGCTCAATGATTTCAAATACTGAAATAATAAAAATGTTAGGTTTGATTCTGCTCTGAGCTGAATTCTGGTCATTTCTAGGGAACTCCTAATGCCAGTGACACCTGGCACATTTAGCCAAACGCCTCCTTGATGACAGAGAGTATGAGTAAGTGTCATACTGGAAGGAGGACAACTGGAAATACCTTCAAGTACGTTTTCTATTAATGGAGATGAGGAGAGAACAGGGCTTTTAATTTTGAAATAAAGTTGATGACAATCTACTGTAGTGAGTACCAACCATATTGCAGCAGTATTATTAAAAGTACAGATTTTTAGGACAAGCACTTGAAAATTTCATTATATAAGACCAAATAGGTCCTGGAAGTTTATATTTTTGTAACCACTGAAAGTAAGTTTTGTAACCATCAGGAAAACTCATTATTACAATTCTCAGCCATTTCTTCACTGTACAAATCTTTGATCAGAAGAGGAGAGATTTTGCCCACTGTCTTCTTATATGTAGAACTACCAAGGCAAAAAGATGATTAACATCAGCAACACCTGAGTTCAATACAGTGGTCGTATTATTGAAGTTTACTAATGTTAATATTAATAGACATTTGTTAAACTCTCTAGATCCCATCCACTATGTAAAGCACTTTACATGCATTTTCTCATTTAATTCCACACACAGGGATATTCCTTTTATAGCTGTATTTTACAGATTAAGAAAATACTCAGAAAGGTCGCACACTATAAGATGGAAATGCTAGCACTGAAACTCAACATTAAGGCTCTTAGGCATTGGCCTTCCCAAATACAGATTTATCTATGAAGGACCATGTTTTGGTAAATTGAGTGTCTTGGTGCACAAGAGCCAATGAAAAGATCATAAAGAGAAGCAATGGGGATATAATTGATTTCTGAGAGCATCTTAGCCAGCAACTTTTTATACAGTCACATCTATTTTATGTCGTCTCAGCAGGTGACAGGAACATCATTTCAGGTTAGTTAGCCTTATTAGTCAAACTGATTCTATAAGATCACAGTAATCCTTTGTCCAACTTTTTTTTCATATTCCTAAATGTATTTTTTCATTTAAATATAACCATTTTCCAGTGAATAATTACTTCTTTACCTATTCAATCTCAGTGAAAAACCTCTGATGGCCCCCCAATTCAATGACTTTCATCAGAGAAAATGATAGATCAGACATGTAATGTCCCAGGATCCAGTCTCATTTCTAGAACTCTATAAATAAGAGAATATCTCAGAGAACTGAGCTGTCTCCAGTTGATACAGTCATAAATGGAAGACATGGGTCTAGGTCTTGGGTCTAGAGACTCCAGTGTGTTCTTTGTCTACTACAACATCATTGGGTGGAAAAATAAAGAAGTTAGGAAAGAGATAAAGTGTTCTGTTCATTCACATGGCCCTATACTGAAAAACATGAGATCAAAGTATAGCTGTCCTTTGAACAATCCAAATTGATAGAGAGTATATGACTATTGCTCATTAAGGTGCCCAAAGATATTCCCCTTCTTGAACAATTGTTGAGTTTCCCAACAACATATATGTTTCAGTATTCTAAGATTAGATACCTTTTTCTGAAGGGTTTTTCTAATTGAGTTTCCTTTTTCTCCTTGTTTTAATTTTAATTGAGTTCCATTTACTGGATAAGAATAATGAGTACAGGAGAAACCAAGATGGGGGCATAGGTAAGCACCTAAACTGCTGCCTCACACAACAATTTCAAAACTACAACTAAAAGACAGAACAGACATCATCCAGAACCACAGGAAAGCTGGCTGAGTGAAAATTCTACAACTAGAAGGAAAGAGAAAAGCTCGCAGAGAATTGGAGGTACGGTAAAGGGTCTTTGTGCGCGCAGAGAGGAAGGGCGGCTGAGAGCCTGGCTGACTTTCTCTGACGGAAGGGGGAAGGAAGCCCCCGACTGCACTGAACCCAGTTCTGACTGCACTGAACCCCAGTTCCGGGCGAGCCCCTGGGGACCCACGCTCTTATGGGGGGAGTCTGGACTCTTGGGCGGAGACTCGGGAACTGGGGAAGGAAGAGGTCTGAAGGCGCATGCGTGCCAGTGCGTACAAAGGCTGCGGAGGTTGCCACAGGCTTTCCCTAGTGGAAGGGAGTTGGAGGCTCCTTACTGCACTGAGCCCCAGTTCTGACTGCACTGGACCCCAGTTCCAGGCAAGCCCTTGGGGACCCACGCTCTTGTGGGGGGAATCTGGACTCTTGGGCGGAGACTCCGGAGCCGGGAAAGGCAGAGGTCTGAAGGCGCACGCGTGCCAGTGCACACAAAGGCTGCGGAGGTTGCCACAGGCTTTCCCTAGTGGAAGGGAGTCAGAGGCTCCTGACTGCACTGGGCCCCAGTTCTGACTGCACTGAACCCCGGTTCCAGGCGAGCCCCTGGGGACCCACGCTCTTGTGGGGGGAGTCTGGACACTCGGGCGGAGACTCGGGAGCCAGGGAAGGCAGAGGTCTGAAGGCACGTGCGTGCACGCAAGGGCAAGGCTGACGGGAAGCCAAGACTGTCTGCTCCACCCTGAGACTCCACCCCATCCAAGCTGAGCACAGAGGCTATTGCAATTTGGCAAGTCTAATCCTAGAAGGCTGTCTCCAGCACTGAACTTCTCCCAGCATAGACACAGCTGATCCTTACAGCCAACTGGCCTGGAGGTCAATTCCTCCCAGTGATACTAACAACAATCAAGACTTAATTACAACAAGGCTGTACACACAGTCCACAAAGGGGTGCACCGAGAGTGTCCACCTCAGGTTAACTGGGGAGGCCGACCCACTGGGCCATATAGGAAACCTAGCACACAAATCTACCCTACCAACTCAGGGAAGCAGTGAAAATGTGGCGTCAAAGAAACAGATCACAAACGAAAGAAATGGAGGAAAACAAACAACTGGATATAGAATTCAAAACCACTGTTATAAGGCTTTTCAAGGATATCCTAGAAAAGGCCGATAAATATAACAAGACCCTTGAAGATATGAAAAAGGACCAACTAGAAATTAAACATACACTGACTGAAATAAAAAATATTATACAGAGACCCAAAAACAGACTAGAGGAACACAAGAATCAAGTCAAAGAATTGAAATACAAAGAAGCAAAAAAAACTCAACTGAAAAAGCAAAAAGAAAAAAAAAAAATCCAAAAAGTTGAAGATAGTGTAAGAAGACTCTGGGACAACTTCAAGCGTACCAACATCTGAATTATGGGGGTGCCAGAAGAAGAGAGAGAGCAAGATATTGAAAACCTATTTGAAGAAATAATGACCGAAAACTTCCCCCACCTGGTGAAAGAAATAGACTTACAAGTCCAGGAAGCGCACAGAACCCCAAACAAAAGGAATCCAAAGAGGACCACACCAAGACACATCATAATTAAAATGCCAAGAGCAAAAGACAAAGAGAGAATATTAAAAGCAGCAAGAGAAAAACAGTTAATTACCTACAAGGGAGCACCCATACAACTGTCAGCTGATTTCTCAACAGAAACTATGCAGGCCAGACGGGAGTGGCAAGAAATTTTCAATGTGATGAATAGTAAGAACCTACAACCAAGATTACTCTACCCAGCAAAGCTATCATTCAGAATTGAAGGGCAGATAAAGAGCTTCACAGATAAGAAAAAGCTAAAGGAGTTCATCACCACCAAACCAGTATTATATGAAATGCTGAAAGGTATTCTTAAAGAAGAGGAAGAAGAAAAAAGTAAAGATAAAAATTATGAACAACAAATACATGTCTATCAACAAGTGAACCTAAAAATCAAGTGAATTAAAAACCTGAGGAACAGAATAATCTGGTGAATATAATAGAATCAGGGGCATAGAAAGGGAGTGGAATAATAATTCTCAGGGGGAAAGGGGTATGGGGGGTTCAGGAAGAGACTGGACAAAATTCATACACCTATGGATGAGGACAATGGGGGGGGGAGGTAAGGGCAGAAGGTGGGGTGGGAACCAGGTGGAGGGGAGCTATGGGGGGAAAAAGGAGAAACAATTGTAATAATCTGAATAAAGCTTTATTTAAAAAAAAAGAATAATGAGTACAGAGAAGCTTTCCTTTGTCTTAGAAGGAAATATTTAAATATTTAAATAAATATTTAAAACAACTAGCCACCCCCCCCCCAAGACTAGTTTTGTGTAACAAGCATAAACTGTGATCTAGAAGACCTGATCAAATTCCAAGTTCTACTTATGAGTTGCAAGTCCTTAGGCAATTTTCTTATGTTTTTGTGCCACAGTTCTCTTATATATAGAATATAGATAAGAATAGCTTGCTATGTGTATTGGAGATAATGCATAAAAGCTCTTAGTACATGCCTAGAATATAGTATATGCTCAACAAATGAAAGTTATTTTTATCATTATTACTATTACCGTTTTCATCATTATAATCATTAACATCATTATGATAATCTCTCAGAATTGGTCTTTCATATCAAAATTGTTAGAATTTAAAATATGGTGGGCAAATATACTTGTCATGTCCAGTTCAGCTTAAGTATTGGATTTTAATTTTAAAGAAAAAACTCACCTGAGAAAAAGCAGAAAAGAGCCAGAGAGAGGAGCAGAAAGACACCTGATATTTTCATGGTGCCAGTTAGCTCACTCAGATCCAGGCTGCTTTGTCCTACTCAGGTTCTGTCAAGACACTTCTCAGAGCACTAAAACACACACACTTGGACATATATATAGAGACATGAGAGGGAGCTGGAATCTCCACCTTCTTTATAAGTCACCTTCTAAAACCTTATGCAGTCCTGTACATTTAGACATTTTTTATGACCTGTCCCCGATGTCAAGAAATGCTTCATCATTTCCATCAATCTTAAAATTAGGATAATTATGTGAGTCGTACCTTAGATCTTCTTAATACAGGATGTCATTTTCCACAGGTAAGCTAGATTTCCCTAGCAACCAATACATCCTCCCTGCTCTTCCCTCTATAGTTTCACTACATTAAAGGGATGAGTCACTGGTGGGGCCACACTTGATGTTATGTCTCTTTTAGACAGGCCCTACATGTCTGTGGTCCAGGTGAGTAACCGCAGAGGAATGGAATCTTGGGTGTAACTAGGATTTTCAGAGTCCACATCACCCAAGATGTACCTAAAGAAGACAGGTATTCTACATTGCCACCAGAACCACATCAGTAAAAACATTTTCTGAGCAGAAATCAGCCTGTTAATTTTTAAAAACATGATTGTAGTCAAATGGCAGTGATTTTCCATTTTTAAGTCAAAATGAACAAATGAGGCAATGTCTATTTTTTCCAATTTGTAAAAAGTAAATTATTAATTTGTAAAAGTTTCTAAAATTAGGAATATTTAATATTTTCCCTTTTCCTGCAAAGTAAAGAAGTGGTTATAATAAAACTCTTTATTTTTTAACTCCTTGAAAATATGCTTTTCTACAAGTTAGATTAATTCCATTAACTATCATGGCCAATTTAATTGCGGACAGAGCAAAGGATGAATGCCATAGATTTCTTGGGGGAACAAAAATAAATAAAGAATGTTTATAGTGATAATGACAAGATCTGTCTAAAATCATAATCAACTACTTAAAAATATCCTGAAGAAAAAGTATAATAATTTAAAATACGGGAAGAATATGAAAAATGTGCCCAATTTAAATTCAAGTGATTATTGCAATGTTGTATGAATAACTCAGAAATTATAGATTTAAATACCTGTTTTCCTTTTAAATTAGTCACTTTGAGAAAATATATACATAGTATAGATATTGTTTCCTTTTCTTCAGGACATTTGTTTTCTTTTTGGAAAGTACATATTTTTTAAAATATTTAATTTTATTTATCTCAAAATTTAGAATGAAATTTCTGTCTTTGAGAAGGGGAAATCTATTTTATTTTACAATAAAAAAGATATTACTGTTTAATAAAAAGTGAAGCATGATTGTGATAAAAATAAGAAGTTGCTTCTCTGACAGTATTAAAAGACCTGAACTTAAAGGGAAGAGGATAAAGGGGTACAGTCAGGAAAGAGTGGAAAGGAATAAGAGAGAAGCAACTATTGTGCTTGGCAACTATTAAGTGTTTTCATTCTAAGGTAGTGTGATGACATACACACATACACATACACTCACTTATAGGTAACCTTAAAGTCCTACATTAAATTATAGGTCAGATGTTAGACACTGAAAATTTCAAAGACACCAATGAACAACCTAAAAAAAATTGTTTTGAAATTTTTCGTAAACACTTTATGGGAGTAGTAATCTGGGAATATTTAGAAAACAGAATAATTGGGAAATTGTTTAAGAAAAGCTATGGAATTTCCACATAACACTTTTGTCTACTTGACATGATCTTTAATTATTTTGGCCTTGTTGAATGAGATAAGATAAAGAGCCGGGCTCAGAAATGTGACATATTCCATAGGCTTGGTTTTAGGTACTGCTGCTTTCCTCCTCCCCAATCCCACTCCCAATGCCTCCTCCTCCCTTTTGCATTCTCCCTTTCCTTCCCCTTTTTGATCAGAATATTTGGGGCCAGTCTAAGCATAGCCCCATGTCCCAAAATGGTAACAAATTCAAAACACTTAACAAATAATAAACGAAATGTAAGAGTAGGAGCCATGGCATTCCATCAGAATGGTGGTTTCTTCTCCTCCTGTCATTTTTGGTAGTTACTTCTCATCCTTTGTTCTAAACTCTCAAAATCACTGTTTGCCTAAATGTTATCTCTCTTCATCTTCCATGCTATCCTTTTCTACCTCCCCATTTTCCAAGAGCTTTTCTTCAACAGGTGTTTTTGATAGAATGATTCTAATCTATTTTTATTTCTGAATGGTTTCAATTATTTTTTATTTTTTTAGACACTCTTTCCTTTATAATAAAGCTTGGGAAAATGGAAGATGAAATAAGTACTGAATATGGGTGGGTATTGGGGAGAGAATATTACATCACAAGAATATATATTTTAAGACTGGTACTTTAAACAGAGTTTTTGTTAGGTTTCTGAGCCCATGTGAAAGATAAGTGTGTTTTTTTCTTTCTTTTTATAAAACATAAGGAAGCAGCTAAGAAATCTTCTGTGGGAATCATCCTTAAATAAGAAGCTGAGATCATAGGAGGTTACTGAGAAGTTACAGGCAATATTGACCACTATTAAAGTTGTGTATAATTCTAGTCTTTTGGCTACAGAGTAAGTAGATGAGAGCAGTTTGAATTTTGTTTTCTGTAGCACTCCGACAGGGAAATAGAAAAAGATTTAATAATCATAACATTTAAAGGTAAGTTTCAATGAATTGAATCATGAAAAAAAGAAACAAAAATGAAAAGAAGAGGGGGTGTGGGAGAAAGCAGTGAAAGTCAAGCCATTTTACAGACAGTAGAATGCAGTCTCAGCATACATGTAGTTAATTTCCAAAAATTAGCTATGCACACTTTCTTTTATGTAATTAAAGACAAAAAAAACACTGTGATATTATATTTTCCAAGTGCAGTTTATCATATAAACCCAATACATTTACTCACAAATATTATTCGGAGTCAAACACACACAATCATCTACATTTTTAAAAGGTAATTCTGATTTTATAACTTTTATGATATAAGAGATTTTTTTTGCCACAGTTGATTTTTAAGGGTGCTTTTTGATTCTATAATTTTTGCTGCTGGTTGTACAATATCATTTTGCCTATTGAGGTGCAGCTTTATTGCTTTTAGAAAGCTTAGGTCTGCGTCCAGGGGCATATATATACCTATTTATATGTTTTAACATTTTGTTCATTCATATAAATATCCTCCAATATTGTTAATATGTAGTATGATGTGTTATTTTGAAATATCAGTTCTCAAACACTGATGTCCTTATCTCTAAGCCCTTGAGCCCTGCCACTATTTAGCACAGGTCATGGGATAGAGAGGTGTGTTTTTAAAAAAAGAACAGGCACCACCTTAGTCAAGGAAGTCACTGTTCAGCATTAAATTATGAAGTGGCTTTTTAAATTTTGTTAACATTACTAGCCATACAATAGACTAAAATCAATAATTTTGCATTTATCTACAATGTGAAAATCAAGCTAAGCCATAATATATAGTTTGCTACACAAAACTTTTGAAAGTTAACTGATGCTATAATATAGTATTAAGAACATTTGTGTTTCATTTAAAGATTTTTCTCTTCCTAATTTTCTTTCTTTTTAAATTCATTTTTAAGGCTGAATTTTGTATATCTGCTTTTATATTAAACCTCCTCAAAAATCTTATGTCAAAGCTTAGCATTAATTTGAATAAGATCCCAGAAAAGATCATTATAGTATAGATTTAGAAATAATTATGAAAACACTAGAGGCCTGGTGCATGAAATTCGTGCACTGGGATGGGGGGTCCTTCAGCTTGGCCTGTGCCTCTCACAGTCCGGGAGCCCTGTGGGGATGTTCAACTGACTGATGTCCTAAGCCAGTGGTTGCACAGACTTAGCACTGCCACAGTGGTAGGAGAGGCTCACACCACCACTACTACACTTGCCAGCCGTGAGCCCAGCTTCTGGCTGAGCGGCACTCCCACTGTGGGAGCACACTGACCACCAGGGGGCAGTTCCTGCATTGAGCATCTGCCCCCTGGTGGTAAGTGTGCATCATAGTGACTAGTCGTTCCACTGTTTGGTCAATTTGCATATTAGCCTTTTATTATATAGGATGCCATTATCCTTAAGTGTCAAAAATTTAAAAAACGTCAGAGTAACTTTGTTTTCTTCTTTGATGAGGTCACTAAACTGGTAGGTCTGAGGTATACAGTAGATGTAATGTATTGAAACATCAGGGAGGCATTAAAATAAAGTTTCTCATTCTGTAATTGTGAAAGGATCAAAATGATGAGTAGATGACTGTAACTGGTTGAACAATTGAACAAAAGCTGCTGATGGATGAATTAACATGGCCAGGAGGAACAAAATACTGTCCCAGTCAGTACTTTTGTAAGTGACTTAGATGAAGATACAGAAAGCATGGTTTAAATATGAAGTCACATCTCTGTTATTCTCTCCTTTTGTGGTTCATTTTCTTCACTTACATTGAGAGTGTTTCATCTTGTTAATTTTTGCCAGTCATCATGCCTGATACGCAGAAATCTTTTTGACTCCTGACATGAATTCCCACCTTCAGGATTGCATCAAATTTGTCAATAAAGTATTTAAGAAAATATGGCTTGTTTTTATTCCTAAGATTATTTGTCTCTCTCTTAAAAGAACTTTTATAAGTCTATCTACAGAGGTTGGTACTGAATTGCTATATTTAGTTACTGATTGATTTTTTTATCTACATCTATAATAATAAAAGCATAATATGCTAATTAGACTGGACATCCTTCCGGATGAAGCTGGAGCTGTGAGGGAAGCCTGGGGTCCGGGGTGCCAGAGGGAAGCCGGTGCCGGCAGCCGGGGGAAGGAAGGCCTACTCTTACACGAATTTGTGCATCAGGCCTCTAGTGAGATTATAATGATTTTGAAAGTAAGACAGGGTTTTACCTTTTTTTTTCTTTTAAATTCTCCTACTGATTTTCCTGGGCTGAACCCATGGTAATAAACTATTTTTGAATGAAAAAATGCAAACTGTTTTTAAGTTTATTTACATTTTTTAACCTGTTAACTTTTTGGTCATATCTAAACTGCCTCCTAATTTTCGTTGTGACTCTCTGAATGTTGAGGTTCTTCAATGGTTTCAGTAAGTTTGTTTGGCTTTGCTTCCTTCGTGTTCTCATAGTGATTTGCATATGCCTTGACTATAGTCCCCATATCACTGTGTTATCTCTGAACTCACGGAGCTCACATGTTAGCAAGTCAGATATATACAATATGTCACATATAATGTAATACAATTCTAGAAAATTTATCTTTCCAAAGTTCTATGAGTACATAAATATTCAACTTGTGCTAGGTGGTGTCATCAGAGGTTTCATAAAAAAAAAAAAAAGATACAGTTGCACAGTGTGAGTTTTGAATGATAAATTAAAGTTCTGTGGCAAAACTGGTTGAAAGGGGAGGAAGGATGTTGAAGAGGAGCAGGAGGCCACACAGGTAGAGATAAAAGCAAGCTAAAAGCCATGAGAATAGACATTAATGTGTGAAAAATGTTGATTAGATGGACATCAAATGGCTCAGTGGGCTGGAGCATAGGATATCGGGTAAGGATGGCTTAAAAGGCGACCAAAAACAGGCCAGGACCAAATAGGTCCTGAAACATCATGCTGTTCACAGAGTGTACAGTGGCCCAAGGTGAAGTGAATCAGACAGCAATAAAAATTCTTGCTGGCACACTGACTTTCGCTGCCATCCTAAATTGAAACATATATTCACACCCTCCAAATGGGATGGGAAAGAAACTAGGGTGAAGTGTACTTTGGTAAGAAGGAAATAGTTTCAGTCCAACTAAATGTCTGGCGTTGCCTATTCCCTTTGAAGTTTAATTATAACCATCAACGGAAGCCTCTTAAATGCTTGCTAACATACTCTACAATATGAGGGGAAAGTTGGCCAAAGTATTTTAAAATCACAAGGAAGCAGTATTGCCCAGGTCAGGTGATTTACTAGTAGTCCCAACAAGTCATTATTACATTTGCCCTAGACTCTGGGGAAAGCCTCTGCAAGAATTTTTATTTCTACATACAACACCATTATTTCAGCTATACAAATCTCGCCCAAGTCTCTCCACTCTGGTCTGGACAAGCTTCCCCAGGGAGAAAATAATTGGGAGTGCCTCTCCATTGCCTAACAAAGCTTATCCAATGAAATGAAAGAGCTTTAGCTTGGGATTCAAGGCTCTTGTGTGATCAGGCATATCTTCTGTCTCAATTTCATCTCCCTGTTTCCTTTCCCAACATCGGAGATTCAAACCACTAGAATCCTGAGCAATCTGCATTTTTCTCTTTGTGCACCTTTGCCCATTAATATTTTCTGTGTCTCAAACCTGTTGTTGCTACCTCTGCCCATCAGAATCTGACTCATTTCCTGGCCAAGCGAAATAAAGCCTATTCTATAATGTTTTCCATCTTTGACAAAGAAGGAATCATTAATTTTTCTCTCACTTTTGACTTATAATAAAACAACATTTTACCATTCATGGCATATGTTGGTAAATGTGGTATATTATGAATGTACATCTACGGTATAGAAGTTTTTAATTATTACTTAAAATACAATATCATCTTTGAGGGTAGAGATTTTTTTGACACAGGCCAATATCCTTCATAACCACTAGAAAAAAATAAAGTAGAAGATAAATAACTATGTTGGTTGTTATTTTATAGCACTAATTTAAAGTTGATTTATAATGCAGCATTAATAAGTGGAGCCAGATTTGATGTCTGGAAGTTATGTTTGGCAATAACAAAAATCTAAACATGTGGCATTGACTTTGGGACTAGGTGGTTGGCAGAAGCTAGAAGCACCTTAAGGAAATGATTAGCAGAAGCCTGATGAGCCCCAGGGAGGCTGTTGGAGAGGGCTTAAATAAAAATGAGAAAAATGTTACGGGAAGCTGGCAAAAGGGAGACATATCTTACTTCATGATGAAAAGTCAAGCAAAACTGAGGTCTGGACTAACATAAAATATTGAGAAAAAAAAAAGTGATCTAATGACCTGATAGCTTTTACTAAGGAGACTTCCAGGTTAAATGTTGAACATATCAACTGACTTCATCATATGACATGGAAAAACAGAGCTGAACTAAAGAAGTAATTAGTCAGTTCTCAAGCAGAATTTAGAGGGGAGAAAAGGACCTAGGACTTCCTGGATTTGAAACCATAATTATTTCTCATCCCTAGTCTCTCCCAGAAAAGAAACTTGAGACAAAAATAAAAGCCTGGTTGCTGCCAGTGAACTATTTCAAGGTCAAGATATATCCAAGTATGGAACTATCAAACCCTTTTAAACCTCAGATTGTTTTCAGATGGTCCCCCATAGGCCTTTTGCAGTAATCAATGACCTTCCAAGGATCCTACAGACGTATCTCATAAACTCTCTGTGAAACAATGGAGCCTCTAAATGGCACTAATCATATAGGAACTGAAGGTTTAGCAGGGCTTCTCTTGAAAAGATTCAAAGTGTGCCTTTTGTCTAATCCTATATAATAAAGAGGTAATATGCAAATTGACCATCACTCCAACACACAAGATGGCCGCCCCCATGTGGACACAACATGGCCTCCACAAGATGGCTGGCAGGGGAGCACAGTTGTGGGCGATCAGGCCAGCAGGGGAGGGAAGTTGAGAGAGACCAGGCCTGCAAGGGAGGGCAGTTGGGGGTGCTCAGGCCTGCAAGGGAGGGCAGTTAGGGGGACCAGGCCTGCAGTGGAGAACAGTTAGGGGTGACCAGGCCTGCAAGGGAGGGCAGTTAGGGGCAATCGGGCTGGCAGGGGAGCAGTTAGGCATTGATCAGGCTGGCAGGGGAATGGTTAGGGGCAATCAGGCAGGCAGGCAGGCAAGCGGCTGGGAGCCAGCAGTCCTGGATTGTGAGAGGGGTCCCAGAATGGAGAGGGTGCAGGCTGGGCTGAGGGACACCCCCCCTTGCATGAATTTCATGCACCAGGCCTCTAGTAAAGTATAATGCAAAATGATGCATAAAGAGCCCAAAACATTTTTGAACAAATTAACCAAGCCTACACTGCAGAGGACAGATGGTAAAAAATGAAGAGGCTGTGTTTTGTGCAATTTGATAGAAAACATCCATGTGAAGGAAGACTACTCAGCTGTGAACACAGGCCATATTTTATGGTGGAGATGAAGGGAGGTGACTCATTGGGAATAACCAAGAGACCAGAGGACATACCCCAAAACAACAGAGAATTACTCCCAGGTAGCAGTTCAGGGCCTTTACCAAAGAACTGGCGACTTATGCGTGGTTATTAGAGAACAATATGTCATACAAAAGAAACATGACAAACACTGTCCGAAAGTGAATATAATTCAAGGAACCAAATTATATGTCTTCAGTACTTCACCCTAGTATAAAAACAGGTTAATTATAACACAGGATTTAAAAACCAGGTGATTTCAAAACAACTGAAATTCAAAGGAAAATGAAGATAATGGATATATTTAGTAGCTATTTTGATACCCTTATTCTACATTTTACACAGCATTTTATCGCACTGTTTGTGTTTTTCTTATTTGTCTGTAGGAGTTCTTTATATATTTCTCATATGAGCCACTTGTTGGATATATGTATTGGAAATACTTTATCCTAGTTGGTGGCTTACCTTTTACTCTACTAATGATGTATTTTGATGAGCTGAAGTTTTTAATTTTTATATTGCACAGTTTACCATATTTTTATAGTTAGTGCTTTTTTTTTGCCATTTTAAGCAATATTTGCATACTCTTAAGTTGATGACGATATATTTCCTTCCAAAATATCTTCGAATTGACTTTTTGAATATAAATTCAAATTGAAATTAAGATTAATTTACTGTGTGTATATGTAATAGACTCAGCAAAATTTAATAGAGAGAACATCCTTTCATAATATCTTTACAGTGCCTTTTGTTATAAATCAAATAACCATATGGTGTGGGTCTGTTTCTGGACTGTAAATTCCATTTCACTGGTCTATTTGCCTATCTTTGCAACAATATGTTTTCTTTGTTATTATTGTTTGAGTCTAAGTCTTGTTACTTGGTAGTGTAAGTCCTTCAGCTTTGTTATTTCTCAAGGTTATCTTATCTGTTCTTTATTCCCATTAGAAGTTCATACGAATTTGGAAATCATATTGCTATTTTCTAAAAAAAACACCTATTACTTATTTAAATAAGATTACACCGAATTGGGGAGAAACCAAATGGTGGCATAGGTAAACATCTAAACTGCTGCCTTGCACAACAATATCAAAACTACAACTAAAAGACAAAACAGACACCATCCAGAACCACAGGAAAGCTGGCTGAGTGGAATTTCTACAACTAGAAGAAAAGAGGAAAGCACATTGAGACTCAGAGGAGCTGCAAAAGGCTGAGGTATGGAGACTCGCACATGGAGAGGACAGGCGGCTGTGTGCACGGGCGGCTGAGTGTGTGGATGGCTTTCTAAAGTGGGAGGGAGAAGTAAGCTCCCAACTGCACTGAACTTCAGTCCCAGGCTTGACGCTGGGAAACCAGACTCATTCAGGGGGAATCTGGACTGTCAGGAAAAGAGAAAGCACACTGAGACTCGGGAGCTGCAGAAGACAGAGGTCTGGAGGCGCATGTGCGCAGAGAGGACTGACTGCTGAGTGCACGGGAGGCTGAGTGCGCAGCTGGCTTTCTAAAGCAGGAGGGAGACAGAAGCTCCCAACTGCGCTGAACTCCAGTTCCGGGCAAATTTCTGGGAAAACCGACTCATTCGGGGAGAAACTGGACTGTCTGGTAGCGGGCGAAACTTGAGGGCAGGTTTCTCTCAGAGGTGCTTGCAATGATTACCGAGGGACACTGAGACCCAGGGGCCTCATAGAGCAGGGCTGACGGGAAACCAAGGCTGTCTGCTCCACCCTGAAACTCCATCCCATCCAAGCTGAGCACAGAGGCTTTTGCAATTTTGCAAGTCTTGTCTCATAAGGGTGTCTCCAGCACAGAAGTTTTCCCAGTGTAGATACAGCTGATCCTCACAGTCAATTGGCCTGGAGGTCAATTCCTCCCAGTGATACCAACAACAATCAAGACTTAACTACAACAAGGCTGAGCACACAGTCCACAAAGGGGTGCACCAAGAGTGTCCACCTCAGGTAACAGGGGAGGCTGAGCCACTGTGCCCTAGAGGACACCTACCACACAAAGCTACTCTACCAACTCAGAGAAACAGCCAAAATGCGGGGACAAAGAAACAGATCACAAATGAAAGAAATGGAGGAAAGCAAATGACTGCATTTAGAGTTCAAAACCACGGTTATAAGGTTTTTCAAGAATTTCCTAGAAAAGGCTGATAAATTTAGCAAGACCCTCGAGGATATGAAAAAGGACCAACTAGAAATTAAACATACACTGACTGAAATAAAAAATATTATACAGAGACCCAAAAACAGACTAGAGGACCGCAAGAATCAAGTCAAAGAGTTGAAATACAGAGAAGCAAAAAACACTCAGCCAGAAAAGCAAGAAGAAAAAAGAATCCAAAAATTTGAAGATAGTGTAAGGAGCCTCTGGGACAACCTCAAGTGTACCAACATCTGAATTATGGGGGTGCCAGAAGAAGAGAGAGAGCAAGATACTGAAAACCTATTTGAAGAAATAATGATCGAAAACTTCCCCTACCTGGTGAAAGAAATAGACTTACAAGTCCAGGAAGCGCACAGAACCCCAAACAAAAGGAATCCAAAGAGGACCACACCAAGACACATCATAATTAAAATGCCAAGAGCAAAAGACAAAGAGAGAATATTAAAAGCAGCAAGAGAAAAACAGTTAGTTACCTACAAGGGAGCACCCATATGATTGTCAGCTGATTTCTCAACAGAAACTATGCAGGCCAGACGGGAGTGGCAAGAAATATTCAAAGTGATGAATAGCAAGAACCTACAACCAAGATTACTCTACCCAGCAAAGCTATCATTCAGAATTGAAGGGCAGATAAAGAGCTTCACAGATAAGAAAAAGCTAAAGGAGTTCATCACTGCCAAACCAGTAGTATATGAAATGCTGAAAGGTATTCTTTAAGAAGAGGAAGAAGAATAAAAAGGTAAAGATAAAAATTATGAACAACAAATACATGTCTATCAACAAGTGAATCTAAAAATCAAGTGAATAAAAAATCTGATGAACAGAATAAACTGCATAGAAAGGGAGTGGACTGACAATTCTTGGGGGGAAAGGGGTGTGGGAGTGTGGGAAGAGACTGGACAAAAAGCATACACCTATGGATGAGGACAGTGGTGGGGAGGTAAGGGCAGAGGGTGGGGTGGGAACCGGGTGGAGGGGAGCTATGGGTGAAAAAAAGAGGAACAATTGTAATAATCTGAACAATAAAGATTTATTAATTTTTTTAAAAAGATTACATTGAATCTATAAAACAATTTAGATTGATTGTAACTATAATATCAAATTTTAAAAATAATGCATAGGTACATATTTCTATGTTTTAGGATTTTTAAAAACCTTAATTAATATTTTGTAACATTCAGAGATTATACATGCCTTTAGTTAGAGTTGTTTTTCTTTATACATTTGCTAGTTTTGATATTCTTGGTAATACAATCTTTTAAATAAGTTTAATTTCAATTTATTTGTTGCACACATTCAGAATATAATTTCTTCTTAATTTGCATATTCTGTTAGCTCTCATTTCAAAAGTAGCATCTATGGCATGATCCTGTTTTTATGATATCATTTCTATTACATTCTTAATCTGGAAAGATTTTCACCTAAATTTAATGACAATAAATTTGGTTGTAATGTTTTGCTTAATTTTATTTTTCCGTAAGCTTTAATTCTTCTTAAAAAGTATATATTACTGCCTTAACCAGTTTGCCTCAGTGGATAGAGCGTCGGCCTGCAGATTGAAGGATCCCAGGTTCGATTCCAGTCAAGGGCATGTACCTTGGTTGTGGGCACATCCCCAGTAGAGGGTGTGCAGGAGGCAGCTGATGGATGTTTCTCTCTCATCGATGTTTCTAACTCTTTATCCCTCTCCCTTCCTCTCTGTAAAAAAATCAATAAAATATATTTTTTAAAGTATATATTACTTTTTCAAGGCAAAATAATATTAAAATGCAAATTAAACTTAAAACAACCAAGCTCTAGGTTTATCTGATTGTTTGCATGCTATTTCAATGAACCTCTTTGGCTGTGTACACAGAATTTTTGTTTGGAAAATATATGATAAACAGTTTACTCAGGCTATCTCTCTGAATTGATTAACTTTCCTTAGGTAAAAAGCATATAAAGAAAGAAAGAAAAGAGCTCCATAGAATTATACCAGTAATGTTTAGCCCATTAGTTAGAGGGAAACATTTCCCAACTTTCTCATCTAATGTGAGACCTGAATAAGAGCTCAACATAGGGTATATTAGGAGATTCCACCTTCCTGAGAAGAAAAAATATAACATCAGAAAGTGCTAAAATCTCTTTTTCTCTCAAAATCTTTCCCTTTTTGGTTTCAGAAATGGGGATTCATAAGTAGACAATGAAGAAGGGCCCTCTTGCTTTTACTCAAGATTTTGCCCCATTTGTCCAGTTACTCATCTGGATTTCCTTATTTAAACTTTTTTGGAGCTTGACTTCTCCTCAAAATCATGTAAAATATCATTGCCATTTTAAGTGATGAGAAATCCACAGCTCATAGAACATTAGCAACTTGCTCAAAATTACATTGTTGATATATGAGGAATAGGCCCTAGGTCTGGTCAAATTTATTGGTTTAAACAACTGTGCTTTACTGCCATCTTGTGGGCAAATAGGGTTTGTTACATGTCCTATAAGATTCACTGTGGCTGCAGTTGGGCTTTCCGAAGTGCCTGCAGCAGCTGAAAGAAAGTGTCTTACAAAGTCATACTAAGATGTTTCTGTTACAACTCATAAAGGATAGTGATCTTTTAAACAGTTCATATTTTAATGATACTATAATGGAAACAGGATAATGATTGGAAGGATAAATTATAGGCTGAGGCAACAGTTAAAAAGAATATAAAAATAACCTGTTAAAACATGGTGAAGATTTAGACTAAATACATGTTTATGGGTTTATTTATATTTAAGATAAAATGAGAGAGGGGGGAATTATTGAAATTTATTTTGAGTGAGACAGGACTCAGAGAAAATAGTGTCATTGACTTTCATTAAATCAAAATATGGAGGAACACATTTAGGATGAAAATATAGGACTTACGTTAGAGAATAAAAAATAAAGGGAACTAGACAAAAGAATTTCAAAATTCAAAACAGTTGCCAGAGAGGGAGGAGGAGCAGGAAAGAGAATGGGAAAGAGAGAGAGAACAGTCAGTGGCTGTCAGAGCAAGGGACACTGAGAGGGAAGCTCCTTTATGTTGGCTATGGCAGGATATGGGTAGAAATGATCAGCTTTTAGGGGCTGCACTGAAAGATGGAAGTCCTGCATTTAGGTAAATATTCTGACCGCCTTTCTTTCTTAGGAAGTATATAGTATCAAATGACAGAAAAAATATCAGTATGGAAGTCCTTTTTACTGTTGTGTATAGCAAATTTAAGTAAATACTTGAATTATTCATGTGAAAAATTTGTATTATAACAGAGCACAAGTCTTATCGTCTGGAATGCACAGAAAATGAGAAGATTGGCCTTGTAATTTAGCCTAGACTTTAGAAGGTATTAGAGGAAGACAGGACTACCATTGTCCCTTGGTTTCAGCAGGCTATTGGCTCCAGGACCCCCTGCTGACACCAAAATCCACAGATACTCAAGTCCCTTATAAGAAATGGCAGTATTTGCATAGAATCTACTAATATCAACCTCTGTATTTTAAATCATATCTAGATTACTTATAACACCGAACACAATGTAAATGCTATGTAAATAGCTGTTATACTGTATTGTTTAGGAAATCGTAAGAAAAAAAAAGACTGTACTTGTTCAGTACAGATGCAACCATCATAGGCCTAACTACATATTATACACATCAGCAACAATGTAGCATCTTCTCAAATATTTTTGATCCGTGGTTAGTGGAATCATGAGTAGTGTTTCAACCACTACTGGGAATACCTGGGGATACAGAAGGCCAACCTGTACAATGATGTGATAAGAATAAAGCTGACTTTTACTTTCAAATAATGTGGAGTATGAAAAACCAGATATACCTCAAACTGGAAAAGACAACAAAAAATCAGATAAAAATATATGAAAGCATGATCTAGATATCAGACAATAAAAGACAGGGATTCCTGAGAGATGGGAAATAATGTGGTGAGATCTATGATTGCCCTTGGTTTCTGCATTGTAAGAGATTTTAGAAATAGGAAAGGGCACTCAGATGGAGCAAGTGGATTCCCTGAATTGCAGACACAGAGCTGAGAGGAGAGAAATCAAATGCAGACACAGAGCTGAGAGGAGAGAAATCAAAGTGGCTATAATTTGCAGGACCACAGCCCTGGAGAGCTGGACAGAGAGCTCAGCAATTTACTGATTCATGCTTGTACATGAGGAAATTACCGGAAGCCAAGGAAGCAGCACCGGAGAGAACTGAGTAAGGTACTCAAAGGGTGTTGCCTCAGTAGTGAGGAATAATTAGCCCACTTAGTGAATGCTAATTCACTGGTCTGACTTAACATCTCTTCTTTTGTTATTGTTAATCCTCACCTGAGGACATTTATGTTTTCCATTGACTTTTAGAGTGGAAGCAGGGAAGGAAGGGAGGGAGGGAAAGAGAGAGAGTAAGAGACATAGATGTGAGAAAGACATTGACTGGTTGTCTCCCACAAGCACCCCAGCTGGGCCAGAATAGAAACTGAAACCCATATAGATGCCCTTGATCAGGAATTGAACCCAGGACTCCTTTGTGTGTGGGCCAAAGCTCTAACCACTGAGTACACCAGCCAGGGCTGACCTAACAACTCTTTTTTTTTAAATTTCTTTATTGATTAAGGTGTTACATATATGTCCTTATTCCCCCATTACCCTCCATCCCCCCACTCATGCCCTTACCCCCCTGTTGTCTGTGTCCATTGGTTAGGCTTATATGCATACATATAAGTCCTTTGGTTGATTTCTTCCCATTACCCCCACCCAACCCTACCTTCCCTCTGAGGTTTGATTGTCTGATCCATGTTTCTCTGTCTCTGGATCTGTTTTTGTTCATCAGTTTATGTTATTCATTATATTCCATAAATGAGTAAGATAATGTGATATTTATCTTTCTCTGACTGGCTTATTTCACTTAGCATAATGCTCTCCAGTTCCATCCATGCTGTTGCAAATGGTAAGAACTCCTTTTTTTTACCACAGCATAGTATTCCATTGTGTAGAAGTACCACAGGTTTTTAATCCACTCATCTACTGATGAGCACTTAGGCTGTTTCCAAATCTTAGCTATGGTGAATTGTGCTGCTATGTCTCAATAGCAAAGAAAATTTGATCATTTCCATGTAATTGGCTGTGTCTCAGAACAAAACTCAAGAATTTCATTTCTAGAAATATAAAAATATTCAGAACCAAACAAGATAAAATTCATACTTTCTGGTACCCTGAGATATAATTAATCTATAATGAGAAGAAAATCAAACAACCCAAACCAACCCAAAACTGACAGATAATTAGAATTAGCAGGTAAAAATAGTTATTATAACTATATTCCAATTATAATAATCTTTTTTAAAAGTTAGAAGTATGGAAGATATAAATCAAACTTGTAGAGATGATATTGAAATGTTTGAAATGAAAAAAATCTACTGAATGACATTAATGACAGATTAATTATTGCAGAAGAAAGGATTTGTGACCAGGAAGTTCAAGCAATCATGTTGGACAACAGTCTCCCCTGGAGTTGTTGGTATTCCTCCGTGGCCCAGGACTCAGAGCAAGGACACCCTTTTCCCCAGAGATGTTTGCTTTTAAAATTTAAAGGTGATAGATTAAAGGTGACTGTTTAATTTTTCCTGGAAACATGTGTCTACCATGTTATCAGCATGCTAGGAAAGGTCAAAGAGCTGACAGAACATATAAACATTCTGACAATAGTTTTATAGCATATTCAGAGGCAGAAGAAGCTCTTTCCCAAGCCAGCAGGGAGCAAGCTGCTGAAGGGAAGAGAGCATATTAGTATTAGCATATATTAGTCGTCTTTCCAGAGCAGAAAAATTCATACATGAGCACATGTATAACCTAAAGAAGAACATGTCCCTATGTTTCAGAGGTTAAAATCTGTCAAAAGAATTTAAGAAAAAGACCAATGATCAATGGAACATTCATGGTTACCATCTACAGGCCTCTTTCTATGGAGCAACATGAAGCCAGTGAAAGTGTTGGGCTCTGTTGATCTAAGCCAGACACGAGCAAATGGCTCTGTCTCAAGGATGAGTCTATAAGTGAGGTTGTTTAATAAGAAAGTTACAGAAAGTGGGCAAAAGGTATGACCAGAAAGTACATAGTGCTCCATACCTCCTATTAATTGTGGGCTGTTTTTTTAATGCCAAAAGGAATATAGAAGACATTTCTGTCATGTTTCTCAGAAGACATCTGGAACCTTTACATCAAGCATGTCAAACTCACGACCCATGGGCCGCATGTGACCCACAACAAATATTTTTGTGACCCAGCCAATATAATGGTATGTAAGAAACATTTTAATAAAAATTTTGTAACTTAATTTTTACAATATCCTGTTATACATATTTATTAATAATGAACTACTATGTTCGCTAATGACTGATTACTATAATTATGCTGCATTCATTTCCCTTACGCACCTTATGCGCAGGTGCAACATTTCTCTCCACTAATACTAGCAGTGACTATTTTAGCAGCCGATTGCCACGTCATTAGTCTTGGACTGACTTGTTTGGTGTGCACAACAGGAAATATTTTGCTTTCAGGGAACAATAAAAATAGATTTATTTGTGTTAGGCTTATTAATTTGCATAGTTATTCAGTGTCTGATAAGTTAATGTTCAAGAAAAAATATTAATTTTTATTAAAATATTCTATTATTTTATGTTAACAATTACTCATTTATTTCAGCCCTTGTATTCAGCATGTCTCTATCAAAATAAAGCTACGTTTCTATGAAAATTGAAGCTTTTGTTTTTTTTTGTGGCCCACATAAAATCTAACCTTGTTTATTTGGCCCATGTTAGCCATGCTGAGTTTGACATGCTTGCTTTACATAGATTTCCCCACTGCTCACTGTATTATAAAGCCGAGTAATCCCAATGTTTGTCTTGGATCCTTGGCTCAAATGTTTAATTTGGTCTACTTCTGAGACTTGAGACACATATATAAAAAAACCCAAGTGAAATCATACTTTCAGAAACGTTTATTAGGAAGAATGTGGAAGGCAAGGAGGGAAGAGAACTAAAGAAGGAAGCTTTAACTATCTGATACAAGCTCCATAGGGGCAGCCCTCTGTCACCAAGAACATATGCAAGGTGGAAAAAAGGACAGGTGAGTTGTAAGAGGAGGACAGCCATGATGGAGAAAAAGAAGATATATTCCTTCACATCCAAATCTGCTTAACTAGCATGCTCCATCACGTAGAAACCTAATTTGCCCAGAAGATTTCCTAAAGAAAGAGTAAGAATAAATATTTCATTAAATAGTAGAATGTCAGAGCTACAAATATACTTTAAAATTATCTTATCTATCACCCTTATTTTATATTTGAGAAAACTTAGAACCAGAGCAAAAGGGAGAATGGACTACAAACAAAACTAGGTTATTTGCTTTCCTACCCAGTTATCCTTTTACAATCCTAAAATGTCCTTAATGATACTACGACCTATGCAACAGTCTCTTTGAAAATGGGTTATTGAATCAGTCCTGCATGTTAATCCTCATCTTCTCGGTCAATACTCTCACACTTTGGCTGAATTACTTAATAGTGGGGACGATGTGGGGTTTACACACTCCTGTCCTTGCTCTATGCACAAAACTACAAAGTAATTGTTGGGCAGAGGACCCCAGTCTGATGCCATAGGGATAATTTTTCTTTCTGTGAAATGTACTAGCTTCTACAGAGATCAAACCTGAAGCCATGGTTTTGTGAGACCTCTGCATCTAATAACTGAAAATATATGTCACAGAAATCCAAAAACAAAAAACAAACAAACAAAAACACACAACACACCCAAAACAAAACAAACGAACAAAAGCCACAACAAACTAAACACTCACTCTTAGCTAAAGGACCCAAGCTTTGTTGTCACCTCATTCTAGCTCAGAGTTTCAAACACATTCAGACATAGAAGTTGAAGATATCTGACATTAGGCAAAACCACAATTTGTCTTAAAATCAAAGAATTTCAGGACTCTAGAAGGTATTTGAAGCTTCAAGTGAAAATCCATCAGTTGGCTTAGGGGAATGGGAGGCTCAGAGAGAAGAAAGGACCTGCGGAGCACCACTGTGCACCATGAGTCTGCTTTGTGCTCCAGTGAACTTTATATGACCACAAGCTCTTCTCAGTGGGGACTGATCATTATCTGTGCAAACTGGAACAAATTCCTGGCATAGAGGCTGATGGTATTTGGTAGAAGAGGTAGATAGTAATTGCTGTGGGCTAAGCTTTTTCATTGTTCTCCCACTTTCCCCCAAATAGTACTCACAAGCTCTCAATACACAAGATGCAGGGGTTTTCATAGGTTACCAAATTGGTGCCACAGATCGGATGATGTATACCAAGGCAGGGTTTCAATGTTCCTTTGAACCAGCTCAAGTCTACTTTCTTAAATGGACATTTCACCTGCAATTGAATTGAAAAGAATGATACAATTAGAATCACACTCATAGACAGGTAGCTCACCTCTGGACTTTATTAGGGAAATGTAAACATAGTCAAGATCATGTCCCAGTCTCCCCAAAGCTCTCACAGCTCTCGCCTCCATGAAACAATGAAACCAGAACCTACATATATCCTATCTGATAGCAGTATGATACCTCCTGACAGCAATAGAGAACAGAGGCCTGCTATGCTAGAGTTGGAAAAGGAAGAATGAATAAATATAATTTATTTGGGAAATTCAGCTTCTCTCTGTCTTCTTTATTCCAAGACTATTAGATCTGGGAGTATTCTTAGAGATTTTTTTAGGCCAACTCAGCTATGAAAACTGAATCCCCATAATTGGAAAAAAAATGCTTTGCTGAAATCCATATGCCTTGATTTAAAATATTTATCACATTTTTTATCTACTCTCAAAATCCCCAAGCCAACGCCTATCTTAAAGTTGTGAAATGTGGAATCATTTAGAATAACTCCCTGGTTTTGTAGGGAAAATGGAAAACAAGGGAAGGAACATGTCATCAGGGATTAGAACCCATGTCTACTTGTAAGGCTGCTGTCAGTGATATCTTGAAGCAGTGACTCTAGGGTGATGGCTTGAGGATGGTGGTCTCAGGGGCTCTAAGAGTGCCATACAATAGATAAAATACCTCTGATACAAGGTGGAAGAGAGTTTTGGCTTATTATTTAGAGATAGAAAAATCATATTTGAGCTTACAAACTCTCCCTCCTTCTTTCCTTATCTATCCAACACCACCACCATGGCCTCCATCACCTACCTCCTGTGTCTGTCACTCAGCTAATCCTTCCACTTTCTCTATTACCCATGTCCTCTAGTTTCCATAATTTAAATATCAATTGAATAATTTTATTCTGCTAATTAAGAAAACTTTCATTACACATCATTTCACATTAAAAATTTTTTACTTAGTATGGGATAGAAGACCCCCTGTGATCTGGACCCTCCCAACTCTTCCCACCTTCCTTTACACCACCTGGCTCTTTGCCTTTTGAGTGCCTCCCACCCCCACCGCTCCATGTTCCCTCCATCTCAGGGTCTTCTGGTTTGTCATGACCACCCCCAATAAACATATGTTTCCCTGAACCTAAACTCATTCTGCCTTTAGAACTCAGGTTACAACCTACTGTCTCAGAGATATTTTTCAAAATACAATCCCAACCCTTCATTCTTTCTTTTTAATCTCTAATCAGTGTGTTATAAAGCATTTGAGACATAAAATAGTTTAATCAGAATAAATATAAAGTAATCAAATAAAAATCAAGAATAGCTAGTATCATTATCAATAAATACTTCTTTTTCTTTTTCTTTTGAGTGAGAGTTGTTCATCAGGGGAGGGTCCCATCTACTGCTGTAAGTGTAGCATCCCCTGCACACCCTTCCCTCTAGATGACCCAGTCATCCAGGTGTTCAATCAGTACAAGCAGGAAAAGTCTTCCTCACCACTCTCCACCCAGGTGGCTCCTTTTTACCCTTTAGATCTCATTTGAGATGTCCCCACCCCAGAGAGGCCAATATGGGTCACATTGTTTATAGCAGCATCTCTACTCTTAATAGATATTCTCTATCATACCCTCTTACTTATTTTATGTATGGAATTTACTACAAATAATAGTTGTCCCTTTCCTTTTTATCTGGCTACTTGTTAGCTTCATGAGAGAAGGGAATATGTCTGTTTTCCTCACTACTGTATCCTAAGGCATAACATGGAAGATAAGTAAATATTCCTTAAAGAAATAAGTAAGAATGAGTAAGTTGGTGGGCAAGGGAGAACTCCTCCTGTAGGCAGCTCTGGAGAGTAAAACGCTAGGACTGAACTCTGAGATCAGATAAATCCTAGACAGGCTCAGCAATCTTTTGCTGGAGCTACAGCCTCTATCAGGTTCTACACTCTGAACTATAGGTCCCTTGAAGGCCAAGCTCCCCTCAAAAGGCCTTTCTTACCAGTCAACTCATAACTGATTTTTTAAAAGAAGTACAACTTAAAACTTACAAATGAAACAAAAACTCCTAAAGTAAAGGATTTACAATGATGCAAATCTACATTTAAAAAAAGTAATATCTCATCACCCATTTCCATCATTTATCAAACCTGTAGTGGCTTCACAATATATTTAATCCTCAGAGGGGTAGGTTAAATGAAAAAGGTATCCCCTTCATTTTTCCTTATCCAAGTTGCAAACACAATTTGATGCTTTGCTCATATTCTTGCACATTTTCCTCAGTCCACATCTTTGATGTTCCCTATTCACAACTTGCATAGGCATTCTCTGCATGTCTCAGAGCATTTGGGAGCATTCCCTCTCCAAACTGTGAGCTCCTTGAGAGCAAAAACTGTGTTATGCCCAAGTCCGAGGGTGCTTAAGACCCTACCCTTCTCTTGGCAATCATGGGTGCTCATAAACACTTCCCAGGTACCATGAAGGTTCTCTGGGGTACATATGACCAAATCTCAGCTTGGTTCCCAGTTTGAATCACTCTACTCTGGGCTCCTATACCTGCAGTGTACCTGTCATATTCACATGATTGGTCTTCTAAGAATGCAACAGATGACCTTGCTGCAGTAAGGCTCTAAAATCACAATTCCAAAGAAAACTTGATTAGAACCTCAGTCCTGGCAAGACTAGTGAAACATTACCTTGAAATCTCCATGTGGTGGCCACCATTGTCGAGCAACTGAAACCAAGACATAACTGAAAATAGTTACAAAATCTAATATCTGGTAAATCATAGCTTAATCTTTTGGCTGATTAAGAATTCTTAATCTGGAATAAAAGAATTTTTAATTATTATAAAGGAAGCTTGCAATCATTTAAAGCACTGTTTTATTTTTCCACGTATTAACTTATTTTTTCTCAAAATGCAGAACAACCCCTCTTCTCCTGATAGATAATCAGTAGAAGACTATGTAGATGCCTTGCTACTCTCATAAACATTGCCAATCCAGTATATCAAATTATGTTTGAAGAACAGGAGTGGATTCAGAACTGGCAGCCCATGTATGAAAAAAATTAAGAAATGCTAGAATTTTAAAGAGGCCTTTAAGCCCAATCCCCTTATTTCACAGAAAGGGGAAAGACCCTTGTTATGAAATGCTCAGGAATTCATGACAGATAATGTAAAAAATCAAGCTCTTCAGTCCTTACGACTCAGTGACTTTATAACTCTCTATATGACTCTTCTCTAGAAAAGGACCCGAAAAATAATGACCCACTCAGATACATGGCAAAGCATTTTTTTTAAAGCATTTTCAATAGTACAGAATTTCTGAGATATGCTGGGTCATAGGCATATTGCCAATCATTTTCACAGGTCACCTCATTGAATTACCCAAGCTCCTGGGTCCCCATGAATTAGGTCTCATAATCTGCATTAATAGGTGGAAAAACCAAGGCCCCTGCCCATTAGCCCAAAGCCTTTTTTTGGGGTGAGGGGGTGGGGAGGGGAACCGCACTCCATTGTCTCTCTTTCTATATATAGATACAGATATACAAATACAGTAAAATGACATAAATAAATAAATAAATAAATAAATAAATAAGAATTTCAAAGCATTCTATTTCAGATCACAATGAATGTTAGAGCCCACAAATCCACTTTACATTCCTGCCAGAACCAGCCAAATTACTTACCATCTGGTACCACCTGATGGATCAGCATGAAGAACAATAATGAGCAGAGTACTGGGAAAGATTTGGCCATTTTTCCTCCTGGTGTGTTCTTAAAATGATGCTCTCAGATGTCTCAGGACATTGTCCTCTACTGCAATCACCAAAGTAGAAATAATTAGAATACCAGCTTCGAATTGAATATCCATCTCTAGTCTGCACATTGTAAATTCTGCATATGGCACCTGAATGCCTAATTCCACCCTTCCCCAAGAACAAATGCTCAGGAAAAGTTAAACCTTGGCTAGTCATAAACAAAAGTATAGACCTCAGTGATAGATCTGTGACTACTCAGAAGACAGAAGTTAGTCAGCAATAACTCTTTGAACATAATTGTATTATTTTAGTATGGAGGTATTTTCAAGTGTCTTGAAAAGTCAACTTCTTACCTCAAGACGCATCCAATTATTTTTTGTTTTTTTTAAGAAGCTACAGAGAAAATGATGAGGCCACTAGAGGCTTCTAGACAAAAGCTTCTCAACAGAGGAAGCATGTCTGTACTTATTCATGAAGCAGAGACTATACCTGGATTAAGATAAAGATTACTAATATTCCAGGCATCCTTGGTTATGCCAAAAAATCTTCTGACTGGGAATGCTAGAGTATCTTGAAGCATTCTTAGAGAGTCCACAGGGATAAAAACCATTACCTGCCATCTCATGGGGGCCCCAAAGCTATTTTTATCCAGACACAGAAAAGGATAAATCAGTGAGCAAATCCTCCAGTGGGATTGCCTTCCTGTAGCAGCCTTTCCAACCCTAGAGGGTGATGCATATAGGTACCAGAGCTTGATCAAGGACCATATTGAACTGTCCCCATCTTTTTAACCCTGCAAAAGTGCCTGGTCCTCCCTATGTCCTTTAGGCCTTTTTTTTCTGCTCTGAAGCATATGTCAATAGGAAAATTTACATAAAGTCTTTGCTGCTATGCTGTGGTGAGACATGAAAGGTCTCCTCAATACTCCACTGCCCAGAATGGTTGGAGGTGCCTGTTCCTGAGACAATCTGGGACACTATGTCTTTTTAGGTACTCCCCCATCTCTTCCTCAGGCCTTCCCTGGATTCCTGCAGGAACGGAGCAGAAATAGTATAAGATCCAACTGTATGAATGCACAATGCCAGATGCTCACTTGTCCTACAGCATATGGCCCAGTTGACCCACCTTAGAAAGAAGAGAAAAGGAAGGGAGATGTGACCAGCTTTTATGACTGGTAACTCATTTAAGGAGCACGTGTTAGGGCCTCAGGAGGGGATAGAGTAGCTGTGTGGGAGGAAGGCACTGAGGCATTGTGTGCTGGGCTGAGCAGACCTTGGGAGGCCCAACATTCAGATCCATCAATATCAAACCTCAGCAGGGGGCATTGGTGAAGAAAGCATGAAGCTGTCTGGAAGACTTGGGGGGTAGGCAGAGTAGCCTTTGGCAGACATTCCGAAGAGGCAACAGCATGAGGAAACAGTAGGAAAGAACACAGTAGAAAGAGCATATCATGTTCTACAATGCTAATGAGTACCTTCAGCCAGAATGCAAAATGTGGAAGCAACTGAGGAACAGAGGAGGTTGCAGCGAAGGATGAGGTGATGGATGCCGTTGGCAGTGAGGCCACCTTTGTTCCTCTATCAGTCCAGTGTCTTTGCAGTTGTGCAACAGGGAAGAGATGTTATCATACCTGAGTTTCTTCCTGTTACCCAAACTTTCTGCCTCCATATTCCTTTTTGTAAAGAACAATTGTTCTTATATCAAGGAGTAAATGTTAACATTAGAAAATAGGAAAATAACAAAAAAAAATGAAAAAAAAGATGTGAAATGTTAAAACCCAAAAATAACTATTAAGTATATATTGAATTATATCATTCCAGTTCAATGTGTTCCTTGATCAAGCTCTGGAACCTATATGCATAATTCTCTAGGGTTGGAAAGGCTGCTATAGGGAAGGCAATCCCACACTCATGAGCACATGTATATGTTCCTGTTGTCATATGCAATCACATTTTTGCAGTATATATTGTTTTCTGCTTTTTTCACTTAGAAATGTACGGTGACATTTTCTTGATCTTTTGCAGATGCCCATATGTGACTCAGTTCCCTTTAAATGGTGGTGCCTAAAGTATATATGTTATTCCTAGTCTGTTCTGATTAGTTTATAGTATTGTGCGTTCTCACTCTATCTTTCTCCAAACCTGAATTTTCCACTTTTCATTGGTGTAGCAAAAGATAATATAAGACTATGGTCAGATCCACTCTTTGACACATTTACTTAAAAATTCTGAGTTGTTTTAAAATGGGATGCCATGAGCATATTCTTCACTCACGAGTATGTCTATACCCTCTCTCATTCCCAATTTCAGTAGGAATAGAAGAAATATTTTCGTGTGATTTATAGTTCAGGAAAATGACCACAAATACTCTCCTTAAGACAAGAATCAGATACACAGAGACAAGCCAGACAGTTTTCTGCTGAGATTCTTTTATTGAAGAATTAAATCCATATATTTGCCCTCACAGCATCCCAGGGAAAAGGTTCTCTATGTGGAATCTGCTAAAGGAAACTTGGTGAGCTTGAGCATCAGGGAGACTCGCATGGTCCATACTTGGTCAAATAAAGGGCACCACGGCTCTTCCTACAAAAGAAAGAATTTAAAATCTAGTTTTTAAAAGAAAGGTTTTGGAAATATTAAATTAAAAGTTTCATGTTTTTAGATCAATCCAGTCAAATGAGTACGCAGCATGAAAGATGAGCAATTAGCCACTAAGCCTAAGCAGGGTGAACTAAAAAATATTCAACGTGCTAGTAAAAACCAGTGTCAAGAGCCCCCTGCCCCCAAAAATTCTATGAATTTTTCTTTTGTCTGTAATTTAAAAATAGTGTAAGAAGTCTCTCATTTTCTAGCTTCCATTTCTTCCTACTATCCACTTTCTTTCTCTCTTCCTCTTTCTCTTTCCCTCTTCTTACTTCTTTTTATAAAACATGATTATCAGTGAACCATCTCCCTCTTATGTTTCATAGCAGCATCCAGCTTATTCGGCAGCCGAGATGGTTTCTGGCTCTCTGAGAAAGGCTATTTCTGAAAATAATATATTGAATTCAGCACTTACGCAACACCGTTGCAAAACAAACATTTGTTGGCATATACTACTCCATCAGATCCACAGTGAGGCATATATTCCATGGTGCATGCCTCAGAGTAATTGGTGCATTCAATCTGTCCATGTCCAAAAATAAATAAATAAATAAATAAATAAATAAATAAATAAATAGAAAAGAAAGAACAATTTCAGATAATTAAATCATAGAAATTAAACTTTTGAAAGACCTTGAAGGATTATTTAGTTCAGAATTCCATATGCAAAACAACATTCTCCAAAGTTTATATAACTTGACCTAACACTGGTGGGACGATCATCATAGGAAGGGATAGCTCCGTTCAGATTTAAGGCTTCCCTCTCACTCCTCTACATTTGAGTGACAAATACATCCTATGGATTCTATCTTGTACTTAATTTCCAAATTAGTCCTCTCCTTACCAGATTGTCATTCACTTTAATCCGGCCCTCAATAGGTCCTGCCTACACATTTGCAATGATCTGCCAATGTATTGCCCAGCCTCCATGCTTTATTGGGGATATCAATCCTCCTCTACATTGATGCAGAGTGATTTGATTTTATTTTTTTAAAAACCAAATTAGATCTTGTTCTTCAAATACTTAACTGACTTTCCCATCAACAGAGTCCCCTTGTGACCTGTGCTTATCTCTCCATTCTTATCTGCTCTGCCTCTTATGCTAGGCCATTTAAGGACTGAATTCCCTGAGTGTCTCCTGCTCCTGAAAGTCCCTGTGACTTTGCTTATGGTGTTTTTCCTCTTACACAATCTTACCCACTTTATCCATTAACCCAGCTCCTGTTCCTCCTTTCAAGTCAGGTCACCAACTGTTATAAGTTTCATGATGTCATTTCTCTCTCCCACCCATGGGATTGGGTTAGGTACCCCTCCTTAAATTGAATTGTTTTATACATGTTAACAGTTCTCCTATCTTATTCTCATTATTGACATCCCACTCACCTAGCTCTTTGCCCTAAATTACCTCTATATTTCTTTTGAATTTTTTGTGCTTTTACAAAATAACTTTCTTTATTGTTATGAGAATAATCTTGAGTCCCTAATTCCCTTGAACTCCTTTTCTTAACCTGCTAATTAGTTGCAGTGCTAGAAAATAAACATTTGGCCCAACCAGCATGGCTCAGTGGTTGAGTGTTGACTTATGAACCTGTAGGTCACAGTTTGATTCCCAGTCAGGACACATGCCCAGGTTGCAGGTTCAATCTCATCATTGATGTTTTTATCTCTCTCTCCCTCTCCCTTCCTCTCTGAAATCAATAAAAATATATAAAAAAGAAAAGAAAAGAAGCACATGTATACCAGCCTGCCCCAATTAAGGGCTATGAGTAAAGTTTCTGAAGTCCTCCTCTGGGTAAATAAATTAACTATACTTCCGGTCATCTGTTTAGGCTGGCCAAATGTCTTACCTATGACCATACATGGTATAGATAATTTCTAAATGACATATCTTAAAATAGTTTTTCCCATATGAAAATGAGGAATTAGTGTAACATTTTATATTAAGAATAAATAAAATTTCTGAATATACTTACACATTTCCCATCATGAAGTTTTCTGAGTATAAGTCCTTTTTCTCTGAAAGAGAAAATTTTATCTAATGGGTAAAGCAGTTACTTGATATTTCATAATTCACAGAATAAAATACAGTCATATGTCATTCTGTGTTGTCTGACCAGGACTGAGAATGAGGGGTTCTGGTTAATATTCTACCCCAGTTGACTAATATTGACCATTAATATCTTTGATGGGTAATAAAACATCCATCAAAAAAAATAAGAAAATAAGATCAGCTCTAAAAGGACTATTAAAAAATAGTCCATGAATTTTCATATAAAAATCAAAGGAATAGTATAGTGTGAAAACATTTTTGCAGTTAAAAAAAAATGCTCAAATCCATTTCTGACACTAGTGTGGGTAATTTTGTTACAGTTATTTCTCCTTTCTGAGTTAGATTCCTGACTTCTTTAAAGAGGATATGAGATATGAGATAATACAATCCATAAAATCTCCCTAGTCTTTAAACTCTTATTATTTTAGTAGTGTATGAGTTTGCATATCCTAAATATTATATCCTGAATAACAATTGCTATTACACTTGACTGTACATTTCAGAAGGTCTAGAAAATGAGAGAAAATAAGGAAGAAAATCATGAGAAGAAAGTAGAGCTCATTTCTATGTGTATTCACTCCATGTCTGCTGCTTAGCTAATGATTGACATGTTTTTATCACAGTAAATTCTAAACACTATTGTAATTTATATCTTACAGAAGAGAATACTGAAGTGTTTAGTGGATTGGGTGTTTACCTCGTGCTACAGATCAACTAAATGCAGTTTGGTTTCTAATCCAAATGTCTGATTCCAAAGCCCATGATTTTAACAACTAATCATAAAATAGTGAATTAAAATTGCTGGAAAGGCTGGTAATAACCATTCTCCTAGAAGCTGAGAGGTTGTTTCCAATGAGGAGTTAATATTGAACTTGTGGCAGTGGGGATTCCAACTGGTTCCCACTACCCATTTGTACTCTCACTCTCTTCCCCAGACTTTTCCAGGCAACCATGAGAAGTAACATGAATTTCCTCTGGGGTATGAAAGATAGATCAAAGCCTTGTAATCGTGTCCATGGCTAACAGCCTACATAGAGACAACTATCTTCTGAGTTCCTTAGAGATAGAGCTTTTTTTTTTTTTTTTTTTTTAATTTTAACAAAGCAATGCCCAAAGAGAATGGACAAAAGGTAGGATTTGTGAAACCCTGTGTTTAACAACCAAGCAGATTTTGGCCAATGTGGATTTTGTGATCTTTAAAGGGGCAGGGGCAGAGCTCCAAATTGAATACCATACTTACTGTTTTAGCATACAATACATGCATTCATTGCTGTAAACTCTCTGATCTATGCCACATATTGGTTTAAATTCCCTTGTGCATGCAAGCTTGGTGCCTTTACCCTGGTATTTGGAGCAATCCACCTGTAATTGGAAGAAAAATAATGTCCTACGTTCTCTTTCTTCAATTCTGTAGTCATTCTCATATCAAAATGGAAAGAAGAGAGTGGAAAGAGTATCCAGAAGATATTCTATTGGACCAGGTGCTGCACTACAAAAACTGATCAGACCTAGGACATTCCTTAAGTAAAATAGAATTGGCTGTTTAAGCCCTGGCCAGGTAGCTCAGTTGATTAGAGCATCATCCTGATAAGAAGGTTGCAGGTTCAATCCCTAGTCAGGGCAACATAGAAGACTAAACCCCCCCCACAAATAATTGGCTGTTTAAGAAGGAAATATTCATCTCTCCTTTTAGGGTTATAATGCAAGTCCAAAGGAATAATTAATGTGAAAAATAATCAAAAGAGTTTAAAATGCTACCCAAAAGTGAAATTTACTTTATCTGTTACTCCCCTTTTGCAAGGAGACTCCTTTTGCAACCTTTTAAGAAAGAAACACCACCAGGAGGAGAAGAGTAGGAACAGTATTACCCCCCGAGGAATTATGTTAGTTTACTGTGAGCCAGTTTAGCTACCTCCCTAGCTCACTTACACATTAGCTCTGATTTTGTTTGTACAAAGACCACACAGAGAAGGCTGTACTCACCGCTTTCCCAATTGCTTGATCACCAAAAGAGAGGGGAAGGAGATGTAATCGGAGAGAAGGAATTGGAGAAAGCAAATTCCATGGTTAGAAATGCAAAACTGGATTCATTGTTCACAGTAACTAAAACCACTTGTTGTAGTAAAATATAGAAATGTTTAAAAATGCCAAAAAATGTTTAAAAGGTTTTAAAATGTTTGAGTTAACTTTCCTGAAACTTAAAGTGTTATATTAAGGACACATTCCCCACTGCCCTGAAGGGTGTGTATTCTATTGATAAGGATTTGAACTTCAATTCCTGACTTAGAGTGACTTGCCATGATAACCATGTCTGATGACGGATACTCCTCCCCCTCCCCAGAGTGCTTACAAGTTTGTCTACTGATATGCCCATTGGAACTAATGTTAAACTTGAGATCGTGTTGTGTTACGCATTTTGTTTACCAGAATCCCCCTTCCCCTCTGGACTGCTGTGGGTACTGCAGGCTATTTAAAGGGTCCGCAAACACCATTCAAGTTGATCATGGCTTGATCGCTGGACACCTGGTGGTTACTGATCGCTTTGATCCCTGTGCTGCACTGGTGGCTCTGATCTCTGGAAGTTTATCATCGCTGAGCGCCTTGAGTTTGGGCGCAGTCCCCTTCCCCACCGCTTCGCTCCATCCAGAAGACAGAGGAACGATGGGGCCTCGGATGGATCCATGCTGTGCGCAGGGATCTCTGAAGGTAACACTGCCCTGAAACTGAAACTTCCTTCCTGACCTGACCAGCCAGCCAGAGAAGGCGCCACTGCTGCTGCAGCAAGAGGAAGCCACGCTTTGGGAGCTCCCTTTAAGCCTGCACCCATGGCACCAGGAAATTTGTGAGTAACAGTGTGCTGTGTGCTGATAAGCTTTGTGCCCACTGCAATGATAAAAGGAGAATAAATTGCTGTGTGAATTGCAACTGTAACTGTTTGTGTGGCATAATTCCTCCTGCAGTCATAAATATACTAATATAAGGTCAGATGAAATTGCCTGCCCAGCTCCTACCAGCTCAAAGCAGTCTTTTTTGCTGGCAACTACTTTAAATGTCCGAGTACCTGCATGGTTAAAGTTTATCTCAAGGGACACCTCAGATAAACGCTCCTTTCTTTCTCTGACACCATTTCCCAACATCCTTTGCCCAGGCCAGACCTAAGAGAGGCCACTTCTTTGCCCAGGGCCAAAGTCAGAGATGCATGTAATCTCTGGGGAAAAACCATGGGGAAATCTCTGGTCTTTGGAGGAAGGGCTGTCACAGGTCTTCAAGAGTTCCTGTGGGCATGCCCAGGGCAAGGTTGGATTATGGTCTCAAAATTTCATGAGTGGTTTCTGAAAGGGCAAGTCAGAATCCTGAGGGATCCTGATCTGGAACTGGGTGAAGAGCCTACAATCTTTTTAATCTTCTCCATCTCTCTTCCTTTTTCCTGAAAATCTGACCCTTCTCCCACTTTGTTAGTCAGACCAATCCAAATAGATACTTTCTAAATTTTTTTCTTAACTCCAGCATTCTGCTATTACTAAGGGCTGACTATATTGCAGTTAGCATAAAGGCACAAAAATTTAAAAGGATTCTTAACTCACCAGGTGGAGAGACAGCCCATGTAGTGGCTGCTAGAGCAAGAACGGCAAAAGCAGTGATGGTCTTCATCGTGGTGGTGAATGAGGGTGCGAGGGATATGCTGCTCGGAGGCAAGTCCAGAGAGAGAGACAGAGAAAAGTGAATCTGCCTGATACACTCGTGTGTATATATAGTGCACATATGCAATGCAGGGTCCCACCCTCATTAAAAATTGACCTTTTCAATGATGATTGACTGTTTACCAAGCTAGGGTATTTTTTCATTTGTCAAGGAAAGCTTCCTTATTATCTTGATTTATAGACAATTGGAACAGTTACGCCCTGAAACTCATCTACCAAAGATGTTTTACATAATAATCTTTTGATTTCTCAGCAAATACAATGGCATGACTGTATTTGAGAACAAATATCATAGGTGTAGAAAGGAGAAATAAAAATTAAAATGGCGTGTAAAGGGTATAAGTTTGCAAGGTGATGAATAACTACTGGAATTAATGCGGCAATCACATTGTAAGGTATAAAAATGTCAAATCACTATGTTGTACACCTGAAACTAATAAAACTAATATATTTAAACTAATATACCAATTATACTTAAATAAAAGATTTAAAAGATTAGATTAAATACAGGAAAGTTGAAATAGAAACTAAAAGCAACATTTCTTTAAAATGTACAATAGTAGCAACAGGAATAGATAGCATTATAACACCTTGATTTTTTAGAGTATGAAGAACTTTACAATGTTGTATGAAGGTTTGTTAAATTATTAAAATAAACTGGTGAATTCTGTAGACCAGTATTGTTGCTACTTAGCAGATGGGACAACAAACTCAGAAAGATTAAATGCATCCTATTTAGCCCTAGCTGGCTTGGCTCAGTGGATAGAGCATTGGCCTATAGACTAAAGAGTACTGGGTTCAATTCTGGTCAAGGACACATGCCCGGGTTGCAGGCTCGACCCCCAGTAGGGGGCATGCAGGAGGCAGCCGATCAATGATTCTCTCTCATCATTGATGTTTCTAACTCCCTTCCTCTTACTTCCTTTCTGAAATCAATAAAAATATATTTTAAAAAAAATGTATTCTAATTAGTCACATAGTTTACTGTCAGGAGAGCTAGTTCTACAAAATCCTAGGCCTTAACTTCTCTCCTAAAATATGGTTTTCCTTTATTGGGATATGTTACTTGAATAACTAAAATGGGCATTGAATAATCTGATTTTAGCATTCTTTCTCATGCCTCTTAAGATTATGAGCATGATATTCTGTTTAACACAATCCCCTGTATATATATATATATATATATATATATATATATATATATCCACATAACCACATTTTTTTAAATAATACAGGCCCAATGATTTCCTATTACTTAGAAATTTATCCCTATTATCTCATGTGGTTCTCACATCAGCTTTCCATAAAATAGAGTTAAAATAGAGTAAATTCCCAAAGGACAAACTCAAAGATTAGAGGAGTTAAGCAAATTCCCAAAGCACACAGCTACTGAGTGATAGGATCTGGACCAAAACTGGATCTTCTAATTTCAGATCTTATGATCTCACAGCACTCACTGCATTTGTTTCTAATTTTTTAAGGAGTGTCTCTCTCACTCATACTATTTATTTTCCAATACCACCTCGTTCCCTCAGGTAGAGTTGTATAATCTCAGTTAATGCATTGTGAAATTTGGATACTTATACCTCACCCATATTTCAATGCTTCATCAATGTTTGAAATATGCATAATACAATGAAATGCTCTCTAGAAGCTTTTCTCAATGGGATAAGTGATCTTCCTCCCAAGTTAGAGTGAAAGGATTCTTAACTCACTAGACTGACCATGTTCTAAGTAGATAGAAATAAGAACAATGGTTCACAGGATGTTAGAGCTGGGGGGGGCCCTGAACAAGCAGCTGGTTCTGTGGTTTTCAAACTTTTCATTGCTGTGGTTTACTTAAGAAATAGAACATGTTTTTCCTCCCAAAGGTAGTTTCATGAGGCCAGTAATAAATGAAAGAGATATTTTTAAAGGAAGTAACTTAAATAGAAGCAAGATAGTATTCATGAATACCTACATTTTGTCCACAGACCTCAAGGTTCCGTGTAAATCCATTTGAGAACTTCTAAACTAGACTCAAATAAAATAAAATAAAATAAAATAATAAAATAAAATAAAATAAAATAAATAAATATAAAATAAAATAAATAAAATAAAATAAATAAATAAATAAAATAAAATAAAAATAAAATATAAAATAAAATACAAATAAAATAAAATAGAGGAAGTGAGACCACTCAGTGAATCAGATCCCCTGAAACTGGTACAAGAGTCTTTCTGGTTTGCCATACTTTCTCACACCACCACCCACCCTTGTGTCAATATGGGATTTCTGCCTCTACTTACTTTCCCAAAGAAGGTGAGGGAACATCTGCCACCTGATCCTAGACTCAGTTCTCCACTGCTATTGGACATCACCTTCTGGATATCCATAGCAGCTTCAAGGTCAACATTTCCCCCAGAAATCTTCATGCCAATTCACATTTTTAATGGCTTCTCTCCAGTTCCACTCTGTTAAGCTTTGTCAGTAGTAACCAATCCAGGAAAATGTAGGAGTTTTCATTCCTCTCTAATTTTAACATCCATATCTAATCTTCCATTAGCTAGGTTTTATTTTGAGTGTACCTTCTTCTCCAGGAAAAATATAAGTTTTAAAATATTATTTCCTTTTTTTTTAATGCACAGTTCAAGAATAATTGTCTAGAAATCTACCTCCCATGTTCTTCCCTTTCTGGAAATTCTCATAGGCATGACAGAAAAATTAACCATCAATAAATTCTAACAAGACTTCATTTTTCTTTTTTCCTTTTGTCACCTACTCAATAACTAAGGATTTAAAAACAGTATATAGAATTATGTTGAAGTGAGCATCATCACAATACATTGCCCAAATTAGAAGTCACTTCAAAGGATCCACACCCATTTATATTACCAGTTGCTTAACAGGCTCAAGATTTTTGTTTCAAAAACAATTAATTGGCTGTGATACTAGGGCAGCCAGCCTTAAATGTGGGTCTGTACTGCCATGACTCCCTAGAAGTCCCCACTATAGTCCCCCACACAGCAGGTGTGAGTTTCCATCAATAAATATAGATGTACAAGATTAACTAGTCCTTCTCTATCTCTAAATAAAATTAATTTGATTCTGACCCCTCCACTCTGCCTGGATATGAGGAGATTTGGCCCCATTCATTATTGGAGTTTATGAGGATCTAACACGGTCAATAAGTGATCAAAAAATGAGAGCAGGCCCTCTGATCTGGACAATCCTAATTGTATCCTACATCCTGATGGTCTAAACCAGCCATAAATGGTTCCCTTCACTGAGGTTGCTCCCTGATTCTGTGCCAATAACTAAAATGGGTATTGAATAATCTGATTTAATCTGGGACAGGGTGACTTTTGAGATTGAGAACTCCTGAATCTAGGGTTTGTGAAACATGTTTTTAGTCACACAGTCAGTAGTATTTTGCTTTTTCAGGATGTGATCAAGCAGCAGTCTTGGTCAGTCTTAGAACTCAGCCCCTTTCATTTTTCTTGAAAATTTTATCCCTTCTGTTTTGTTTATTTTTTAAAGTATTCAAGTTACAAAGTGTAATTCTTTCCTATAATTTATGCTTTTGTTCAGTTTAACTCAAATATCTTTAAGTCAATTACACACTTTTTTCTGCTAGTTTTGCGATGCAGAGAAGGAAAGATATAGGAAAGACTAATTAATAGCTTTTAAATACTGCTTGCATTGTTGATGCTGTGTTATTACTTCTTGTTTGAAATATTGACATTAAAATTACTATCACAATTTCATTCTTCTTTAGAATCTTATTGTGTGCTTTTAGGTCGGTGCTAATCTGGGATTAAGCAGCTCCACCAGAAATCCTTTAGTGGGCACTTAAAACTGGACTCATCCAACTGCCTACACCTCTTCTGAGTGCATAGGAACTGCCTCTGGGTGGGGAGGGGTGGGCATTTCCTGCTTGATTCATCAATGTCTGTCCTGTGACCAGAGACCTGGATTTGAGCAAATATCCTTTGTGGACACAACTTGTCAATAATTCATTTTTAGAGACCTTGGCAATAGTTCTGGCAACTTTCTCACTTAACATTTGAAGAGCAAAGTAGATGCAGAGATAAGAACATAATAAACTGATGGCTTTTCATTTTATCACTGCTCCCAGGACTCCTTTCATGAAGTCAAGGCATTGGAAGTCATTTTTCACTGTTAATATCAGCAAGTGTACTATCATCCTGCCACATGTTCCATAGATTTGGAATTGAAATATTCCACAAACAGAAGTGACCATTTCTGTAGATAATGAACAATTTTCTAGGATCACTGAATAAAAAATCCATTTCTTTTGTCTAAAACCATAATCAGATAGATAATATTATTTGCATGAAGAGCATAGAACTGGGTCCCATAAGGCCAGAGGGACTGATGTAAGGAACATGAGCTTAAAAAAAACACATACTTGAATTTGTATTTCTGATTTATACCCATTTTGGGTAAGCTCAGAAAATTACTTTCCCTCTCCTGGCTTCTGGATTCCCCTATATTAAATATGCTGCATAAATAATCTCTAATTTTCTTCTAGCTCTGTCAGTCTAGGATTTTATCATCCTAAAAGGTTTTATCAACCTTTTCCTGCTTGAGATTGTCTTTATCACTACATACCATATTTCAGCTAATAAAAAAGAAAAATTAATTAGTAGAAAGCACAATGCTAATTACAACAATATATTTCACAGTATATTTTATGGTCTCATGCTGCATTTGCATTCCTTCTTAGCTTTAGCTTTTGCTCATATTTCTGAAAAATACCTCACGAGTCTAGCCTTCCTGGGGGTGGGAGGGTACATTTTATAAGTTTATATGTTCATGTAACTAGCTTGTTTCCAACCATTGGTGTCAGCAATTTTTAGAAAAAAAATGTTATTGATTTTTTTTTTTTTTTTAGAGAGAGAGGAAAAAGAGTGAGAGAGAGAGAGAGGAAGAGAGAGAGAGAGATGTGAGAGCAAAACACCCACCAGCTGCCTCCTACACACCCCCTACTTGTGATTGAGCTGCAACCTGGGCATGTGCTCTGACTGGAAATCGACCCAGCAACCTTATGGTGCAAGAGACAATGCTCAACTAAATGAGCCACACTGGCAGGGTGCCAGCAATTTTTAATTTGTACCAGGGAGGGAAGGTAAAAATTCTTTAAATTCTTTGAAAAATAATAGTTCTCTATTCTTGTAGGTTTTATGTCAATAGGCCAGAACTGAGAATATCTGTCCTAAATTTTCTTTTAAAATTAATATATATGTACAACACACACACACACACACACACACACACACATATATATATATATATATATATATTGATTTTAGAGAGGAAGGGAAAGGGATAGAGAGATAGAAATATCAATAATGAGAGAGAATCATTGATCAGCTGCCTCCCGCATGCCCCACACTGGGGATGGAGCCTGCGACCCAAGGCATATGTCCCGATGGGGAATCGAACTGTGACTTCCTGGTTCATAGGTTGATGTTCAACCACTGAGCCATGCCCCGAGTAGCTTCCTTTTAAATTATAATCTTAGGTTCACTGAAAAACTTATAATAATATGTTGCTCCATGCCAGATATTGTACTGGGCACCAGGGATATAAACAAGACTATCAAACTGTCTCTTTGCTTAAAGGAGTCATAGTTTAGTGAGAGATATACTTGTAAATAAGCAATTACAAAACAGTGACAGCTGGTAATATAAGTGTAAGGACAGGATGTTATAGGACCATATCAAAGGAATAACTAATTCACATTCTGAGGGGAAAAAAAAGAGGTTATGGAAAGTTTCCAAAGACCAGCTGCACCTTGCCTGAGGTGAGAACAAATTAGTCTATAGTTTGGAGAAATGGACCTTGTGAAATAGAAGAAAAAAATGGGAGGAGGATCAGTGATGGATAAAGAGGATATATTAGGAAGAGGAAACATGTAAGAACAAGTTCAAGATAATTATTCAAGGTATAAGAGATAGAAGGCAATGCAAGAGTTAAAGCTAAAGAGGTGAACAGAAGCCTTGCGTGCCAAGAGTTTGGAGTTCATCTGGGGAGCTAGAGAAGTCACTTAAGGGTTTTAAGTATAATATCATCAAATTTGGATTTCAGCCTGGCTGGTGTGGCTCAGTGGATAGAGTATCGACCTGCGGACTGAAGGGTCCCAGGTTCGATTCCCGGTCAAGGGCACATGCCCGGGTTGCGGGCCCGATCCCCAGTAGGGGGCGTGCAGGAGGCAGCCGATCCATGATTCTCTCTCATCATGGATGTTTCTCTCTCTCTCTCCCTTTCTATATGAAATCAATAAAAATATATATATATATATAAAAATTTGGATTTCAGGTCATTACTCTGCCTGGAGTGGAGAATGCAATGGAAGGGCCAAGACTGAAGCAGGAAGACCATTTGTAAGGCTGTTGTGGTCAGTCATGAAAGGGTGATGATGACTTGGAGCAAGTTTAGCAGATTTGGTGATGAACTCCATGGAGGATACAAGAGAGGGGGAAGACAATGCCTAGATTTCAGTTTGTCTCATTTTGCTTTGCTCTGGTTCAGTACAGCTGCCTTGTAGGAATTTTCCAAGAGTCTAAATTGGGGAATGAAAAGATCTGTGTTTTGAAGAGGTCATTTGGAGATGAAACAAACAAACAAAAAGAGTTGTAAAAGATGGAGACATTCAAGTCTGTTTGGCCACTGAAGAGATAAAGGGTCTAAAATTCTAAAAGAAGAAAATCAAGCTAAATGCAAGTTATCTACAGGCTAGAAACATATTTACAAGTACTGTAACAGCTTGGCTTGATGGAAGGCAGAATATCAGAATAACGCAGAAGGACCTCTATGGTCAAATAAGAATTCCAATGAGGATGATAAATAGTTTGATTTATTTACCTGGACTGATCTTCAGTGGACAAAGCTTTTTCTCTGTTCTCTCTCATGCTTGAAGAATGATTTACAGTCACATATTATTGAGATGGAACTTTAATTTCAATACCGGAAAGGAAAAGGGATCTACCTATATGCCAAGATGGTGTCAGGAAAAAAACAAACAGATGTTGTAC